>NW_026990149.1:925057-1233410 GCF_036417665.1 Passer domesticus | reverse complement strand
AATACTACATTAAAACTATGCTAAAAGAATAGAGAGAAAAAATAATCAGAAGGCTACAAAGAGCAAGACTAGAATAGAATACATAACAAAAATCCTGTGACTGCGCACAGCCTTGACACAGACGGCTGTGATTGGTCATCAATTGAAAACAATCTACATAGACCAATAAAAGATGCACCTGTTGCATTCCACAGCAGCAGATAGTTATTGTTTACATTTCTTTCCTGAGGCTCTCAGCTCCTCAGGATGGGAAAAATCCTAGCCAAGGATTTTTCATAAAATATCATAACTACACAATACCTGCTTGTAAGCCTTAAAACACAATGCACAGAGCTCCATTATTAAGCTTAGTATTTCCAATAACTCGCTAGATATACTTTTCAGCAGCTTAGGGAGTTATTCTAGAGAAGCATTAAGACACAGACCATTGTTCTATTTGTCTTTACTTACTTTCTACTTCTTACATCATTTTTCTGCTGACAAATCTTATGGCTACTGCTTAGCTCTAATCATGGTTCTGCTGTCTCTGAGGCTTGCCTTTTGTAGCTTTCCGAAAACCCTCTGATTTTAAGGAGTCCCACAAAAACCAGCACCAGCCCCTTTACGTACATGCGAAGCCAAGCAGGAGATGGTGGTCAGGAGAGGCTCAATGCTGCCATAGGTTTCTGCTGAGAACAGCCATGGCTTTGCTTTCCCTGCAGATCACCTGTCCTCCTCTGCTCAAGAATAAGTTTGCAGTCAAACCGAGACCTAAAGCCCAGAGTAAGCCCCTTAGCTTCAATGTGCTGAGCACCATGTTGGCCCTTTCCTCTAAACTTCCAGACTTTGAAATACTTTCTTGGGTCACCCAGGACAGCAGTCTGAGCATGGCAGGGTTGCCTGGAGAAGATGCTTCTCAGGAGAAAGTGGTACCAGGAGTCCATCAGACAATATTACTGTACTGTTTGCTTTATACTTAATGGGCTTTCTGTTTTTTCTAATTCCTCCTACTTGCTTTTCAGTTTCACGATGCACAACACAGGGGAGGTAGTCCTGAAATACTCCTGGGAGAAAGCTGCAGAGAGTGAACCAGTGAAGGAGCCATATTCAACCACTCTGATGCGTAAGGGCATTTCACTTGCTGAGGGCCTGGGGAGAAGACCCTGCACTTCACTCCAAAACATGAATTGCTTTTTCATCCTTGTCCACCCATCCACTTTCATCAGCATCTTCCCAGCTGCAGCTGGAGAGTTTTCTCCTTGTCCCCCTCTGCCTTTCAGCCCCTTCTGTTCTTCTCTGCCACTCCTGCTCTGCAAAGGAGCTGAGCCAGGCTCTGGGGACAGCCACGTGCTGGGTCAGGACTGGGAAGGGGGATGTCAGGTCATCTCTTTGAGGAGTCTGAGACTGGGAAAAACGGTGGTGTAACGAGTTAGCTGCCCTGCAGCCACTGTCTGTGCGCAGTTCCCCACTGCAGGGCAAATGCAAACTGTCTAAAGCCAGTTCTCCTGCTTGGCACAGGAGTGTGTGCTGCAGGCAGAGACCCTGCTCCCAGAGGCTCTGTTTCCTGCTAGAAGAAAGTACTTAGCCAGAGATGCTCCAAGTGCATCCCAGCTCTCTTCCACCCACCTGCAGCAGGAGGCAGAGCTGCTGGGAAGACAGGATTTTGTCTTGGAAAGGTGTCCTCTTCCTCCCTGCAGGTCGGTTCCTCTCCTACGATACCATGAAGCATCGCAGAAAGCTGCTGAGTCTTTTCTGGTGGGAGCAGGACCATCCTCCTGAGACGCCTCCTAAAGTGCGGCGGCTGCGGCGGCCTGCCAAGCAGCAGCAGCAGGATTCCAAGCAGGAGCAGGATCCCGAGCACCAGGAGGAGCAGCCAGAACAGCAGCAGCAGGAGCAGCACGAGCAGCAGGAGCACTCCAAGAAGCTGTGCCACTCAAAAGAAAAGAACCTGTCTCCAAAGCGTGCCAGCTCCTCCCTGGATGTCTTCACCGATGCTAAGCATGACCTGTTCTCCATCAGCCCCTACAATGGCACCATCCCTCCTGGCCAGAAGCAGACCTTTCACCTGCAGTTCAAGCCAAAGTGCACTGGGAATTTTAAGACCACCCTGCTGTGCAGGGGGGAAACGTCTACACACTTGCCAACTCATGCTACTGCTGGGGGTCACTGAATCACAGGGTGGGACAGGGTGGAAGGGACCACAGTAGGTCATCTGGTCCCACTTCCCTGCTCAAGTGGGGTCATCCCAGAGCACATGGCACAGGGCTGTGTCTGGAGGGCTCTGGAATAATTCCAGTGAGGGACACTCCACACCATCTCTGGGCAACTCGTTACCTGCACAGGAAAAAAGTTCTTCCTCAGGTTCAGGTGCAATTTCCAGTTCAGGTTCTGCCCATTGCCTCTGCTCCTACTGCTGGGCATCACCAAGCACAGCCTGGTTCATCCCCTAACACCCTCCCTTCAGTCCCTCTGACTGGGATGGGGAGGTGGGAGACAGGCAGCCCCAGAGAGGCGGCAGAAGCACCCACACGAGCACAGAAAGATCATCATCTGGCCTTGGTAGGGAGGCACTGGGAAAATAGACACTGTATGAAACAGTAAGCTCCTGGAGGCTTGCAAATCTGGAACAAGAGATCCAGGGACCAGACAGTCCCTAGCTCTGCTTCCTTTTGGGACAAGCAAGGCCTGCTTCTCTACATGGGACCCTGTGTGCTGTAGTTGGTGCCCAGGCATTTAACTGGTTATGTTCCTGCCCTTGCAGCTCTGCAGCCTCCATGCAGCGAGTGCAGTTGTTTCATTTGCTGCTCGCTGCTTGCACAGAGAGAAGATGCAGCACTGTGTGCTCTGCAAGGAGACGGAAAAGCGGCTGGCTGGGAATGTTCATCTGGCTAATACCAGTCCCTTTCTTCCTAGGATTCCTAACCTGGAGCCGACTCACAAGATGGGGCAGGTGATTGTGAAAGGCAGAGTCCAGGAATGGAAGAATCTCGAGGAACCATTAGTGCAGATGGAGGAAGGCCAGGGACCCAAGGAGGAGGTGCTCTGGAGACCACCACCCGAGGGACAGCATTTGTGTGAGCTGGAGCATCCAGCAGGAGCCGGCGACATCGTGCCTTCTGAGGATGATGATGATCTCCCACTCTTCACCAGAGATGTCTGGAGCTGCCCTCCCAAGCTCCAAGAACATCTTTATCTTACCTTTTAGTTAGCTAAGTTACCTAACTAATTGTTTGTTAGATTGACAAGTAGTTGATAATTGTCAGTTCATTGTTAATAAACAATTGTTAATAAATTGTTAATTGTCATCTTGTCTTGGTTTTAAAGACAGGTGTCTGCGGGACCTCTCTGGAATGGAGAATGTGACCCCCTTCTCTCCATATTATTATAATTTTGAAATTAAGGGGCTTTCAGGAAGAGATATGGGAAAAGGAGTAACAGTTCTTTGCCAATATGTACAACAAGGCAAACAAACAACAACACCAGCAGCAACAACAAACAGAACCAGGTGGCCAACCACAGCCTTCCCTTGGCTGTAGGCACTTTCCCTTTGGTGTAGTTCCTGTCACAGCCAGGCAGGGAAGGGAGGCAAATAATGAATAAAGCAATTGCTAGAGAAACTTTAATTATTATTGAGGGGCCCAGAAAGGGACCCAGCACCCGAGGTGTGGCCTCACCAGTGCCCAGCACAGCCGGACAATCACTGCCCTTGTTGGGAAGGGTGAAAGTTTGACAAGGATGTCTCACAGAAATGTATGCTTGGCAGAAAGATTTTTGAGTGTAGAATCTGAAGAAGGAATAGAAATGAAAGCAAGTTTTGATGTAGAAGAAAAGAATTGCTGAGCCAGTCTTACTGGATAGCTAAGAAGGTAAAGGATATGTTAGTTTGTTGTACTGTGTTTTTATACTTTGTAATGGTTTTGGTTTTGTATCCCCTTATTTTTCCCAAATGGTTTCCTCCTGATCATCCCCCTTCCCTTTACCTGTGGAATCCCTCTCCTTTGTTGAGATTATCCCCAAATCCCCATCAATCTGTCAATCAGGCTCTCTGTCAATCACTCTGTCAGCATCCCATCCTTTCTATCTAGAACTTTCAGTTCAGGTCATGGAGTGATTAGTCAGAGGCCAGGGGTCAGCCCCCCAAGTGCTACCCCCATACGCTATCCCAAATGTCCATTCCCTAAGTTTTCACCCCTGAAAGTTCTTTATTGATCAGCAAACTTATCTATTTTTTGGTTCATACCTCCCTTTAAAATGTAATCTTGGCACCTCTCCCAGGTACTCTGGGCAGGGGCCCCCTGAGGTGGGGAGCTCCCAGGAGCTCCGAACAAAACCTTGGATTAACCCCTGCTAAGAGTCGGTCCTTTCATGCTCCACCCATGTCTCCAGCGTCTCTTCTGCTGCAAAGGTGACTAGCCTAGCTGCCCTCGGTACCCTCGGGGCACAGGAGAGTGTCCCCCTGCTCTCAGCCTTGTCGGGGCTGCCCGGCGCTGTCTGCCGACCCGGGGCTGGCTGGGGTTCCTGGGGGGCTCCCAGAGAGATGGAGACATTAGTTAGAGCGTGTTTTTATGGCTTAGAGCAAAGGATAAACCCACCTCAGACAAGAAGATGTTTTTACCAAGCAAAAAGATTCCACAGGCAAACACAACTGCTGATGTTGCAAGTAGAAAAAAGGTCTCAGAATTTTCTACTGCAAGGAAACTGAAAAACAATTTCATGCTTCAACTGTAATGTACTAACTTTTAGTGATTGAAGTATTGTTACATGAATATGGTAATTATAGTAGTTATGATAAGCTATAGGTAAAAATTAAGGTATAGATTGGTTCTTCTGTATGAGGATACTCAGCAAAGAAAATTTTATTATGCATTGTAACCAAAATTCAAGGGACTCCAGGCTTGGAGCTGGAGCTGACAGCTGTAGGCGCAGGCTCTGTCACCCACAACCCTGGCCTGCTGAAACATCTTGGATACAATAAACTGCATTTTGAAGAGCCGCCTGGAGTCCTGCATCTCTCATTCAGGCTCTTGCTGCCCTGGTCCTCAGGGCTACACTATTGCTGATACAGGCCCAAAGCTATTGGCCTTCTTGCCCACCTGGGCACCCACCTGGGCACCCACCTGGGCTCAGGTTCTGTTGTCATTCAGCTTCCCAACCACTTTCCACAGCTGGGAGCTGCAGAGGGTTAGTGTGGCCAAAGTGTACGACCTGGCCCTTGGTCCTGTTTAACCTCATGCCAGTGGTCTCAGCCCATGGATCCAGCCTGTCCAGGACCCTCTGCAGCCTTCCTGTCCTCCAGCAGATCCGCTGAAAAATATTATTGTAAGCACTGATTGGCGAGGGGCAGCATGGCCATGGCCAGCAGTCCCAATGCCCAGGGGGTGGGGGGAGATGGGATCTTTGTTTTCCAGCCAGGCTCCCAGCCAAGAGCAGCCAAAGCCGAGGTAGAAGACAGATGTTGTGCGGCAGCCAGGAATTCAGGTCAAAGCTTCATTTTCTCCAGAAAAATAAAACAAAACAAAACAAAACAAAACAAAACAAAACAAAACAAAACAAAACCCAAAAAAAACCAACAACAACCAAAAAAAAAAAAAAGAAAAAAAACAACAAACACAAATGCCTTTAAAGTGTAAGGGGAAATTCTTGTTCCAGCCCCATCCTTGGCCAGAGAATGTATGTGCAATATTGTCCTGGAATTGAATGTATTGAATGTAACGAATCCAGATATGACATGTTATCCAAGAATCGCATGTAGTGACTTGTTATCTAGGAATTGTTATGAATAGAAAGTTGTATTTTTTTTAAGTTTCAGAGTTAAAAAAACCAAGCCAGACCGAGTCAGACTCCTTTAGTTTCGCTGCAGAAGAAAAGCCCTTAATCACCAGTGAATGGCGGGTGATTAACTGATTGTTTCCCTGATGCTAGCTGTATGCCAAGGAGATACCAAGGGAAACCCTCCAGGGTAAAGAGATGGGCAGTGACACCAGAGACAACATGCAAATGAGAAATGCAGTGCAACCTGGGTTTTTACAGTTTTACAGTTTTTATAAGAAAAACCCCTAAAATCATGAGCCAACAAGTGACTTAAAGTGACGTCTAAGGATGGGAGCATTGTCCCGTACCTGCTTGTATCTTTTTATTTCTCACCCTAACCTGAAAAGAAACTGATTAAAGAGACCCCCCGGGTTTCTAAACCAACAAACCAAGGACTCAACGACTCTCCCGTGAGGACAGAGTCCCCAGTTCTGTCTGCAGACCAGCGGACAAAACTGCATCATCCTCCTGCTTCGTGCCACGCCTGGGAGCAGCGGCGGCGAGGGCGCAACCCGTCGATTTCTCCCCACCTGAGCTGATTCTTCTTAATAAAGGCATTAAAAAGGAGAAAGATCTCCTGCCTATTTATTTCAGCTTGGGGGACTCGTCTGGGATAGCCACGCCTGAAGAGGACACCAGGACTGGGACGGCCGCCCACCCTGGACCTGCAGGACAGCTGGCTATCAGGACCACAGAAGATCGGCTTGGGACAGTGACATGGAGCAGCATCGGATAGGTGAGAATATCCGGTGGCGGGAGAGGGAGGCGAGCGAGTGTGTGTGCGTGAGACGAGGGCCGGCAGCTCGGCCCCTCGAAGCGAGTGGGGACCCCTCAGTACCGCGGTTCCGCACCCCCGCGAGGGGGCCGGCCGGGAACAGGGGGAAGCGAGTGGAACTGGTGATTGAGGCGCCTCCAGAGGGGTAAAGAGGACCCCCCTCCGGGCGTGCGGAGGAAATAGCTGTGTGAGTGGCACGCACCCCACAGGACCCCCCTCCGGGCGTGCGGAGGAAATAGCTGTGTGAGTGGCACGCACCCCAAAGGCCCTGATACAGGTCCTAACGAAAGAAGTTAGGGTATCAGGCAGTTTGGCCCAGACAAAGGAGGTCGGGCGCCTCAGAAGCCAGGGTTTCGAGGTTTGACTGTTTGAGCCTTGGCAAGGGAAGGCCAAGGTCTCTCTAAGTCCTGACGAAGGAGGTCAGGCGAACCTCAGAGGTCAAGACCTCGAGGATGTTTTTTTGTATTTTGGTTGTTTGTTGAGTCTTGGCAAGAAAGCCAAGGTCTTAACAAAGTCCTGACGAAAAGGGTCAGTGAAATTGGAGTTTTGGCAGGAGGTCGAGACTTCTTAAATAAGATATATTTCCTTTAGAGAAAAAGACATCTTGTGATTTGGCAGAAAATAATGGGAGGGTGCGGTAGTAAGAAAAGTGGCCAAAGATTGAAGAATATACCTCCCCACAGTCCCCTAGGTGAACTATTAGAGAAATGGGACTTTATGGAAGGCACAGAAGGATTAGATAAAGTTAAGATGATTCATTACTGTTCAGAAGTGTGGCCAGAATTAGAAGTGCAAGGAGGATGGCCATGGTGTGGGACGAAAGACAAGTGGATGTGTATACGGAGAAAACTGGAAAAGATAGAGGATTGGCAAGGAAAAGATATTAATGAGTTATTGAGGGAAGCATTGAAAGTGTATTTAAGGAGGGAAGAAGAAAAAGCAATAGCCAAAGCCAAGATCATGCTTGCTATAGCCAGAGAAGGTGTGGGAGTAAACAACCCTTTCCTACAGTACAAAGCCACAAAGGAGTGGGGGAGTACACCACCAGGAGCAGGCAAGGATACACCAGTACTGTCAGGGACAGGAGGCATGGAGAGGCCTCGAGTCCCTTTGAGTGAAAGCTGCTGCTATTACTGTGGAGCAACTGGACCCCCCCCCCCAAGACTGTTTAGCCTAAAGTGTGAAACCTTTGCTAGCTTATCAAGATAGCAAAGGAAGCAGCTTTAAGACCAGAAGATCTGGTAAAAGTGGTTTTTTTTAAGCAGAAACCACACCCGAGTAGGGAAAAAGAAAAAAAGAACTCATATTTTGTGAAATTTAAAGTTACATCAAGGGATATGGGGGAGTGGTTAATATCTGACGGACGGGTGTTGCTAAACAAAGCACTTGCTGGGATAGTGCTAACAGAACTACAGAAACTAACCCACTGGGGAGTCCAAGGACTATGTGATTATTTCCTAAGAAATAACCTGTGCATAAGCAGATATGACCTAGCAGAAACAATTATAAAAGAGTGTTTAACTTGCCAAAAAGGTGAACCAGAATGAAATAGTGAATACCTTAGACTCAGACTGAAGTCCAAATTTGTAGCCCAAACATTGCAAATTATAATTGAAGCTTCAGGAATAAAATGGAGATTGCATACTCCGTGGCACCCCCAGAGTTCTGGGAGGGTGGAACAAATGAACAAAATTCTCAAAAATGAATTGGCTAAAGTGTTTACCCCTAGCGCTCTTGCGCATCAAAACAAGACCCCGGTCTGATATAAGGATTTCACCTTATAAAATGATGTTCGGATTGCCATTCTTGTTAACACCCTATAGCACAGGAGACTACCTGGAAGAAGAAGCTACAAGGAAATATTTAGAAGTCATTGGAGGAACCCTAGAAGGACTTAGAAAAAGAGGATACCTCCCCCAAACCTCCCCTCTTGATACAAAAGCACACGACATCAACCCAGGAGATTGGATTTTAATAAAATCCTGGAATTATAGACCATTAATGCCTAAATTTGAAGGCCCCTTTCAGGTACTCCTCATCGCTAATTCGGCTGTGCGAACCAGAGAAAAAGGTTGGACTCACATTACGAGAATTAAAAGACCAGTCCCACCCCCGAGCATTGGACAAGATTCTTCAGTGTCTGGTATTGGACCAGATTCCACACCACTCTCACCCCCGGGTATTGGACAAGATTCTTCAGTGTCTCCCTCTGGTATTGGACCAGATTCTACACCACCCTCACACTCTAACTCAGGACAAGATTCAACTGCATCAGGAGTTAATTCAGCTGAGTATACTATTATAAAAGGACCAAATGACTTAAAATTGACATTCAAAAAGACTGATAAACTGCGTAAGAAAAAAGTTTAGAATCATAACATGTCTTGAAGTGTTTTAAGAAATTTGTAAAAGTTAAAAATTGTTAATAAGTAATTCTGGTTAAGTCGGCCCAACTTGGTACCAAAGACCCCAGGTTAATCTTCTCCAGAGTGCTCCCCTAGGGGGGGACCAAATTAGCAAGGACAGATCAAGAGAGGTTTAACCAGAGGAGCAAGAGACTCTAAAGAACTTGGAGACTTCTTCTCAGTAAAATCCTCAAGAGGCAAGGCCGGGTGGGCAGGCTGTGCAGGATGACCCATACCGGACTCTTGGGAAGGGTAGTAGTGCTGGCTCTGATTGCTGGTAGTGCTCTGGAGAGCCCAGGAGAGCTGTGCAATGAGTACTACCAACCTTTCTATGAGAAAGAAGTAAGCTCCTTGCTGAGAGTCCACAACAATTGTGTTAACCTCTCCCAATTGATCTTTTATCAAGAGAATAAGAAAATATATTGGATAACCCGGAACACCACCACCTTTAGGCAGCCACTCCTGGGAGAGCACCCTGTAGGAGAAACCTGGTGGTGCTTTGAACGTGATGCTACTGAAGCAAACCTGGTGAACTGGTTTAGGACAAATTAGGGGAAAATATCTCCAAAGGAGCCCCTTATAGGAAACAAAACCCTCCGCACCTTCCCCCCTCCCCACCACTGGGTTCGGGAAGAATTTCTTCAGAGGGGAAGTGGAAAAAGCTTGTTTATTAAAGAACAACAAAAAAACACTCCCAGCACAAGAGAAGTAGCCCGAGATGGCAACAGATGTTTCACCAGTCCAAGGGGTCGAGCCGTTTCTCTCTTCGCTGCGGAGGGTACGAAGCTTCTCTTGCAGACCCCGGACAGAGCCCCTTGCCCGGCGCCGGTCCGATATCTTCGGGGGGGGAAAGGGGCGGGGGGGGGGGGAAAAGGGAAGAAAGGGAACAACAGAAACCGGGGAAAGGAAAAAAAATGGCGAAAAAGCAAGCGAGCTAAAAAAAGGCAAGAAAAAAAGAAAGAGAAGCAAAGCTAGAAGAGCAAGCAAGCAGCCAGCCGGCCAAGCAGCATGCAAAAGCCGAGCCCCAAGGCAGGGGCGGGGGGGGGGAAAGGACAAAACGATAGACACAACAAACGGAGCAGGGAACAGAAAGCACGATTTGGGATAATAAGCATGAAAATGTCCTGTCCCCACGACATTCCACCCCTTATCCCATATCGTGAACATGTTATTGAACAACGTAAACTTTCTTCTCACTTGCTCCAACCTTCCACACTTACACGTTTTCTTTCATTCTTACTTGCTCAGACCTTCGACACTTTCATATTTCCTTCTGTTTCATGTCTGTATGATCTAATGTACAGACAATGGTGGTCACGCTTAACAAACAATGATATCATCCCATAATCAGATCTCCCTGAGGTACGCAACGGGTTGTCCCATCTTTCTGCATTATCCACCAGGTATAACCTGGTCCTTGAGCAAAGACAACCCCACAAATGGGTTTGCCTGTACTCGAGGCAGGATTAATCCATACTGTCTTCCCCAACAAACCTCTGACATGGGCCACTGGGACTTTATCTCCATCTACTATATTGAGGGACTCAGACTGGGCAGGACCTGCTCGGTTGGTGGAACCTCGAGTGTTAACTAACCAGGTGGCCCTGGCTAAATGCTGCTCCCAGTTCTTGAGAGACCCCCCACCCAATGCCTTCAAGGTGGTCTTTAACAATCCATTGCATCTCTCCACTTTACCTGCAGCTGGTGCATGGTAGGGGATGTGGTATACCCACTCAATGCCATGTTCCCTAGCCCAGGTGTTAATAAGATTATTTTTAAAATGAGTCCCATTGTCTGACTCAATCCTCTCAGGGGTACCATGCCTCCAAAAGACCTGCTTTTCAAGGCCCAGGATGGTGTTACGGGCGGTAGCATGAGACACAGGGTAGGTTTCCAACCATCCTGTGGTGGCTTCTACCATTGTGAGCACGTAGCGCTTGCCTTGGCGGGTTTGAGGCAGTGTGATGTAATCAATCTGCCAGGCCTCCCCATACTTGTATTTGGACCACCGCCCACCATACCATAGGGGCTTCACTCGCTTGGCCTGTTTGATGGCAGCACACGTCTCACAGTCATGGATAACCTGAGAAACACTGTCCATGGTTAAATCCACCCCTCGGTCTCGTGCCCACTTGTAGGTGGCATCTCTACCCTGATGGCCTGAGGCATCATGGGCCCATCGAGCTAGGAATAACTCTCCCTTGTGTTCCCAATCTAGGTCTATGTTTGACACCCCTATCCTTGCAGCCTGATCTACCTGATGATTGTTTTGCTGCTCTTCATTAGCTCTGCTTCTGGGGACATGGGCATCTACGTGGCGAACCTTCACAGGTAGTTCCTCTAACCTGGTGGCAATATCTTTCCATTCTTCAGCAGCCCAAATTGGCTTTCCTCTACGCTGCCAGTTAGCCCCTTTCCATCTCTCCAGCCAGCCCCACAGCGCATTGGCTACCATCCACGAATCAGTGTAGAGGTAGAGCTTTGGCCACTTCTCTCTTTCAGCAATGTCCAGAGCCAGCTGAACGGCCTTAAGTTCAGCGAGTTGGCTTGATCCACCCTCTCCTTCAGTGGCTTCTGCGACCTGTCGTGTGGGGCTCCATACAGCTGCTTTCCACTTCCGTTTCATTCCCACAATGCGGCAAGAACCATCAGTAAAAAGAGCATACCGTGTTTCTTCTGCCAGCAGTTGGTTGTATGGTGGTGCTTCTTCCGCTCGTGTCACTTCTTGTTCTTCTTCATCAGCGAGACCAAAATTCTCACCTTCAGGCCAGTTTGTAATTACTTCCAGAATCCCAGGTCGATTCAGGTTTCCAATACGGGCGCGCTGTGTGATGAGAGCAATCCACTTGCTCCATGTTGCACTGGTGGCATGGTGGGTAGAGGGAGTCTTTCCTCTGAACATCCACCCCAGCACTGGTAGTCGGGGTGCCAGGAGGAGTTGTGCCTCCGTGCCAATCACCTCCGAGGCGGCTTGGACTCCTTCATAGGCTGCCAAAATTTCCTTCTCTGTAGGAGTGTAGCTGGCTTCAGACCCTCTATAGCTTCGACTCCAGAATCCTAATGGTCGGCCTCGAGTCTCACCAGGCACCTTCTGCCAAAGGCTCCAGGACAGGCCATGGTTCCCGGCTGCAGAGTAGAGCACGTTCTTCACATCTGGTCCTGTCCTGACTGGGCCAAGGGCTACAGCATGAGCAATCTCCTGCTTGATCTGGGCAAAGGCTTGCTGCTGTTCAGGGCCCCAGTGGAAATCGTTCTTCTTGCGGGTGACCAGGTAGAGAGGGCTCACAATCTGGCTATACTCCGGAATGTGCATTCTCCAAAACCCTATGGCGCCTAGGAAAGCTTGTGTTTCCTTTTTGCTGGTTGGTGGGGACATAGCTGTGATCTTATTGATGACATTGGTGGGAATCTGACGCCGTCCATCTTGCCACTTCACTCCAAGGAACTGGATCTCTCGAGCAGGTCCCTTGACTTTGCTCTTCTTGATGGCAAAGCCGGCTTTCAGGAGAATCTGGATTATTTTCTCTCCTTTCTCAAACACTTCTGTTGCCGTTTTCCCCCACACAATGATATCATCGATGTATTGCAGATGTTCTGGAGCCTCACCCTCCTCTAATGCAGTTTGGATCAGTCCATGGCAGATAGTGGGACTGTGTTTCCACCCCTGGGGCAGTCGGTTCCAGGTGTACTGCACGCCCCTCCAGGTGAAAGCAAACTGAGGCCTGCATTCTGCTGCCAGAGGAATGGAGAAAAATGCATTAGCAATATCAATAGTGGCATACCACTTCGCTGCCTTGGACTCCAGCTCGTACTGGAGTTCCAGCATGTCCGGCACAGCAGCGCTCAGTGGTGGTGTCACTTCATTCAAGGCACCATAGTCCACCGTCAATCTCCATTCCCCTTCAGATTTACGCACAGGCCAGATGGGGCTGTTGAAGGGTGAGTGGGTTTTGCTAACCACCCCTTGGCTCTCCAGCTCACGAATCATTTTGTGGATGGGGATCACGGCATCTCGATTCGTTCTATACTGCCGGCGATGCACTGTCGAGGTCGCAATTGGCACGAGCTGCTCTTCTACCCTCAGGAGTCCTACTGCAGATGGGTTTTCTGTCAGTCCAGGCAAGGTGTTCAATTGCTTAACGTTCTCTGCCTCTACAGCAGCTATGCCAAAAGCCCATCTGAGTCCCTTTGGGTCTTTGTAATAGCCGTTCCGGAGGAAGTCTATGCCCAGAATACATGGAGCCCCTGGGCCAGTCACAATGGGATGTTTCTTCCACTCCTTCCCAGTCAGGCTCACCTCAGCTTCCACCAGGGTCAGTTGTTGTGATCCCCCTGTCACACCAGCAATGGAAACAGGCTCGGCCCCTTGGACTGGTGAAACATCTGTTGCCATCTCGGGCTATTTCTCTTGTGCTGGGAGTGTTTTTTTGGTTGTTCTTTAATAAACAAGCTTTTTCCACTTCCCCTCTGAAGAAATTCTTCCCGAACCCAGTGGTGGGGAGGGGGGAAGGTGCGGAGGGTTTTGTTTCCTATAAGGGGCTCCTTTGGAGATATTTTCCCCTAATTTGTCCTAAACCAGTTCAAATAATTTGGTGGCCCGTACGGGGAAACCGGACGAAGTGGAATTATTTGAGGGGCAGGGCAGAGCCAGGGAGAAGAATGACTTTTGCATTGGATGGAGCTGTGATTTCCCTTGGCTTTGTTGGCTGACAAGAAATGAACATCCTTCTGTGTCTCGGGCAGCTCCTTCTCCAAGGAAAGCACGTGGGAGTTGGAGCCAAGGAGCTGAAAGCTGCAGGTGCAGCCTGGGCTGGAGGGAGCTCAGATTTGCACGAGGCTGCTCTGAGTGCCAGGGCTTGGATGGGGGAAATGGTGGGGTGGGGTAGGGACAGAGTCTGATTGATTGTCAGCCATGAAGGGTCTTGATTTTCAAATCTATTCAAACTGCATGAGGAGGTACTTGGATTCAGTGTCAATTGGAAATTGCACATATCCATGTGTTAACAGGAAGAAAAACCAATACAGGACCTAAAAATCTTTTCTCATGGTGTTTTTAAATATGATATATTCAGTTTGAATACACTTCAAGCCTCTGGAGCAGTAAAATTCAGCAGGAGCCTCTGCAAGTTGCTGAGGATGTCAGCAGCCCCCACTGAGGCCATCCCTGCCCAGAGAGCGTGGGGGAATGGGCAGACAAGGAGAGCGTCCCTGGGGCTGGGCCAGCAGAACTCAGAGGCACCAGCGGCTCCAGCTGGGAACTGGAGTGTGGAATGTGGCTGGGAAAGCCCTGCCTGGCCTGTGCCAAGCAGGACAGACAAGCCCAGACACTCATCCCTCCAAAAATCAATTAAATGTCTCAATAAGACATTAAAAAGTAATTAGAATTGTTTCTGTACTTTGAGTTGGATGCACTGGAGAAATACCAACAAAAGATATTCAATTCACAAAAAACACTTCTCAGTGCATTAACTTGGCCCATTGATTCCATGAGGCCCTACAGTGTCAGAATGGCCCCTTGGTCTCACAGGGCCCCACAGTGTCACCATGGTCCCTTGGTCTCACAGGGCCCCACAGTGTCACCATGGTCCCTTGGTCTCACAGGGCCCCACAGTGTCACAATGGTCCCTTGGTCTCACAGGGCCCCACAGTGTCACCATGGTCCCTTGGTCTCACAGGGCCCCACAGTGTCACCATGGTCCCTTGCTTCCATGGGCCCTGTGCTGCTGCATTCCCCCCTCCCCTTCTCAGGCCGCCCTGCCAGCTCAGAAATGCTCCTTGGGCCTCGGCCTTGGCCAACAGCCCCTGGGCTCAGCTCCTCTGCAGCTCAGCACAAACACTGCCTGCTCCAGGCTCTGCTGTGCCCAACCAGATCCTGGTTTCTGGAGGAGCAGCCATGGGAACTGGTTTTGTTCCCTCAGTGGCACAACATCCCTGTTCTCACAGTGCCAAAGAAAGCTGTTGATGCCAAGTGTGGCCAGGATGAACCATTGCTGTGACTGCAGCCCCTCTCTTGGGGCCCTACAAACAGCGCTGCAAAAGGAGCCCCTTGGAGCTCTCCTGGGCCAGCGACTCCCTCTGAGTGGGGCCTCTCCCAGCCGGGAACTCTCCCGTTTGCTGCACTCGGGGATCCTGAACAACGAGGGAGCCTGGGCTGATCTTCCCACTCCTCCAGGCTCAACCCTTCACCCGCTGGGGAGATGCCAAAGCATCCACAGGGAGCATTTCCTGCCCTCAGGGGAATTTCTCACAGGTGCCTTGCACTGACTCTTTGTGTCTGTGTGCACACAGGAGTGCCTGTGCTGGGGAGATGTGGCAGAAATGCTGCTCTCGGGGGGTTGGAGTGCCTTGGATAGCTGAGTCAGTCAGGCCTGTAAGTGAGGTTAAGTCATGAGGAATAACCCAAGTTAAATGCTGCTAGGAGTTGTTCTTATGCTAAGTTCTTATGCTTAATATAAGTAATAAGCTGAGTTAAATACTGTTGAGTGTTATTCTTCTGTTAAATTGCTAAGTCAAGGGTTACAAGTTAGGTTAAATACTATTAAGCTCTGTTCTTTTCCTATATTGTAAAGTTGAAGGGATCAGTAGGTTAAGATATAAGTTAAGTCTTTTTAAGTTTGAGCTCTGTAAGCTTTTGGGTCGTATTCCTTTTATCCTTGCCCTCACAAGGCAAGGATATCCTTGTCCTTGTATCACATACAGGAACAGTTCTCAGTTCACTTCTGGTTTGATTGCCTGGATTTTGTTTGGTTTTTTAGTTGCTTTGTTTCCTTGTTGTGCCTGAAGTGTCCAGTCAGGAGCAGAGTGACTCTTGCCAAGGAACTTTGTGGTGATGTTGCTTAATATTAAATCTGGCTTTTGCTGATCCCTTGCTGGGGATTTTCTCAGCACTCTCAAGCCCTCATTCGTAACAGGGTGAAGGAGCCCTGGCCCAGGCTCTGGCCCTGGGGGACACAGGGACACTGTTGGGGGTCCCTGTCCCCCTGTCCCACCCCCACAGCCCCGGCCCCCCTGCCCCGTGTCAGGCTCTGGGGTCGATCTCGTGGAACATCCTCTGGGGGAGGCTGCGGCGCCGGGGGCGGGGGGACCCGGGGGGACAGGGGACCCCTCTGTGCACGAGCAGTGTTGGACTGCTCTGGGGGAACTGTGAGGGGGGGCTGGGGCAGAGTGACCTCCCCAGTGACCTCACACAGCCCCTGTGATGTCACACAGCCCATTTGTGATGTCCCAGCCCACATTATGATGTCACGTTTAATGTTATGATATTACACAACCTACCCTGGCATGTCACACAGCCATTCTGTGATGTCACATCCCATCTGTGATGTCACACAGTCACCCTGTGATGGCCGATTCCATTTTATGATGTTCAGTCTATGATGTCACAGAGCCTACTCTATGATGTCACAGGCAACTCAGTGATGACACACACAACTGCTCTGTGATGTCACAAAGCCCTTTCATGATATCACAGGGCCAGTGCTGGGATATAAGTTTCTGATATCATAAAGCTGCTCTGTGATGTCACGGAAGATTTGGTGATGTCACAAAGTTACCATGTGATGTCACAGTCTGTTCTGTGATGTCACACCTGGCTCTATGATGTTGCGCCATCACCCGGTGCTGTCACAACCCACTCTCTGATGTCAGAGGGCCACCCTCCATGATGGCAGACTCTGCTCCATGGCCTCACATCCCACTCTGTGACATAACAGACAGTTCTGTGATGTCACAACACCGTCAGTGATGTCACAACATCCTCAGTGATGTCACAAAACCCTCTCTGTGATGTCATGCTGCCACTCTGTAATGTCACAGCACATACTTTGACCTCACAATCTGCTCTATGACGTCATACTGCCATGCCATGATGTCACAGCCTGCTCTGTGATGTCACACAATCCCCTCTATGATGCTGGAGCTGCCCAGTGACCTCACACAACAAACTCTGTGATGTCATAGCCCAACCTGTGACCTCACACAGCCCACTCTGTGCTGTCACACAGCCCCTTGCTGACATCACAGCTGCTCTGTGCCTCTAGGACACAGCCACAGAGGTGCCGCTGTGACACAGCCCCCTCTGGGACATCCCCCAGCCCCTGCCAGTGCTGAGCCCTGTCAGCTCTGGCTGTGCCCTGCTGGTGTCCCTGAGCTGCCCTGGCAGTGCCCCAGCCCTGCTGGGCTGTGCCCAGGAGCTGCTCCTGGCCAGAGCTGTCTCTCTGCAGCGCTGCCCTTGCCAGGAGCTGCCTCTGGGCCAGGAGCCCGGCCCAGCTCAGCAGCACAGACACAGCACCAGGACTTTAATGACCCTCTGGGGCTTTGGTACTCTTTGCATCAGATTCAGTGCCTCAGAATGTGCTCAAAAAACTTCTCAGAGACTCAAAAGGGAGTGAAACACTGAAGTTTCTCATACTTAAAATAAATCCTTTTGAGGAACAGGACCAAAACAGTATCCCCATGTTCCAGGTACAGCAGAACACTGGAGGCAGTGATGACAGCTGGGGACAAGCAAGGAAAAGGTGTTTCTGATGCTGAGAAAACCTGTGCCTCTGTCCCTGCAGGCTGTCGTCATCCCCCGGCTGCCCCACCTGGCTGGCCCCTTCCTTTGCTGACAGCTCTGCCTCCTGCCTGCCTCTGCCTGCCCACACAAAGCCTTGGGCTGCTCCAGGCTTCTTCTGGGGGATGTGTTGCATCACAGCCCTGCCCTGGCAGGGAAATTCCTTTCTCCTCATGTCCAGTCTGGGCCTCCCCAGCTGCCCCTGTGTTGTGTTCCACCACAGTGAGGGGCGCAACCCCTGTGTTGTGTTCACAACACAACACAACCCCTGTGTTGTGTTCCACTCCCTCAGGGCCCAGAGTCTCAGACCTCAGGCAGGCACCGATGACCAACAGGGAAAGGAAGGCAACAGGATGGATCTTGTTTAGCAAAACCCAGGATCCTTTATTGTGCCAGGGAACCAAGAGAAGAAATTAAGGGGGTGGGGTCATGGGTTTAGAGGTGAAGTTTAGGGTCAGGGTCTAATAGCAGAAGGAGCAGGGGACTGGAAATGGGTGGGTCAAGGAGGACAACCAAAAAAAAAATCTAAGCTGGAGACATTGCAGTAGAATTTAAACCAATGAGGGTACAGAAAAGGAAGAACATTCTGGGGCCATTCCTTATTTGACCAGATGGGGTGGAGTGTCTTTTCCCGGGATTGCAGAGGCACACCCCACAGGGTGGAGGGGTGGAATCTGCTTTCAATTACACCCCTCGCCCAATGGTGTCTGTCTGGGTAGAATCCCTACCTCATGGGGCAGGGGCACTCCACACCCTTGGTGCCATTATTTCTTTCTCTAGCAGCTTTTTACAAGAAAAACTCCTCTCTGATACCATCCTTCACTCCCTCCCGGACTACTCTTGTTCTGTCCTCAGTCTCAACACCACTGAGCCCAGAGCCATCAGCCTCTCCCTGCTGGTTATGTGATGAGGCCTCCAAACCCCATCTTGGGAGATTTTTCAGTCTTCTCCACGGTCTGTGAAAATGGAAAAATAGTGGTCAAAGTTATTTTCTCCCAAATCTTGCAGTGACAGGATGAGGGCCAACATCTTTCAACTGAATGAGGGTGGATTTACATTTGTTAAAAGGAGGAAATATTTTACAATGATGAGAGTGGCCCAAAACTGCAACTGTTTTTCCAGAGAATTGTCCAAGAGCAGGAGTTTTGTGCAGCCTGACATAGCGAAACCCTTTCCCCTCCCCAAGAACAGAATTCCTGTTGTGTGGGTTCTCTGATGTGCTGGGTGCCCTCACAACGCTTCTGGCCAGAATGTCTGCTGAGGGCAGCCAGGCTGCTGCAGGGGCAGTGACCTCACAGCCATCACCATGGCAGCCCTGTCCCCTGGGCCTGGCTCTGCCCTTTCCTCTGCCCCTGCCTTGTCTCTGCTGGCATGAAGAGTTTTGTCATAAATATCTTGTCCCCAAGGTGCTGGGGCCAATGGCTTCCCAGGCAGGCTCCTGGAGCAGAAGTGGCTTTTCAGAGCCCAGGCAGAAATGAGCCCTGAGGCAGCAGCTCTGCAGTGCTGGCCACCAGGCCGGGCTGCCAAGGGAGGCTTCTGGCCATGCCCTGCAAGCAGCTGCTGCTGCCAAGGTGCCTTTGGTGCCTCAGGCTCTGCCTGGCACAGCTGCCAGCACGGCACTCTGCCCTTGTGCCCGAGCCCTTCCCTGTGCTGGGGCTGGCCTGGGGCTTTTCCTGCAGCGGGACCTGCCCTGCTCCTGGCACAGGAAAGGCAGTTCCTGCTGGAGCAGGAGGAACTGCCATGGGCTCCAACAACTCCAGCAAGACTCTGTTGACATCAAAATTGCTTCCTAGATCACTATATTCTAATAATTGTTATATCTCCTGTACTGTGGAGTAAATAACTATCTTTTTTAAAATTTAATCTGTGGTGTAAACAAACCATTCTGTCAAATCATGATCAGAATCAATCAGAGCTGTATTTATATAAATTTATCTAGAATTCCATCGATAATCCTGTGGGACAAATTGCATTAAGGTTCAATTCTACCTGTCCAATCTTTTACACCTTTGACAAAGTCTGGGGCTGGGATTGGATCCAGCCACTACCACTCTCCTGTACTAAAATAAATTTTGGAAGTCTAGGGGCCCTGCAGGGGTTTGAGGATCCATGGTGGCTGTTGGGTGTCATTTCTCCATCTCATGAATCTGCAGGAGTTTCTCCAATAAAGAAATAAAGCTTTTGCCTGAAGCTGCCACTGTGCCCATGACAGGAACCCCTGGGAGTGTCTGGGACATCCCGGCTCTTTGGCAGCCTGGGGACTCCTGGGATGTCACCGTGGAGCCCCCGTCAGTGCCTGTGACAGATCGGTGCCTTTGCAGCCCCAGGTGCCATGGGATGTCACCATGGAATGGCTGTGACTGGCTCTGATCACACGGCCCTTTACCATCCCCAGAAACCCCTGGGAGGTGTCCATGGAGCCCCTGTCTCTGCCTGTGACATTCCAGCTCTTGAACAGCGTGGAGACTCTTGGAAAGTCCCCATGGAATCCTTCTGAGTGCCTGTGACAAATGTGATCCTTGGCAGGCAACCATCCCCAGCCCCCTGCTGCTATGGTCAGTTTCCATGGCAACCATCCCCAGCCCCCTGTTGCCATGCTCAGTCCCTCGGCAGCTCCATGCAGACCCCATGCCAGGGGTGGGTGCCATGGACACCAGCTCAGGCCTGCAGCCAGAGCCCGTTGCCATGGCAACCATTGGCAGCCCCATCCCCAGGGTCACGGGATCCCAGATCCACAGAATTGGCTGAGCTGGGAGGGACCCATCAGGATCCTGGAGTCCAACTGCTGGCCCTGCACAGGACACCCCAACAATGCCAGCCTGGGCCTGGCAGCGCTGTCCAAACGCTGCTGGAGCTCAGAGAGCCCTGGAGCTGGGAGCCTTCCCTGGGGAGCCTGGGCACTGCCCCAGCAGCCTCTGGGGAAAAACCTTTTCCTGAGATCCAACCTCAGCCTGCCCCGACTCAGCTGCAGCCGTTCCCTCCAGTCCTGTCCCTGGGCACCAGAGGGAAGAGGTTCCCACAGCCCCAGCCAGGGACCCGCTCCCAAGGCTGTTGCCATGGCCACCAGGGCTGGGACCATCTGGGATGCTCGGTTTCCATGGGCCAGGGTTCAGGAATGGGATTCCCCAATTTCCTGCTCCCGCTAAAACCGTGCTGCTGCTCGCTGCCCTCCCGCCTCCCATGGAAAGAAAAAAAGGCAAAGATCCCAGGCTGGGATAAGAACAATTTACTGGGAACAGCGATGAGATAAGGAACAAACAGGAAAAAAAGCAATATTGATAACAGAAGGGATAAGAAAAACTATTTACAGGGAAAACTACAACATCACCACTGAGTGGCTCTTCCTGGCCACGTATTTCCTCCTACCTGGAAAAAGGACACCTTTCTCCTCAGGGAGAGAGAAAGAGTCCCTTTCCTGCCCCTGGCAATGACCTGAGGTGGGACTGAGTGTAATGACACGGCTCTAGCCAGACCCTCTTGTTCTTCAATCCCACATCAGGTCATTAGCAGGGGCAGGAAAAGTGACAAGTGTCTTCCCACCATGGATCACAGGGAACATGGATCAGCAAGTCTCTTCCCAATGTGGGTTCTCCAATGGGGGATGAAGCTGGAGCAGCACACGAGGCTCTTCCCACACTCAGGGCACTTGCAGGACTTCCCTTACTGGTGACTCTGTTGGTGTTTGGTCAAGTTAGAGCTGTGGGTAAAGCTCTTCCCACACTGGGGACACTCGTAGGGCCTCTCCCCACTGTGGATGCACCGGTGCCTGGCGAAGTTTGAGTTGCAGTTGAAGCCCTTTCTGCAGTCCGGGCAGCGGAAGGGCCTCTCCTCTGTGTGAATCCATTGATGCTGGAGGAGACTGGAGCTGGTCTGAAACCTCTTCTGACACTCAGGACAGTCATAGGGCCTCTCCCCGGTATGGATGTGTTAGTGAGTGATGAGCTCAGAGCTGCACCTGAAGCCTTTCCCACACTCCCCACACTCGTAGGGCCGTTCCCCAGTGTGGCTCCTCTGGTGCACGATCAGGCTGGTGATCCACCAGAAGCTCTTCCCACACTCCAAGCACCTGTGAGGCTTCTCCCCATCAGGAACCTCCTCATGGACCACCAGCTCCAAGCTCTGGCTGAAGCTCTGTCCACCTTCCTAGCACAGGGTGGATCTTTACTCCTCAGAGCAACCTGGGCTGCGTTTGCAGCCCCTCCTCGTGCGGCATCTCCAGGGCTTTTCCTCCCCGTTGGGTTCCTGCGCCGTGGAGCCGCTCAAAACGGCCTCTGCCACGAGGTTCTGCCACGGGGATTTGTCCTCCCTGCTCTCCATCCTCAGCTCCTGCTCTGGGGGAGGAAGGACAAGGACAGGATGGCATTTGCCTCCGGGCCACAGGCAAGGGCAAGGAGATGCCCCCAGGCTGTCCTGCAGCCGGGGCTGTGCTGGGCTGGGAGATGGAGCAGGAGAGAGGGGAAAGGGGCACTGACTTCCTCCTCACCTGCTTGCATGTTCTGGGGCATTTTCCTCACAGCCTCAATGGGGGTTGGCAATGGAAATCCTGGTTTGAGGAAAACAAAGGATGAGCACATTGAGTTTGAAGGTCCCTCTGCCCAAGTCACTCTCAACAAGTCACCAGCAACCTAGGCTCCAGAAAAACCTCCCAAACACCACGAGTCAGCCCGGAAAAAGCTTCCCCAGGAGTTCCCTGTCCCTGCTCCCTCCCCTCTGGTGTTCCGGGACTCCCCTGTCCCAGGTGCTGGGGTCACGCTTGCATTGGGGGTCCCCCTTCTCCTCGGTGCCCGCCCTCCCCAGCCTGCTGGCAGTCCGAGCAATCCCAAAAGCAGCCCCCTCTTCACTCCCCATTCAGGGCTGCCGGGGCTTTTTGGGCTCCCTTCTCCCCTCATTCTCTGCTCTGGGCTGCAGGGGCTCCAAGGAGTCCCCCCTGCCCCTCTCCAGCCTCTGCAGGCTCCCGCCAATGGCGGCGCTCCCCCCTCTCTGGGCTCCCCACTTTGGGCTCCTGGGGGACACAGGGCTCTGCTCCTCCAGGCTGCCTCTGCCGCCAGCCGCCACCGCCACCCCCCGATGTCCCCACAAGGGGCCTTTTCCGCTCAGCCTTGCACTTCTTCATTCTCCAAACATCCCCCCAAAAAACCCAACTGGGAGGAACTGGGAGTGACTGGGAACATGCTGGTGGTCACTGGAACAAATTGGGCTTATACTGGGATCAACTGGGATCACGCTGGAGGTGACTGGGATCATCCTGGCAGTGAGTGCCACTGCACTGAGGCTGACTGGGAGTGCTTGGCAGCAAATGGGATCATACTGGAAGGAACTGGGAGTGACTGGAACAAAAGGGAGGATGAAAGAGAGCCACTGGAACCATGTGGAGCACAACTGGTTCATACTGGCAGGGACTGGGAGCACACTGGGCTCATCTTTGGATCATACTGGGAGGGACTGGACTAATACTGGGAGAATCTGAGAGCGACTGGGAACACACCCTGCACATCATCCCCCATACTGGGCCTGACTGGGAGCAACTGGGATTATACTGGGACCACACTGGGAGGGCTGGCATGTGACTGGGATCCAACTGGAGCTTACTGGGATCATATTGGGGTTGAAAGGGAGTGACTGGGATCACACTTTGGGCTACTGGGAGCACCTGAGAGAAACTGGGATCATGCTGCAAGCAAACTGGAAGAACTGGGCAGGACTGGATGCATGCTGGAGGCACCTGGGATATTCTGGGCATGACTGGGGGATCACACTGGGAGAACTGACACCTTCCTGGGGCCACTGGCGGCGCATGGAAATGACTACAGACATGCTGGGAAATGTTGGGGGGTTTTGTGGATTTTGGGGGGGCTTTGGATTTTGGGGGTTTTATTGGCACTTTGGGGGGGTGTTTTTCTGGGGATGTTTGGGGGTTTATTGAATTTTTTTTTAAGTTTTTTTGTAATTTGGGAGGTTTTACTGAGATTTTGTTGGGGTTTTTTTTGGATTCTCATAAATTCTGGGAGTTTTATTGGGATTTCTAGGAGATTTTGAGGCATTTCACTGGAATTGTGGGGATTTTAGTGGGATTCATTGGGGATTTGAGGGTTTTTTGAGAGTTTTGGTAGGCTTTTTGGGGTTTTGTGGGGTTTTTTGGTTGTTGTCATGATTTCTTTGGGTCTTCGGGTGAGATTTTGTGGGATTTTTATGGTTTTTGGGACATTTTTGTGGAGGTTAGCAGGGTTTCATCGGGATTTTGGGCGTTATTGGGATTTCAAAAGACTTTGTGGGCTTTTATTGGGATTCTAGGGTGTTCTAATGGGATTTTGTGAGATTTATTTCAGATTTCATGAGTTTTATTGGGACTTTTGGGGCTTTTAAGGAGATTTTGATGCCTCTCAGCCCTACTGCAAACCCTGGCATAACCCCAAAGGCCCCAGACCCCCAAATCCCCCGCAAATTCCACTAAAAATCCTAAAATTTCCAAGAAATTACAATAGGATCCTCCAAAACCCCAGAGAATCCCACAAAATCCCAGTGAAACCCACCAAAACTAAAAAAAAACTCCCCAAAATTTCACTAAACCCCCTGAAAAACCAACCCCCTCAAGCCCAATAAAATCCCCCAACATCCAAAACTCCCCAAATCCACAAAACCCCCAAAATCCCATAACCCCCCCTGAACCACAAGGTTTTGGCTTTGGTTTGGTTTCTCTCCAAGACCTCTATAATTCCCCCTGAACTTCCATCAAATACCCAATAAAGCCCTAAAAAAGCCCCAAGATAATCCCCCAAAGCCCTGCTAAAATTCATCAAAATTGCCCCAAAATCCCAAAAATGCCCCCCAGAACCCCCCAGACTCTCTGGGGCCGTCCTGGGTCAGGGGCACCGGCCGGTGGAACAGGAGCCACCTCAGGGGCCCTCGGAGCTCTGTGGGGAGGGGGCACCATGGGAGACCCCCAGAAACGGGAGGGGGGGGGGTGGAACCCCTGTTGTGCCCCCTCGCCCCGAAACCCCCAGACCCCGGTTCAGGGGGGCCTGGGACCCCCCGGGACCCCCAAATCTCCCCCGGGACCCCTCTGGGGGCCCCAAACCCCCCCAAGGTTGGCCCAGGATCACCCTGGACGCCCAAAACCTTCCCAGGACCCTCAGACCCCCCAGTTCCCCACAAAATTGACCCCAGACCCACCTGAGACCCCCTCAAATCCATCAGACTGCCCCAAATCCCCCTCAATCCCCCCCAAACCCTGGGAAATCCCCTCACACTCCGCTAAAGCCCCTCAGATGCACCTCAGAAGCCCCCAGAGCTCCACAGCTCCTCTCACAATCCCCCAAAACACCCTCAGACCCTCCCAATTCCCCTCAGATCCCCCTAAACCCACCTGAGAACGCTCCAGACCCTCTCAAGCTGCCCCCAAAGATCCCTAAAGCCCCCTCAGACCCACCAAAGCCCCCTCAGACCCCCTCATTATCCCCAAACACACCGCACACCCCCCTATTTCCTGTCAATCTCCCCAAAATCCCCGATTTCTCCTCAGACCGCCCCAAACCCCCCCAGTTTCCCCTCAGCGCCCTCCTCAGCCGCGCGAGCCTCTGAATCTGCCGCCTCCGCCGCGTGCACGGGCTCCCCAGCCAATAGCGGCGCGCCCCGCCCCGAACCAGCCAATGAGGGCGCGGCTCCCCTCAGCAGCGCCCGCCTCCCCGCGGCGCTGCAGCCAATCAGAGGCGAGCCGCAGCGGCGGTGGCGGTGCCGGGCGCTGCAGAGAGCGGGGGCGGCGCTGGGAGCGGCCGGAGCGCTCCGGGAGCTGCTGAGGCGGCCGGGACAGGGCCGGGAGCGGCTGAGAGGGGATCGGGGGGGCGTGGGAGGGTCCGGGGGATTTGGGGAGGGTTCCGGGGGTGTGGGGCGGGGTCTGGGGAGGGGTCTTGGCTGGGGGATCGTGAGGGGTCAGGGAGGGTCTGGGGAGGGGTCCTGGGGCACTGTGGGGGGATCTGGGGGTGGGGAGGGGTCCTGAGAGGGGACTCGAGGGGGGTCCTGGGGGTGCTGGGGGGACTTTGGGGTTCCAGGGTGGTCCTGGGCCAACCTTGGGGGCTTTTCAGGAGGATTTGGGGTTCCCGGAGGAGATTTGGGGATCCTGGGGGTTCCCAGGCCCCCCCTCCCGTTTCTGGGGGTCTCCCATGGTGCCCCCTCCCCACAGAGCTCCGAGGGCCCCTGAGGTGGCTCCTGTTCCACCGGCCGGTGCCCCTGATCCAGGACGTCCCCAGAGAGTCTGGGGGGATCTGGGGGCATTTTGGGGGGAATTTTGGGATTTGGGGCATTTTGGGGCAATTTTAATGCAATTTTGGGAGGGTTTTGGGTATTATCTTGGGGCTTTTTAGGGCTTTATTGGGTATTTGATGGAAGTTCAGGGGGAATTATAGAGGTTTTGGAGAGAATTATTGTGTTTCGGGGGGGTTATGGGATTTTGGGGGTTTTGTAGATTTGGGGAGTTTTGGATTTTGGGGGATTTTATTGGGGATGGGGGGGTTGATTTTTGAGGGGGTTTAGTGAAATTTTGGGGAGGTTTTTGAGTTTTGGTGGGTTTCACTGGGATTTTGTGGGATTCTCTGGGGTTTTGGAGGATCCTGCTGTAATTTCTTGGAAATTTTGGGATTTTTAGTGGAATTTGTGGGGGCATTTGGGCGTCTGGGGTCTTTGGGGTTGTCCCAGGGTTTGCAGAAGGGCTGAGAGGCATCAAAATCTCCTTAATCTCCTTTAAAGCTCCAAAAGTCCCAATGAAACTCATGAAATCCGAAATAAATCTCACAAAATCCCATCAGAACACCCTAGAATCCCAATAAAAGCCCACAAAATCTTTTGAAATCCCAAGAACCCCAAAATCCTGATGAAACCCCACAAATCCCCCCAAAAATGTCCCCTAAAAAATCTTGCAAAATTTCCCCAAAGACCCAAAGAAATCAGAGCAACACCCAAAAAACCTCACAAAACTCCCCTAAATCCCACCAAAACATCCAAAAAACCCCAAACTGCCAAAAAACCCAAATCCCAAATAAATCCCACTAAATGCCTCCACAATTCCAATAAACACCTCAAAATCTCCTAAAAATCCCAATAAAACCCCCAGAATTTATGAAAATCGCAAAAACTGCCAACAAAATACCAGTAAAACCTTCCAAAATACAAAAAAACCCCAAAATTTTCAATAAAACCCCAATCCCCTCAAAAAAACACCTCTCCAAAAGCACCAATAAAACCCCCAAAATCCAAACACCCCCAAAATCCACAAAACACCCCAACGTTTCCAAACTTGTCCCAGCATGTCTGTAGTCATTTCCAGGCACTGCCAGTGGCCCCAGGAAGGTGTCAGTTCTCCCAGTGTGATCCCCCAGTCATGCCCAGAATATCCCAGTTGCCTCCAGCATGCATCCAGTCCTGCCCAGTTCCTCCAGTTTGCTTGCAGCATGATCCCAGTTTCTCTCAGGTGCTCCCAGTAGCCCAAAGTGTGATCCCAGTCACTCCCTTTCAACCCCAATATGATCCCAGTAAGCTCCAGTTGGATCCCAGTCACATGCCAGCCCTCCCAGTGTGGTCCCAGTATAATCCCTGTTGCTCCCAGTCAGGCCCAGTATGGGGGATGATGTGCAGGGTGTGTTCCCAGTTGCTCTCAGATTCTCCCAGTATTAGTCCAGTCCCTCCCAGTATGATCCAAAGATGAGCCCAGTGTGCTCCCAGTCCCTGCCAGTATGAACCAGTTGTGCTCCACATGGTTCCAGTTGCTCTCTTTCATCCTCCCTTTTGTTCCAGTCACTCCCAGTTCCTTCCAGTATGATCCCATTTGCTGCCAAGCACTGCCAGTCAGCCTCAGTGCAGTGGCACTCACTGCCAGGATGATCCCAGTCACCTCCAGCGTGATCCCAGTTGATCCCAGTATAGGCCCAATTTGTTCCAGTGACCACCAGCATGTTCCCAGTCACTCCCAGTTCCTCCCAGTTGGGTTTTTTGGGGGGATGTTTGGAGAATGAAGAAGTGCAAGGCTGAGCGGAAAAGGCCCCTTGTGGGGACATCGGGGGGTGGCGGTGGCGGCTGGCGGCAGAGGCAGCCTGGAGGAGCAGAGCCCTGTGTCCCCCAGGAGCCCAAAGTGGGGAGCCCAGAGAGGGGGGAGCGCCGCCATTGGCGGGAGCCTGCAGAGGCTGGAGAGGGGCAGGGGGGACTCCTTGGAGCCCCTGCAGCCCAGAGCAGAGCATGAGGGGAGAAGGGAGCCCAAAAAGCCCCGGCAGCCCTGAATGGGGAGCGAAGAGGGGGCTGCTTTTGGGATTGCTCGGACTGCCAGCAGGCTGGGGAGGGCGGGCACTGAGGAGAAGGGGGACCCCCAATGCAAGCGTGACCCCAGCACCTGGGACAGGGGAGTCCCGGAACACCAGAGGGGAGGGAGCAGGGACAGGGAACTCCTGGGGAAGCTTTTTCCGGGCTGACTCGTGGTGTTTGGGAGGTTTTTCTGGAGCCTAGGTCGCTGGTGACTTGTTGAGAGTGACTTGGGCAGAGGGACCTTCAAACTCAATGTGCTCATCCTTTGTTTTCCTCAAACCAGGATTTCCATTGCCAACCCCCATTGAGGCTGTGAGGAAAATGCCCCAGAACATGCAAGCAGGTGAGGAGGAAGTCAGTGCCCCTTTCCCCTCTCTCCTGCTCCATCTCCCAGCCCAGCACAGCCCCGGCTGCAGGACAGCCTGGGGGCATCTCCTTGCCCTTGCCTGTGGCCCGGAGGCAAATGCCATCCTGTCCTTGTCCTTCCTCCCCCAGAGCAGGAGCTGAGGATGGAGATCAGGGAGGACAAATCCCCGTGGCAGAACCTCGTGGCAGAGGCCGTTTTGAGCGGCTCCACGGCGCAGGAACCCAACGGGGAGGAAAAGCCCCGGAGATGCCGCACGAGGAGGGGCTGCAAACGCAGCCCAGGTTGCTCTGAGGAGTAAAGATCCACCCTGTGCTAGGAAGGTGGACAGAGCTTCAGCCAGAGCTTGGAGCTGGTGGTCCATGAGTGGGTTCCTGATGGGGAGAAGCCTCACAGGTGCTTGGAGTGTGGGAAGAGCTTCTGGTGGATCACCAGCCTGATCGTGCACCAGAGGAGCCACACTGGGGTACGGCCCTACGAGTGTGGGGAGTGTGGGAAAGGCTTCAGGTGCAGCTCTGAGCTCATCACTCACTAACACATCCATACCGGGGAGAGGCCCTATGACTGTCCCGAGTGTCAGAAGAGGTTTCAGACCAGCTCCAGTCTCCTCCAGCATCGATGGATTCACACAGAGGAGAGGCCCTTCCGCTGCCCGGACTGCAGAAAGGGCTTCAACTGCAACTCAAACTTCGCCAGGCACCGGTGCATCCACAGTGGGGAGAGGCCCTACGAGTGTCCCCAGTGTGGGAAGAGCTTTACCCACAGCTCTAACTTGACCAAACACCAACAGAGTCACCAGTAAGGGAAGTCCTGCAAGTGCCCTGAGTGTGGGAAGAGCCTCGTGTGCTGCTCCAGCTTCATCCCCCATTGGAGAACCCACATTGGGAAGAGACTTGCTGATCCATGTTCCCTGTGATCCATGGTGGGAAGACACTTGTCACTTTTCCTGCCCCTGCTAATGACCTGATGTGGGATTGAAGAACAAGAGGGTCTGGCTAGAGCCGTGTCATTACACTCAGTCCCACCTCAGGTCATTGCCAGGGGCAGGAAAGGGACTCTTTCTCTCTCCCTGAGGAGAAAGGTGTCCTTTTTCCAGGTAGGAGGAAATACGTGGCCAGGAAGAGCCACTCAGTGGTGATGTTGTAGTTTTCCCTGTAAATAGTTTTTCTTATCCCTTCTGTTATCAATATTGCTTTTTTTCCTGTTTGTTCCTTATCTCATCGCTGTTCCCAGTAAATTGTTCTTATCCCAGCCTGGGATCTTTGCCTTTTTTTCTTTCCATGGGAGGCGGGAGGGCAGCGAGCAGCAGCACGGTTTTAGCGGGAGCAGGAAATTGGGGAATCCCATTCCTGAACCCTGGCCCATGGAAACCGAGCATCCCAGATGGTCCCAGCCCTGGTGGCCATGGCAACAGCCTTGGGAGCGGGTCCCTGGCTGGGGCTGTGGGAACCTCTTCCCTCTGGTGCCCAGGGACAGGACTGGAGGGAACGGCTGCAGCTGAGTTGGGGCAGGCTGAGGTTGGATCTCAGGAAAAGGTTTTTCCCCAGAGGCTGCTGGGGCAGTGCCCAGGCTCCCCAGGGAAGGCTCCCAGCTCCAGGGCTCTCTGAGCTCCAGCAGCGTTTGGACAGCGCTGCCAGGCCCAGGCTGGCATTGTTGGGGTGTCCTGTGCAGGGCCAGCAGTTGGACTCCAGGATCCTGATGGGTCCCTCCCAGCTCAGCCAATTCTGTGGATCTGGGATCCCGTGACCCTGGGGATGGGGCTGCCAATGGTTGCCATGGCAACGGGCTCTGGCTGCAGGCCTGAGCTGGTGTCCATGGCACCCACCCCTGGCATGGGGTCTGCATGGAGCTGTCGAGGGACTGAGCATGGCAACAGGGGGCTGGGGATGGTTGCCATGGAAACTGACCATAGCAACAGGGGGCTGGGGATGGTTGCCATGGAAACTGAGCACAGCAACAGGGGGCTGGGGATGGTTGCCATGGAAACTGAGCACAGCAACAGGGGGCTGAGGATGGTTGCCTGCCAAGGATCACATTTGTCACAGGCACTCAGAAGGATTCCATGGGGACTTTCCAAGAGTCTCCACGCTGTTCAAGAGCTGGAATGTCACAGGCAGAGACAGGGGCTCCATGGACACCTCCCAGGGGTTTCTGGGGATGGTAAAGGGCCGTGTGATCAGAGCCAGTCACAGCCATTCCATGGTGACATCCCATGGCACCTGGGGCTGCAAAGGCACCGATCTGTCACAGGCACTGACGGGGGCTCCACGGTGACATCCCAGGAGTCCCCAGGCTGCCAAAGAGCCGGGATGTCCCAGACACTCCCAGGGGTTCCTGTCATGGGCACAGTGGCAGCTTCAGGCAAAAGCTTTATTTCTTTATTGGAGAAACTCCTGCAGATTCATGAGATGGAGAAATGACACCCAACAGCCACCATGGATCCTCAAACCCCTGCAGGGCCCCTAGACTTCCAAAATTTATTTTAGTACAGGAGAGTGGGAGTGGCTGGATCCAATCCCAGCCCCAGACTTTGTCAAAGGTGTAAAAGATTGGACAGGTAGAATTGAACCTTAATGCAATTTGTCCCACAGGATTATCGATGGAATTCTAGATAAATTTATATAAATACAGCTCTGATTGATTCTGATCATGATTTGACAGAATGGTTTGTTTACACCACAGATTAAATTTTAAAAAAGATAGTTATTTACTCCACAGTATAGGAGATATAACAATTATTAGAATATAGTGATCTAGGAAGCAATTTTGATGTCAACAGAGTCTTGCTGGAGTTGTTGGAGCCCATGGCAGTTCCTCCTGCTCCAGCAGCAACTGCCTTTCCTGTAAAATATTTCCTCCTTTTAACAAATGTAAATCCACCCTCATTCAGTTGAAAGATGTTGGCCCTCATCCTGTCACTGCAAGATTTGGGAGAAAATAACTTTGACCACTATTTTTCCATTTTCACAGACCTTGGAGAAGACTGAAAAATCTCCCAAGATGGGGTTTGGAGGCCTCATCACATAACCAGCAGGGAGAGGCTGATGGCTCTGGGCTCAGTGGTGTTGAGACTGAGGACAGAACAGGAGTAGTCCGGGAGGGAGTGAAGGATGGTATCAGAGAGGAGTTTTTCTTGTAAAAAGCAGCTAGAGAAAGAAATAATGGCACCAAGGGTGTGGAGTGCCCCTGCCCCATGAGGTAGGGATTCTACCCAGACAGACACCATTGGGCGAGGGGTGTAATTGAAAGCAGATTCCACCCCTCCACCCTGTGGGGTGTGCCTCTGCAATCCCGGGAAAAGACACTCCACCCCATCTGGTCAAATAAGGAATGGCCCCAGAATGTTCTTCCTTTTCTGTACCCTCATTGGTTTAAATTCTGCTGCAATGTCTCCAGCTTAGATTTTTTTTTTGGTTGTCCTCCTTGACCCACCCATTTCCAGTCCCCTGCTCCTTCTGCTATTAGACCCTGACCCTAAACTTCACCTCTAAACCCATGACCCCACCCCCTTAATTTCTTCTCTTGGTTCCCTGGCACAATAAAGGATCCTGGGTTTTGCTAAACAAGATCCATCCTGTTGCCTTCCTTTCCCTGTTGGTCATCGGTGCCTGCCTGAGGTCTGAGACTCTGGGCCCTGAGGGAATTGTTGCGCCCCTCACTGTGGTGGAACACAACACAGGGGCAGCTGGGGAGGCCCAGACTGGACATGAGGAGAAAGGAATTTCCCTGCCAGGGCAGGGCTGTGATGCAACACATGCCCCAGAAGAAGCCTGGAACAGCCCAAGGCTTTGTGTGGCAGGCAGAGGCAGGCAGGAGGCAGAGCTGTCAGCAAAGGAAGGGGCCAGCCAGGTGGGGCAGCCGGGGGATGACGACAGCCTGCAGGGACAGAGGCACAGGTTTTCTCAGCATCAGAAACACCTTTTCCTTGCTTGTCCCCAGCTGTCATCACTGCCTCCAGTGTTCTGCTTTACCTGGAACATGGGGATACTTTTTTGGTCCTGTTCCTCAAAAGGATTTATTTTAAGTATGAGAAACTTCAGTGTTTCACTCCCTTTTGAGTCTCTGAGAAGTTTTTTGAGCACATTCTGAGGCACTGAGTCTGATGCAAAGAGTACCAAAGCCCCAGAGGGTCATTAAAGTCCTGGTGCTGTGTCTGTGCTGCTGAGCTGGGCCGGGCTCCTGGCCCAGAGGCAGCTCCTGGCAAGGGCAGCGCTGCAGAGAGACAGCTCTGGCCAGGAGCAGCTCCTGGGCACAGCCCAGCAGGGCTGGGGCACTGCCAGGGCAGCTCAGGGACACCAGCAGGGCACAGCCAGAGCTGACAGGGCTCAGCACTGGCAGGGGCTGGGGGATGTCCCAGAGGGGGCTGTGTCACAGCGGCACCTCTGTGGCTGTGTCCTAGAGGCACAGAGCAGCTGTGATGTCAGCAAGGGGCTGTGTGACAGCACAGAGTGGGCTGTGTGAGGTCACAGGTTGGGCTATGACATCACAGAGTTTGTTGTGTGAGGTCACTGGGCAGCTCCAGCATCATAGAGGGGATTGTGTGACATCACAGAGCAGGCTGTGACATCATGGCATGGCAGTATGACGTCATAGAGCAGATTGTGAGGTCAAAGTATGTGCTGTGACATTACAGAGTGGCAGCATGACATCACAGAGAGGGTTTTGTGACATCACTGAGGATGTTGTGACATCACTGACGGTGTTGTGACATCACAGAACTGTCTGTTATGTCACAGAGTGGGATGTGAGGCCATGGAGCAGAGTCTGCCATCATGGAGGGTGGCCCTCTGACATCAGAGAGTGGGTTGTGACAGCACCGGGTGATGGCGCAACATCATAGAGCCAGGTGTGACATCACAGAACAGACTGTGACATCACATGGTAACTTTGTGACATCACCAAATCTTCCGTGACATCACAGAGCAGCTTTATGATATCAGAAACTTATATCCCAGCACTGGCCCTGTGATATCATGAAAGGGCTTTGTGACATCACAGAGCAGTTGTGTGTGTCATCACTGAGTTGCCTGTGACATCATAGAGTAGGCTCTGTGACATCATAGACTGAACATCATAAAATGGAATCGGCCATCACAGGGTAACTGTGTGACATCACAGACGGGATGTGACATCACAGAATGGCTGTGTGACATGCCAGGGTAGGTTGTGTAATATCATAACATTAAACGTGACATCATAATGTGGGCTGTGTCATCACAAATGGGCTGTGTGACATCACAGGGGCTGTGTGAGGTCACTGGGGAGGTCACTCTGCCCCAGCCCCCCCTCACAGTTCCCCCAGAGCAGTCCAACACTGCTCGTGCACAGTGGGGTCCCCTGTCCCCCCGGGTCCCCCCGCCCCCGGCGCCGCAGCCTCCCCCAGAGGATGTTCCACGAGATCGACCCCAGAGCCTGACACGGGGACGGGGGGCTGGGGCTGTGGGGGTGGGACAGGGGGACAGGGACCCCCAACAGTGTCCCTGTGTCCCCCAGGGCCAGAGCCTGGGCCAGGGCTCCTTCACCCTGTTACGAATGAGGGCTTGAGAGTGCTGAGAAAATCCCCAGCAAGGGATCAGCAAAAGCCAGATTTAATATTAAGCAACATCACCACAAAGTTCCTTGGCAAGAGTCACTCTGCTCCTGACTGGACACTTCAGGCACAACAAGGAAACAAAGCAACTAAAAAACCAAACAAAATCCAGGCAATCAAACCAGAAGTGAACTGAGAACTGTTCCTGTATGTGATACAAGGACAAGGATATCCTTGCCTTGTGAGGGCAAGGATAAAAGGAATACGACCCAAAAGCTTACAGAGCTCAAACTTAAAAAGACTTAACTTATATCTTAACCTACTGATCCCTTCAACTTTACAATATAGGAAAAGAACAGAGCTTAATAGTATTTAACCTAACTTGTGACCCTTGACTTAGCAATTTAACAGAAGAATAACACTCAACAGTATTTAACTCAGCTTATTACTTATATTAAGCATAAGAACTTAGCATAAGAACAACTCCTAGCAGCATTTAACTTGGGTTATTCCTCATGACTTAACCTCACTTACAGGCCTGACTGACTCAGCTATCCAAGGCACTCCAACCCCTCCGAGAGCAGCATTTCTGCCACATCTCCCCAGCACAGGCACTCCTGTGTGCACACAGACACAAAGAGTCAGTGCAAGGCACCTGTGAGAAATTCCCCTGAGGGCAGGAAATGCTCCCTGTGGATGCTTTGGCATCTCCCCAGCGGGTGAAGGGTTGAGCCTGGAGGAGTGGGGGGATCGGCCCAGGCTCCCTCGTTGTTCAGGATCCCCGAGTGCAGCAAACGGGAGAGTTCCCGGCTGGGAGAGGCCCCACTCAGAGGGAGTCGCTGGCCCAGGAGAGCTCCAAGGGGCTCCTTTTGCAGCGCTGTTTGTAGGGCCCCAAGAGAGGGGCTGCAGTCACAGCAATGGTTCATCCTGGCCACACTTGGCATCAACAGCTTTCTTTGGCACTGTGAGAACAGGGATGTTGTGCCACTGAGGGAACAAAACCAGTTCCCAGGGCTGCTCCTCCAGAAACCAGGAGCTGTTTGGGCACAGCAGTGCCTGGAGCAGGCAGTGTTTGTGCTGAGCTGCAGAGGAGCTGAGCCCAGGGGCTGTTGGCCAAGGCCGAGGCCCAAGGAGCATTTCTGAGCTGGCAGGGCGGCCTGAGAAGGGGAGGGGGGAATGCAGCAGCACAGGGCCCATGGAAGCAAGGGACCATGGTGACACTGTGGGGCCCTGTGAGACCAAGGGACCATTGTGACACTGTGGGGCCCTGTGAGACCAAGGGACCATTGTGACACTGTGGGGCCCTGTGAGACCAAGGGACCATGGTGACACTGTGGGGCCCTGTGAGACCAAGGGGCCATTCTGACACTGTAGGGCCTCATGGAATCAATGGGCCAAGTTAATGCACTGAGAAGTGTTTTTTGTGAATTGAATATCTCTTGTTGGTATTTCTCCAGTGCATCCAACTCAAAGTACAGAAACAATTCTAATTACTTTTTAATGTCTTATTGAGACATTTAATTAATTTTTGGAGGTATGAGTGTCTGGGCTTGTCTGTCCTGCTTGGCACAGGCCAGGCAGGGCTTTCCCAGCCACATTCCACACTCCATTTCCCAGCTGGAGCCGCTGGTGCCTCTGAGTTCTGCTGGCCCAGCCCCAGGGACGCTCTCCTTGTCTGCCCATTCCCCCACGCTCTCTGGGCAGGGATGGCCTCAGTGGGGGCTGCTGACATCCTCAGCAACTTGCAGAGGCTCCTGCTGAATTTTACTGCTCCAGAGGCTTGAAGTGTATTCAAACTGAATATATCGTATTTAAAAACACCGTGAGAAAAGATTTTTAGGTCCTGTATTGGTTTTTCTTCCTGTTAACACATGGATATGTGCAATTTCCAATTGACACTGAATCCGAGTACCTCCTCATGCAGTTTGAATAGATTTGAAAATCAAGACCTGTCATGGCTGACAATCAATCAGACTCTGTCCCTGCCCCCACCCCACCATTTCCCCCATCCAAGCCCTGGCACTCAGAGCAGCCTCGTGCAAATCTGAGCTCCCTCCAGCCCAGGCTGCACCTGTAGGTTTCAGCTCTTTGGCTCCAACTCCCACGTGCTTTCCTTGGAGAAGGAGCTGCCCGAGACGCAGAGGGATGTTCATTTCTTGTCAGCCAACAAAGCCAAGGGAAATCACAGCTCCATCCAATGCAAAAGTCATTCTTCTCCCTGGCTCTTCCCTGCCCCTGATCCCCGCAGCCTGTCCTGTTTCCTTCATCCCTCCAGTGCCAGGGACTTTCTGGGAAAAGGAAGCTGTGCTCTGGCTATGGAGGGAGGTCCAAGAGCAGCCACTGGAGTGGGAACCACAACTCATCAGGTTTTTGTCCTTTGAAGGATGAGGAACTGGTAAGACTCTGTCCTGGTTTAGGGCAAATTTGGAAGAAATCCTCCAAAAGGGCCCCCCCAGAAAGCAAACTCACATGGCCCTTCTCCCCAACTCTTTTGGGAAGAATTTCCTCGGAGAGAAGTGGAAAAACCTGTTTATTTAACAGGCAAAGGGCTCCAGCACAAAAAACAAACAATACCACAGGACAAAACTCATTTGTCGCTCTGAAGAGGTGACAAATTCAGAAAGTCTCTCTGGTGGCTGGTCGCTCTGTTATCAGTCCCTCTGGCACTGGGAAAGGCTGCTGCCCAGAGTAGGCCCTGGCAGGCTACAAAGTGCGAGCTCTCGCTGTTCCCCCGGGTCCCAGTCTGGAGCAGGTTTGAACAGTTCCAAAAAAAGGGAACGAAAACCAGTGCAGGGAAAACTTCTCTGCCTCAGCTAGCAAAACTAACTAAAAAACAACAGAGCACCGTGTTCTGTCCCGTCCGTGCCCAGACACCACAGTGCAGGAGTGAGAGCAGGCTGATAACAAACTCCATGCTGCTTCTTCTCCCTGCCTTTGCTCTCAGAGTCAGGCTTGCAGGCACAGAATATAATATCCAGCATCAACAGAACACACAACTGGGGATAAAAGCATCATAACATCACCCTAGGACACTTATATGCTTATTCTAGGAAGACTAGTAATGTTTTATTGCAATGATTTGGCTAATCATCACATAAACAAATTTATATATTTTAAATATCTCTTGCTTGCAGGAGTCTGATGCAATTTTCTCTTTTCTGGTAAACCCATCTGTTGTATTTGCAGGGTTCTCAGACAAAGAAAGGAATGATGATTCTGACTCCATGTACTTAGAAGGCTAATTTATTATTTTATGATACTGCATTATATTAAAGAATGCTATACTAAACTATACCAAAGAATACAGAAAGGATGCAGACAAAAGGCTAAAAGAGAATAATGAAAAGTCATTACTCTCTCCAGAGCCTGGACACAGCTTGACCCTGACTGGCTATTGAGTCAAAACAATTCACATGAAACCAATGAAACAATCACCTGTTGGATAAACAATCTCCAACCACATTCCAAAGCAGCAAAACAGAGGAGAAGCAAATGAGATAATACTATTTTCCTCTGAGGCTTCTCAGCTTCCCAGGAGAAGAATCCTGGGCAAAGGGATTTTTCCAGAACATATGTCTGTGACACCCATCTGTTTTAATCTTCTTGCAATCTTCAAAGCTGTTTGTTCTTGCCAAGGTGTCCTGTTATCAAATCTCTTATGCTAAAAATGGGCCAAAGTCCATCATCTGTCTTGTGTATCCTAATAGTAAAGATCTTCTGCAGCAATTCTGCCACTTCAAGAATTCTTTCAATTGCCAGATACTGGCTTTCTTTTTCACCACTTCTTATTTTTCTATAAATACTAAGCGGCTAATATATAACTTCACATGCTATTTTTCCATAGCAGCTTGATAGAATCCCAGGAGCTGATTCTCAAGAACAGCTTAGTTCCATCTTCCTAATTCAGCTGTTAATCAATAACAGATACAAACCACATTCTGGCAACTCTCTAGAGTAAAACTTATTAAAAATACACCTATCAGGATAACTTGATTCCCCCCAGATCCTTAGAGGTAATAATGCACAGGCTGTGATGCAGGCAAAGAAAGTGTGGCAATAGATCATCTTTTTCCACCGTCTTATGTAAAACTTATTTATTAAGTGTTCATACAGTATGTCAGTTAGACACCAAAAGAGAAAACCTGCTTCAGCAGCAGCTGAAAACAAAGCTAGGATCTAAGTTGACACATTTCAAAATTTAATTTCTGGGCTTTAAAAGTCATTTGTCTCAATCCAGAACTCTATAAAGCAGTTTAGTCTCCTCTTGAAAAAATGAACATTCTCATTAGATCACATTTTCCAGTGATGCAGCTTCTGTTAGACAGCAAGAGGAAACATATAGGCAGGCACATTCCTTGCTCCTCTCTTCTCATCTCAATAAATTTGTCACCATTAGGATCAATCATGAGAAGCTGCTAGAACACAAAATTCTCTTCCGATTACATACATAAAAGGATTTTTAATTTCTTCTTCCCAAGTCAGTTTCTAAGGCTTTGATAAAGATTGGCATTATGGTCTTTTCTATTCCAGATAGACAATGTTTTATTAGACTAATTCAAGTCAAGAATTCACTTTCAACTTTAACATGTCAGAATGTCACCATGCAAACCAAATCAAAAGGCAGATTCTGGCCGGAGCACTGGTTTGAACCTGCTTCAGGCTGGATTCAGCTGACCGAGTTCTTCTGGAGTGTCTTTTGAGTGTCTTGCATGTAAGCCATGCAAGAGCAAGTCAAAGGCAGGCATCATAGAAATAGACACTAAATACATAAAGGTAACATATTTGATTTAAAAAACTGTGCTTTTCTAAGCTGAAAATCTTTTTGCTGAGCTGGACACTGCACTGTATGACTGACATGAGGCTTTGGTCACAGATTATGCATGAACCAATCCAGAAGCTCCAGACTTCTTCATGAATTTGTATCTTATGTATTTTGTCCTTGCTTACACAGGCTAGAAAATGAAAGAAAACATGCACGATGATTAAGAAAACACAGTGCAATTTAGGAACCATTCAAGAAAATCATGGTGAAATCACCTATATGTTATATCCAGAGATGATCCAAACAATTGCTGCTGAAGAATTTGTACCATTAACTTTATTACAAATTTTCAAAGGCAGGTGGAGTTGCTCTTCCTGCTCAAATAACTTAACAGGATTCTTGTTATTAGCAATTAAATTGTTATTTGATTCCACCCCCAATATGATTTAGAGATTCATTAGAGCTCTAAGACTCTTGAATACGGTGTGCTATGTGGATAAAAAGACCAGAGAACAGTTAACAATTCTAGGGAATTATGTCTATCATGTAGATTGGTCAGGGCAATATGTGAGCTCCTGTGAAACCCTTTTACAAAATGTTATCGTTTATCATACTTAATTTGAAAGGATTCCCTGTCTTTATCAGGTGTTAATGTCAGAGAATCACAGAACCAACTGGGTTGTAAGAGATCTCTGAGATCATTCCATCAAGCTTTGGCCCAAACACCACCTTGTCAACCAGAGCAGAGCACCAAGTGTCATGTCCAGCTGGTCCTTGAACACCATCCCAGATGGCGGCTCCACCACCTCCCTGGGCAGTGCCTTCCAATGTTTAAGAATCCTTTCTGTGAAGAAATTCCTCCTGATGTCCAACTTAACCTCCCTGGTGCAGCTTAAGCCTGTGTCCTCTTGTCCTGTCACTGGTTGTCTGTGCGGAGAGCCCAATCCCCATCTCACTACAGCCTCCTGTCAGGGTGGTGTAGAGGGTGACAACGTTCCCCCTGGGCCTCCTTTGCTCAAGACTGAGCCCTCCCCAGCTGCCCTGCTTCTCTCAGCCATTTCTCATCAGACTTATTCTCTAGACCTTTAATCAACTTGCTTTCTCTTCTCTGGACTTGCTCCAGCACCTCAGTGTCCTTCTTTGGATGATGCCAAGCTGGGTCAGAGGTCAAGCACTCCCCAAGAAGGTGCAGCCTCTGTGTGTTTGTCTGTTTCTCACCCCCCCTGCTGCTCTGGGATAACGCAGCACATCTGGATTCCTTGCATCCAACCCCATCTGATGTGCCACATCTGGGTTCCTTGCATACAATCACTGTCTAACAGGCTGTGTCTGGCTTCCCAGCATGTGATTCCTAGATAACAAGTCACTACATGCGATTCTTGGATAACATGTCATATCTGGATTCCTTACATTTAATACATTCAATTCCTGGACAATATTGCACATATATTCTCTGGCCAAGGATGGGGCTGGAACAAGAATTTCCCCTTACACTTTAAAGGCATTTGTGGGGGGTTTTTTTGGCTTTTTTTTTTTTTTTGGCTTTTTTTTTTTTTGTTGTTGGTTTTTTTTGGGTTTTGTTTTGTTTTGTTTTGTTTTGTTTTCTGGAGAAAATGAAGCTTTGACCTGAATTCCTGGCTGCCGCACAACATCTGTCTTCTACCTCGGCTTTGGCTGCTCTTGGCTGGGAGCCTGGCTGGAAAACAAAGATCCCATCTCCCCCCACCCCCTGGGCATTGGGACTGCTGGCCATGGCCATGCTGCCCCTCGCCAATCAGTGCTTACAATAATATTTTTCAGCGGATCTGCTGGAGGACAGGAAGGCTGCAGAGGGTCCTGGACAGGCTGGATCCATGGGCTGAGACCACTGGCATGAGGTTAAACAGGACCAAGGGCCAGGTCGTACACTTTGGCCACACTAACCCTCTGCAGCTCCCAGCTGTGGAAAGTGGTTGGGAAGCTGAATGACAACAGAACCTGAGCCCAGGTGGGTGCCCAGGTGGGTGCCCAGGTGGGCAAGAAGGCCAATAGCTCCGGGCCTGTATCAGCAATAGTGTAGCCCTGAGGACCAGGGCAGCAAGAGCCTGAATGAGAGATGCAGGACTCCAGGCGGCTCTTCAAAATGCAGTTTATTGTATCCAAGATGTTTCAGCAGGCCAGGGTTGTGGGTGACAGAGCCTGCGCCTACAGCTGTCAGCTCCAGCTCCAAGCCTGGAGTCCCTTGAATTTTGGTTACAATGCATAATAAAATTTTCTTTGCTGAGTATCCTCACACAGAAGAACCAATCTATACCTTAATTTTTACCTATAGCTTATCATAACTACTATAATTATCATATTCATGTAACAATACTTCAATCACTAAAAGTTAGTACATTACAATTGAAGCACGAAATTGTTTTTCAGTTTCCTTGCAGTAGAAAATTCTGAGACCTTTTTTCTACTTGCAACATCAGCAGTTGTGTTTGCCTGTGGAATCTTTTTGCTTGGTAAAAACATCTTCTTGTCTGAGGTGGGTTTATCCTTTGCTCTAAGCCATAAAAACACGCTCTAACTAATGTCTCCATCTCTCTGGGAGCCCCCCAGGAACCCCGGCCAGCCCCGGGTCGGCAGACAGCGCCGGGCAGCCCCGACAAGGCTGAGAGCAGGGGGACACTCTCCTGTGCCCCAGGGTACTGAGGGCAGCTAGGCTAGTCACCTTTGCAGCAGAAGAGACGCTGGAGACATGGGTGGAGCATGAAAGGACCGACTCTTAGCAGGGGTTAATCCAAGGTTTTGTTGGGAGCTCCTGGGAGCTCCCCACCTCAGGGGGCCCCTGCCCAGAGTACCTGGGAGAGGTGCCAAGATTACATTTTAAAGGGAGGTGTGAACCAAAAAATAGATAAGTTTGCTGATCAATAAAGAACTTTCAGGGGTGAAAACTTAGGGAATGGACATTTGGGATAGCGTATGGGGGTAGCACTTGGGGGGCTGACCCCTGGCCTCTGACTAATCACTCCATGACCTGAACTGAAAGTTCTAGATGGAAAGGATGGGATGCTGACAGAGTGATTGACAGAGAGCCTGATTGACAGATTGACGGGGATTTGGGGATAATCTCAACAAAGGAGAGGGATTCCACAGGTAAAGGGAAGGGGGATGATCAGGAGGAAACCATTTGGGAAAAATAAGGGGATACAAAACCAAAACCATTACAAAGTATAAAAACACAGTACAACAAACTAACATATCCTTTACCTTCTTAGCTATCCAGTAAGACTGGCTCAGCAATTCTTTTCTTCTACATCAAAACTTGCTTTCATTTCTATTCCTTCTTCAGATTCTACACTCAAAAATCTTTCTGCCAAGCATACATTTCTGTGAGACATCCTTGTCAAACTTTCACCCTTCCCAACAAGGGCAATGATTGTCCGGCTGTGCTGGGCACTGGTGAGGCCACACCTCGGGTGCTGGGTCCCTTTCTGGGCCCCTCAATAATAATTAAAGTTTCTCTAGCAATTGCTTTATTCATTATTTGCCTCCCTTCCCTGCCTGGCTGTGACAGGAACTACACCAAAGGGAAAGTGCCTACAGCCAAGGGAAGGCTGTGGTTGGCCACCTGGTTCTGTTTGTTGTTGCTGCTGGTGTTGTTGTTTGTTTGCCTTGTTGTACATACTGGCAAAGAACTGTTACTCCTTTTCCCATATCTCTTCCTGAAAGCCCCTTAATTTCAAAATTATAATAATACGGAGAGAAGGGGGTCACATTCTCCATTCCAGAGAGGTCCCGCAGACACCTGTCTTTAAAACCAAGACAAGATGACAATTAACAATTTATTAACAATTGTTTATTAACAATGAACTGACAATTATCAACTACTTGTCAATCTAACAAACAATTAGTTAGGTAACTTAGCTAACTAAAAGGTAAGATAAAGATGTTCTTGGAGCTTGGGAGGGCAGCTCCAGACATCTCTGGTGAAGAGTGGGAGATCATCATCATCCTCAGAAGGCACGATGTCGCCGGCTCCTGCTGGATGCTCCAGCTCACACAAATGCTGTCCCTCGGGTGGTGGTCTCCAGAGCACCTCCTCCTTGGGTCCTTGGCCTTCCTCCATCTGCACTAATGGTTCCTCGAGATTCTTCCATTCCTGGACTCTGCCTTTCACAGTCACCTGCCCCATCTTGTGAGTCGGCTCCAGGTTAGGAATCCTAGGAAGAAAGGGACTGGTATTAGCCAGATGAACATTCCCAGCCAGCCGCTTTTCCGTCGCCTTGCAGAGCACACAGTGCTGCATCTTCTCTCTGTGCAAGCAGCGAGCAGCAAATGAAACAACTGCACTCGCTGCATGGAGGCTGCAGAGCTGCAAGGGCAGGAACATGACCAGTTAAATGCCTGGGCACCAACTACAGCACACAGGGTCCCATGTAGAGAAGCAGGCCTTGCTTGTCCCAAAAGGAAGCAGAGCTTGGGACTGTCTGGTCCCTGGATCTCTTGTTCCAGATTTGCAAGCCTCCAGGAGCTTACTGTTTCATACAGTGTCTATTTTCCCAGTGCCTCCCTACCAAGGCCAGATGATGATCTTTCTGTGCTCGTGTGGGTGCTTCTGCCGCCTCCCTGGGGCTGCCTGTCTCCCACCTCCCCATCCCAGTCAGAGGGACTGAAGGGAGGGTGTTAGGGGATGAACCAGGCTGTGCTTGGTGATGCCCAGCAGTAGGAGCAGAGGCAATGGGCAGAACCTGAACTGGAAATTGCACCTGAACCTGAGGAAGAACTTTTTTCCTGTGCAGGTAACGAGTTGCCCAGAGATGGTGTGGAGTGTCCCTCACTGGAATTATTCCAGAGCCCTCCAGACACAGCCCTGTGCCATGTGCTCTGGGATGACCCCACTTGAGCAGGGAAGTGGGACCAGATGACCTACTGTGGTCCCTTCCACCCTGTCCCACCCTGTGATTCAGTGACACCCAGCAGTAGCATGAGTTGGCAAGTGTGTAGACGTTTCCCACCTGCACAGCAGGGTGGTCTTAAAATTCCCAGTGCACTTTGGCTTGAACTGCAGGTGAAAGGTCTGCTTCTGGCCAGGAGGGATGGTGCCATTTAGGGGCTGATGGAGAACAGGTCATGCTTAGCATCGGTGAAGACATCCAGGGAGGAGCTGGCACGCTTTGGAGACAGGTTCTTTTCTTTTGAGTGGCGCAGCTTCTTGGAGTGCTCCTGCTGCTCGTGCTGCTCCTGCTGCTGCTGCTCTGGCTGCTCCTCCTGGTGCTCGGGATCCTGCTCCTGCTTGGAATCCTGCTGCTGCTGCTTGGCAGGCCACCGCAGCCGCCGCACTTTAGGAGGCGTCTCAGGAGGATGGTCCTGCTCCCACCAGAAAAGACTCAGCAGCTTTCTGCGATGCTTCACGGTATCGTAGGAGAGGAACCGACCTGCAGGGAGGAAGAGGACACCTTTCCAAGACAAAATCCTGTCTTCCCAGCAGCTCTGCCTCCTGCTGCAGGTGGGTGGAAGAGAGCTGGGATGCACTTGGAGCATCTCTGGCTAAGTACTTTCTTCTAGCAGGAAACAGAGCCTCTGGGAGCAGGGTCTCTGCCTGCAGCACACACTCCTGTGCCAAGCAGGAGAGCTGGCTTTAGACAGTGACTTTGCATTTGCCCTGCAGTGGGGAACAGCACACAGACAGTGGCTGCAGGGCAGCTCGCTCGTTACACCACTGTTTTTCCCAGTCTCAGACTCCTCAAAGAGATGACCTGACATCCCCCTTCCCAGTCCTGACCCAGCACGTGGCTGTCCCCAGAGCCTGGCTCAGCTCCTTTGCAGAGCAGGAGTGGCAGAGAAGAACAGAAGGGGCTGAAAGGCAGAGGGGGACAAGGAGAAAACTCTCCAGCTGCAGCTGGGAAAATGTTGATGAAAGTGGATGGATGGACAAGGATGAAAAAGCAATTCATGTTTTGGAGTGAAGTGGAGGGTCTTCTCCCCAGGCCCTCAGCAAGTGAAATGCCCTTACGCATCAGAGTGGTTGAATATGGCTCCTTCACTTGTTCACTCTCTGCAGCTTTCTCCCAGGAGTATTTCAGGACTACCTCCCCTGTGTTGTGCATCGTGAAACTGAAAAGCAAGTAGGAGGAATTAGAAAAAACAGAAAGTCCATTAAGTATAAAGCAAACAGTACAGTAATATTGTCTGATGGACTCCTGGTACCACTTTCTCCTGAGAAGCATCTTCTCCAGGCAACCCTGCCATGCTCAGACTGCTGTCCTGGGTGACCCAAGAAAGTATTTCAAAGTCTGGAAGTTTAGAGGAAATGGCCAACATGGTGCTCAGCACATTGAAGCTAAGGGGCTTACTCTGGGCTTTAGGTCTCGGTTTGACTGCAAACTTATTCTTGAGCAGAGGAGGACAGGTGATCTGCAGGGAAAGCAAAGCCATGGCTGTTCTCAGCAGAAACCTATGGCACATTGAGCCTCTCCTGACCACCATCTCCTGCTTGGCTTCGCATGCACGTAAAGGGGCCGGTGCTGGTTTTTGTGGGACTCCTTAAAATCAGAGGGTTTTGGGAAAGCTACAAAAGGCAAGCCTCAGAGACAGCAGAAATGTGATTAGAGCTAAGCAGTAGCCATAAGATTTGTCAGCAGAAAAATGATGTAAGAAGTAGAAAGTAAGTAAAGACAAATAGAACAATGGTCTGTGTCTTAATGCTTGTCTAGAATAGCTCCCTAAGCTGCTGAAAAGTATATCTAGTGAGTTATTGGAAGTTCTAAGCTTAATAATGGAGCTCTGTGCATTGTGTTTTAAGGCTTACAAGCAGGTATCGTGTAGTTATGATATTTTATGAAAAATCCTTTGCTAGGATTTTTCCCATCCTGAGGAGCTGAGAGCCTCAGGAAAGAAATGTAAACAATAACTATCTGCTGCTGTGGAATGCAACAGGTGCATCTTTTATTGGTCTATGTGGATTGTTTTCAATTGATGACCAATCACAGCCGTCTGTGTCAAGGCTGTGAGCAGTCACAGGATTTTTGTTATGTATTCTATTCTAGTCTTGCTCTTTGTAGCCTTCTGATTATTTTTTCTCTCTATTCTTTTAGCATAGTTTTAATGTAGTATTTTAATATAATCTATAACATAATAAATCAACCTTCTAAGAAAAATGGAGTCAAGCCTCGTGTCCCCACACTTAAAACATTCACCACAATGTTTTGTATTGACAGTATTGTATTCAAAATAAGCAAGGATTGTTTTAACTGAAGGTACATGTGCTTACAGCAGTTGGATGGAACTACTGTCAATATGCTTTTGCTTTGTGTGATTGGTCAAAAAACTTTTAAAGTAAGTTGTAACATTAAGTTCTTTATCTACTGCTGGGGATGGGAGTTGCTGGCATCTTCCTTTTGTCATAACCGTGTAATGAGGCTGATGCTGGAAAATAAAACGGCTAAAGACATATTCCCCAGCAGTCCCGTCCCTCCCTGATTTGTACATAGCCCCCGGCAACTGATAGTTTTGGCTGGGGTGGAGTTCTGGGAAGCAGGCACTGCAGCAGCCCTGGGCAAAGGCAGCTCCTGCTCACAGGAGGAGCTGTGCCTGGCCTCCAGCACTCACGTGGCTGTCCTTGTCTCAAAGGGCAAGGTGTTGTTGAACTGAACCATGATCGTGTCCAGGTGGAACTGGGCGTAGGCAACAATGGCACTGAGGTACACCTCGACCTCCTGCCTGCTCTTCTCCACCACAGTGTGAGCTGGTTCTGGGGCTGTCTTGACCACCGGCAAACACAGGAGGGAGGAATCACTGAGCAGAGCCCAGAAAGTCAGGCTGAGAAGGGCAGTCTTCTGGCCTCCAAGATCAGCCTCATAGAGAGACTAGAAAGGACCATCCACTTTTACTTCCCTGGAAAGATGACAAAATTGGGACTGTTCTGCTGCAGTAGTTGTTTCTAGCCACTGATCCAAGCAGTCACTACCACAGCTGTTAATATCCCCATGGAGACTGTAGCTGCATTCCAGTCCCTTTACTTCAACATTGCAGAGTGACTGGCTTTTTTTCTGGTCCCCTATAAATCCAGCAGGTCTCAAAATTAGGGCTCCCCTGCCAGAGCTCTGTGGATGGAGGACCCCAAGACTGAAGAGTTCCAGGAAGCATCTTTTTGTTCTTGTCTTAGGAGCAAGTGCTCTCCAGATGTCATGTCTGGAGCAACAGCCACACTGCTGGGAGCTGGGGATGTGCATTTTGGAATGTGAAAGATCTCACTGGGAAAGTCTCCAGTTGCAGATGTTCTGATAGAAAAGAGGATGCTTTAGAGGCATAAAAACTGGGAAAGAACTTTCAACCAAGAGGAGTGTGTTTGGCAATAATGACAATAAAAGCAAGAGTCTCTGGAGATGATCCTTCTCTGCACTCCTCCATAGAGGCATACAGTGCCTGGGTTACTCCATGATGAGATATCCCACACAATACAAAGACCACAAGCAAATTCCCATGCAGACAAAACTTGGAGTTCACCAGCATATGCAGGAGAAGTGGATTTCTCTCCACTTCAAAAGAAGAGACAGAGAGTGCAGCAGACTTAATTCCTTGTTGGTGAAAGGGTACCAAATCAGATGAAGAGATTTCTAACAGCATAAAATGGGATAAAATCATAAAGCATTGCCTTCCATTCAATATGGGCTGCAACACTTGTGCTTGTGGTGCAGACTGATAGCTATGTGTGGCTAAAGGTCTCTTGTCAGAAGGCTTCCCCATCTTGTGTGAGTGTATCTGGTCACTGTGCTTCCACCTCTTTTCTGGAATGCACAGCTGGTGAACCTCACGTCTGTCCAATGTCCAGAGGACGCAGGAGCTGCTCAGCCAGCAGTGATGGTGCTATGGTGGCTCTTTTTGTAAAAGCTGGGTTGGGGTTTTTTTGCTGTTTTGCTTCTTACCTTCTTTATTTTAGGCCACCTGGCTGCCGGGTCTTTCCTGGTGGTATTCTTCCACATGACAATGGTCATTTGGTCATCCCAGTCCTGAATCTTCTTTTTTGGCAGCTCAAAGTCGATCTTGGCCACCTTACATTTCACAAGGTGCCTCCTGAAGGTGACTGGGACATCTGACATCAAGGTCACTGTGATGTCCTTGGCACAGCCATGATGGAGGTGTCCCACCTAGGGAGAATCAGGGAGTCAAGACCAAACTGGAAGCACTGCCAAGGGCAGGACTGACAGCAAAAGGGACCGATGGGGTGAACACCTGTGCCAGGAATCTGCACCTCAGAGTGGATTTACATGAAGTTGGATAGACAAAAGTATGAACAGAAGGTGCCACCTCCCATGACATGAAGCCTTTTCTGCAAGGCTAGCAGCCTTGGCCCAGCCAAGCCAGGGACTGCATCTCCTACGTGGCACTGGAATGGGCTATCAGTGGCATGTGAGGGCTCCGTGCCAGCTCCTGGGCACACCAGGGCAGGGCTTGAGTGATGGGGAAAGGCAGAGGCAGTCCATGCTCACCTTGGGGGAGAACCGGAATGGGGCCTCTGCCTCCCACTCAAAGCGCATGACCATCTCGGCGTGGCTGGTGATGGTGAAGGTCCTGCAGTAGGGCTCCCAAACGTGACAGTCCCCAAACTGAATGTGATTCACTCTGACAGCTGTTAAGGAGGAGAGCAAGGGATCTCAGCATGCAGGGAGCTCCACCTGCCCCCGTCACGTGCACAGACACCTGCATGTTCAATGCTTCCTGGCTCCAAGCCTTTCCCCCTCTGCCAGGGAGTTCCCCAGGCAGCTCCACCACTTCCAGGGAAACACCCTGACACATCCCTAAGCCAGTGATGTGCAGCACAGCACACACTGCTCTGCATGCATGGCTGCTACCCCCAAATGGCCACCAAGTCCCATGGGTGACAGCCCAGGCCTGGCTAGAGGGAAGACATATATGATCAGATATTTTCCTCTTCCTTGCTCCACCTTGGCACTCTCTCCTCTTACCATCAATGATGTTGTCCTTCAGGCTGCCATCAGCATTCCTCTCCTCAGTGCCTTCCTCTAATCCATCGAGGGTGAATTCGCCCCGTGGCCTTCACCCACCAGTTCAATTACGGTCTTGTTAGAGTAGGTGTCCCCCACTAACACACCAATCTGCCTTTCCACACGTTGAGCCAGGGTGGGTTTGAAAATGGCATCAAACTCTGCCGATTGCCCGCGATTCAGAAGGAAGAAAGGCTTTGTGGACTTGCTCTCTGCACAGCAATGGAAATCAGAGTTAAGTGCTGCAGCTGTACTGAGGAAATATTTCCATAGGATATATGAGGAATAAGAGGTTGAAACCAGCTGCCTTCTAAGCACTGGTTCTACCCCCAGTTGTTGCAGACTCTCTTCCTATGTTCACAAGCCTGCCACTCCCAGACACAGCACCACTTAAGCAGCTTAACCTCAGGCTGATGCCCAGCCCTCATTCCATCTGCTTCCCACCAGCTCCAGCCATATGGAAAGCTGAGCCAAAGAGTGCTTTCAGCTTCTGCTGGCTATCTGAGTGCTCAAGGGCTGTGTCTGCTCAGGCTGGTACCACGCCATGTGCAGCAAATACCTCAGAGGGTCCACTGAGGTAGTGACAGTCCCCCACAACTCAACCCACCACGTCTAGCAGAACAGAAGAACTTCCTGCAACTTCCTAGGAGGAAACCCTGCAAAAAGCCCCCGAGAAAAGTCTGGGAGACAGAGGGCCCAAGGGACAAAACTGTGCCTAACATGTGGCTGCTGCTCAGAGAAGCCAAGAGCAGGGCACACGTTTTCCCTCTGTGCATGATTGCACTTCATGGGTAATGAATTTACCGTTTCCAGCTGAATCCTCTTCCACATCTCCATTGTGGAACACCTTGACAGCAGAGGCCCTGCCTTTCAAGGAGAACATTCTGTGCTCATCCTCCAGGTGTAACATAAACTGAGAAAAGGGAACACAGAGCACAATGGTACTGGTGTGAGTACAGGATGGCACGAGGCCTGACACTGCAGTGCTGCTGGTCCCACATGGGAGCCCAGCACCTCTCCCACTAGAAACAGCACTTAGCCCAAAAGTTAAGTCAAACCAGCGGGAAAAAAAGGGTGTTCAGAGGCATCTGGATAGAACTGACACAGAACCAAATGGGACAAAACGTAATTGGCAGGACGTAATGCAACCACAATTAAGTTTACTTAAAATGTACTAAAGTGGGCTGAAATACAATCTAATGGAACTGGGAAATCACACATGTCCATGAGAACAAAAGGTGACCTGAGAGACAGGGGGGAAAATAATCCACCACCTTTCTGGTGTTCAACTTAAAGAAGAAAGAGTGGACAGAAAATTTCCAAGAACTCCTTTCTTACAGAACAGACATCAGTCACTTGTTTCAAAAGAATTTCTGACACCTCCTCACAGGTCTGCCATGTTTTTTGGGACCCTTCCCTTCTGCCACAAGCACTTGCTCCCAAACCAGACCATCCCTTGAGCAGGTCCTCCTCACCTTGACAGGTATGATGCCATCATTACGGATGACCAGGGGCAGCATCTCTGAATCCCCCAGCCGGAGCCTCTTGCAGCACAGCATGGCATTTCCCCTCTTGCTGCGAGCGCTTGGGCACACGACTGTCACCCGTGGCTCATGCCCCTTCCCGCTGATGGTGAAGGTCAGGCTTTGGGGTTTAATTCCCACAGAGCTGCAGGAGAGGCACGGAAACAATTTCAGCTGGCACTAACCCATTTCTCAGTGGGCAAGCAAAGCTGCAAGGGCCACCCACAGTCTTTTCCCTGCCTGCTGTTCCTGTACCCCACAACAGAGCCCCCACCAGCCTCTTCCCAATCCACTCAGGGCCATTCACAAGACAAATCTGCTCCAAAGAGCCAAAGCCTTCCACAATAACAGTTACAAATAACTTCACTTAATTGAGTCATGCAGTACAGCAGGGAAATAACACGGCACCAGACGAGATATGGCAAATCCCCATGCTGCAGTGAGATGAGACTTATACAACAAGAAAAAGCACAGCATGAAATCAGTCCAAAAGCAAGAAGGCAAAAAGAAAGCATTGTTGTTTTCAAGAAAGATCTTTTCCAAGAACAGTAAAATTACAATCGCTTATTAGCAGTTAGTCTTCTCTTGGTTCAGCCACTAAATGGTTGAGGAAGGGAAGCTCAAAGCCCCAGTCCACAGGTCCCAGGGCAGAGGAACTGGGCTCCTCTTTCATACCAGCTCCAATCACTCACATGAAAGAGCTTAATGTATGCCAGGGAGTCACGTCACAGAGGATCATTTAATTTTACAGAAACAAATGAGGAAAATATGACTGCTGACTGCTGGCACAGAAACTGCTTCATCTAAGCCTTTGCCGTTGGAAACCCCCAGCTCAGCTGAAGCACATCTCAGTAACTTACAGCTGGCTACCTAGTATTTCCCTCTCTTCACAGTTCCTCACACAGGCTAAACCATCAGCCTCATGCTTCTGCTCTAAGAGTTCTTAGAACCTCCCAGATCATCTCATGCCAAGTACTCTGCCTAAGGCTACTGAAAGCATTAGAGCTAACAAGAGGTCTCTGCCTTCCCAGTGGGGAGGCAGCTACCAGAGAGTATTTCACAGGCTCACTTACCCTTTTGGGATGACAAGGGAAGCCTTGAAAGTGCAGTTGTAGTTCTGCTTCTCTGGTGGGGTGAAGGTCACCGTAGCAATGGCACAGGATGAGCTGGGAACAGACATCTTGACTGGATGTAACTTGAAAATGTTGTTGATAGGGCTTTTTGCCTTGGGGGAACCCAGAGAGCACTGTTAGGAGGAAACACCTTTCAACATGACGTGGTTTTATTCATAAATGCATTACTGAGAGCAGTCCCAGACAGTGTGTCTCCTTCCTGCTTCCCTGGGCAGGCTCCCTCCCTCCCGGGGAATGCTGACCTTGTGCTAAAGCAGTGTATGTTTTGAGGGCTGGCAGCTGCACCCCCCTATATGGGAGGTGGGCACTGCACAGAAAACCCTGCAAATAACCTAGAGCTGGCCTTCAAAGAGAAGGAAAAGCCATGGAGCCTGAGGAAATGCTCTGCTTTGAGCCCTGGCATGTCAGTTCATAACAGCCCCTCTCTGTGTGTGCTTCCAAGAGAGGTTCAGAAGGACTCACTTCTCCCATCAAAGACCCAGCGGTTTGAGCCAAAACCTTGCCCCAGACATGCAGAATGCATGTCTGCTCCCTGGCTCTGCTGCTCTCCCCTGCAGTTTGACCTGCACTGAGCTAGCCTAATCTGGGCCACAGGCAGCAATGCATCTGGAGAACAAAACAGGCTCTCACACGGCCCTTAGAGGGCAGCCACCACCTTGGCCTCCTGTTCTTACCTCTCCAGGCAGGGGTTCGATGGAGAGCACCACATCGCATGGCAGACAGCTTGCGTTGTAAATATTGAAATGAGCTTCAGCCTCTTGCCCAACCTGAGCCTTGCTGAAGATGAATCTGTTCTCATCAGTGACAAACAGGCTGGCGCATTCCACCGACTGCAGCTTGTGCTCGAGGTCGGTGCTGCTGCAGATCAGGTACTCCTCGAAGATTAATGTGACATCCTCGACGAGTGCTGTGGACACACCAGAGGGATGAGCAGGGAGAAGCCTCCCTGATGGATTTATCTGGACTCTGCTGGCCTCTCAGAAGGCTTGATAAGCCCTTTCTGCCCGGGTGACTGCTAAACCCAGTGTTGGGTAGGGGAGCTGGCTGGGAGGATGGAGCTCAGTCAGCCTCAGTCTTAGAGAGCATTGCTTTCCTTTTATCCTTCCTTCCATGTCGGAACCCAGGGCATCTCTCTGGATGCCCTGGATGTCTCACAGCCCTGGCAGGGGCTCGGACACCCTGGCAGGAAGCCAAAGACACCTGGAAATTCGATCTTAATTCATGGAGCAAATTGCCAACCTTATATGAAGAATTACAGGCACAAAAGTTTAAGTAGCACAGTAGTAGCAATCACAGGGTGAAGGGAAAAATTTTAGAGCACTGTACAGGGGGGTTTTGAATCTTGTACATGGGGGTCAGGGGTTCTAAGATGGAGGGATTTGGGCGTGCCCTGTCCTTCTTCTTTCTTCTCCTTGGCATCCATGTTCAGGATGATGTTGGCATGTGTGGATTGGTTCATGGTGAAGGTGCACTTGCTAACAAGGATGACAAGTACTGGAAATAGAAGGTAAATATCTTCTACGTAGTTGTCACTATAAAAGAGACAACCGCCCCGTGGGCGGGAGAGAGTGCCCTTGGCTGTCTTGCTGATCAGACCTCGGCTGGGCAGACAGAAAAACTTTGTAGATAAGAAACAATAAACACAACCGAAGACCGAAAAAGCAAGAGTCCAGACTCCTTCTTCAAAGCGCGGCCTGCCCAGAACCACCTTTTCCCGTGCTGGGGCACAGACAAGGAACGGCCGACCCCAACAGACACTTATGGCCCCTCATGGCCCCTCACAGCCCCTCATGGCTCCCTCACAGTTCTCCATGGCCCCTCATGGCCCTTCTTCGTCTCTCACAGCCCCTCACAGTTCCCCATGACCCCTCACAACCCTCACAGCCTCTCACAGCTCATGGCTCCTCATGGACCCTCAAAGTCCCTTATGGCCCCTCACAGCCCCTCATGGCCCTTCACGGCCCCTCATAGCCCTTCATGACCCCTCACAGCCCCTCACAGCCACTCATGACCCCTCACAGCCCCTCAGAGAAGAGGAGCACGAGGCTGGTGAGGGGCTTGGAACACAAGCCATATAAGGAACGACTGAGGGAGCTGGGATTGTTTAGCCTGGAGAAAAGGAGACTCAGAGGTGACCTTACCACTCTCTTCAACTTCCTGAAGGGTGGCTGTGGTGAGCTGGGGGTCGGTCTCTTTCTCCGGGCAACAACAGATAGAACAAGAGGACACAGTCTCAAGCTGCACCAAGGGAGATACAGGCTAGACTTAAGGAGGAAGTCTTTCACAGAAAGAGTGGTCAAATACTGGAATCATCTGCCCAGGGAGGTGGTGGAGTCACCATCCCTGGATGTGTTTTAAAAAAGACTGGATGTGGCACTTGGTGCCATGATCTAGTTGAGGTGTTAGAACATGGGTTGGACTCGATGATCTTAAAGGTCTCTTCCAACCTAGAGATTCTGTGATTCTGTGATTCACAACCTCTCATGACCCCTCACAGTCCCTCACAGCCCTTCATGGCCCCTCATAACCCCTCACAGCCCCAGGCACGGGGGTGCCCCCAAAGGAGAAGGGGTCGCGTCCTGCTTGTCTTCTTTAATTTCAGTCCCTTCCCAGCGACCAGTAAAGAAAGGCTGAAATGGAGCCTTTCCCCAGCGTTTCCCTCAGGGTTAATTGTGGGCTGAAGCTCTGTGCTGGCGCTGGCCCCAGCACCAACATCCCTGCAGCCGCCAGGCCTTTGCTGTCCCCCCGTGTCCGTCGCTGTCCCCGAGTCCCGCCCGGCTCTGGCAGCAGCAGCAGCCGCAGCACAGCGGGCGCCAGCCCGGCCCAGCCGGGGCTCCCGGGCAGGAGCAGCAGCAGCGCCGGCCCCTTCCCGCCTGCTCCTGCCTCGGCTCCCAAGGGCTTTTCCAGCTGATCCTGGAGTAGAGCAACCAGCACCCACACACAGCCCTGACTCCTCAGGGCCTGCCTGTGCTGCCCTGACCCAGCCCTCAGAGGAGGAAAAGATCGGGCTCCAGAGCTGTTTTCAGCACTGTTTTACTCAACCTGAGCTGACAGCAGGAGGCTGCTGCTGCTGCCTTTGCCTTGGGAATTGGAGATCATGGCTGCTCTTGACCCTCTTCTGTTTGCCACCTGAATTTTATCAGTACAACTGCACTTGCCTCTTTCAATCACTGCTACCAACTGTGCTTTTGTGATGGTGAACCCTGTGTTTTTGTCACAGGCATCATGATTAGCAGAGATTGAAATGCTCACAAGTCTTTAAGCACTAAGTCGAGGGGAATTAAAGCCTCACCGAGCACTCAAACACAGCCCTGTTGCTGGTGCTGTTGAAATAGAATCAGCTTACAGAGACCATCACAGACATTGCCTCTGGAGTGGCAAATCAAATGAAAAAATCGACCAGGAGAAAGAAGAAACAGAACTTGACTGGCTTCCTTGGAGCAGCAGAAAATGGAGATGCCCAGAGGTATTTCCAGCTGCTGCTGATCCCAGTTGGAGGCCAGCCCTCTGCAGAGTCCCAGCAGGAACTGAGCCCAGCCCAGGGAGTTCCCAGAGTGTCCTGGAGATTCTTTCTCTGCATTCAGTCAGGCTTGCATTCCCCAGCAAGTCCCCAACAAAACCTCCTGTTTTCTTGGGTTAGAACAGGCACCATGAAAAACTCCCCAATGGCACAACTCCCCAGCACACAACGAAAAGAAAGGATGAGTTGTCAAGTAATCCAAACATTTCTCTTGCTTTGCTGCACTCAGGGTATGGAAAGCTAAGAGAAGCTGCAGTTGGAGGCACATCCTGTGACAGAAGCTCAACCTTGTTCTCCAGGAAAGAAGGTTCTTGAAAAGAGCAGACAGGACTGTGGAGAAGATTCCTGGAAAAGTGAAACGGCTTTCCGGAAATGAAATGAAAATGGAAAGGCACAATGTGAGATCTTTTCCTCTATTTATTTCTATGCTCCCCTTTTCTATGTTGCACTACTTCTCCATGCCATGAGTTCCAAATGCATCTCAGCTCTCCGATCGATGGCTTAGCGAGTTTTAGACACTTTAAAATACCACAAGCTACACACAGTTTGCCTCGCCCTGGTTTTGCTGGAAGGCTATGCCAGAGCCATAAGTGCAGTGCTCGGGTCAGAAACAAATCCTGCAGGCAGGGAATGTGCCCTGCCAGTGTTGAGCCTCAGCAGGGACAATGCACAGCAGCGACCGAGGGTTTTTCCCGTGCCCCTGTGCAGGAGTCAGGACTCTGGATCTGGGCTCAACACAGCGAAGTTCCCGTGTTTGGACAGACTCAGGGGCTGCCCCGGGGTGCGGGGCCAAGCGTGGAATGGACACACGGACAAATGGCCCCAGGTCTTGCAGCAGCGAGTCTACGGCCCTTGCCATGTCTCTCTTGTTCCTCCTCTCCCTCTGCCGGTGTCCCGCACTCTGTCTCGGTGCCCCGCAGCCACTCCCGGTGTGCCTGCCCCGGCCCGTCCCTCTCCCCGGGCCGGGCAGGGCCATGTCCCCAGCCCATCCCCGGCCCAGGCATCCCGCCGCGGTCTCGCCTCCCCCCGGCTCTCGCCGTCCTGGCTGTGGCGCTGCTGGGCAGGCATCAGTGCCTGGGGCCGGGGCGGCATCGCCTCACTTTGGCTGCGCCTGGCCCGAGCCCGGCCCTGGCGCCCATGTGGGCTCCAGTCCTGTTCCCGGCCCCAGCTCCTCCTGGGGCCCGTGGAGGACACACGCAGCGCGGCCGCTCCCGCCGCCTCTGCTGCGGCTTCCCCGGGCCGAGCTCCGCCGTTCGGCAGCGTGGCTACGGGGGCCGGGGGTGGGTGGGGACGGCCGGCCTGGGGTGGTCAGGGGCCGTTGCTGGCCCTGGGCCGAGTGCTGACAGCTGCATCCCGCCTGCAGGGAAGGCACAGGAGGCACTGCAGGAGCAGTAATGGCTGGTTTTGCTGCTGGGACCCAGCGGCTTCGGCAGCGTCTGCTCGGGAACGCGGTTCTTGGGCGGCGCCTCGGTGAGCGGAGGGGCCGGCGACGGGCAGAGGAGGAGGAGGAGGAAAAGGCCGGGGTGCGGTGGGGCGGGCAGCGAGCTCAGCCTGCTGCTGCCCCTTGCTTGCAGGTAGCCATCAATGCATGCCGTGGGATGGCATCCGGCACTGGGGCGAGCTGGTGAGTGAGCGGGGCCAGCGGCAGAAGCTGGGCCATGCCGGGCGGGGAGGAGCCGGGGCCCGGCACCGTGGAGCTACCGGGAGCCCTGCAGGGAGAGCAGTCGTGGGCTGAGCGGGGCACGCAGAGCATCCCGGGCTGGCTGAGGGGTCCCAGAGCCCTGGCACGGCCTCAGCCCCACTGACAGCATCGTGCTCCTCCCGCAGCCCGACGGCACCAGCGCGCCCCTGGAGATCGTGCTGCTGGCCAAGGTTTCCTGTGGCTGTGCTGGTGTCATTCAGCTCCTGGAGTGGCTTGAGCTCCCCGACAGCTTCTTGCTGGTGCTGGAGCATCCAGAGCGGTGCCAGGAGCTCTCGGATTTCCTGGCGGAGCGGAGGTTCCTGCCGGAGGAGGAGGAGCAGGGGCTGTTCCACCAGGTGCTGGAGGCCGTGCGGCACTGCACCAGCTGCGGGGTCCTGCACAGGGACATCAAGCCTGAGAACATCCTGCTCAACCTGGCCAGCGGGCAGCTGAAACTGATTGACTTTGGCCGTGGCACCTTCCTCCAAGACACAGCCTACACCCAGTTTGCAGGTGAGCCCTGCCAGGGGATGGCCGCAACCCCCTAAAAACACCTCCCGATGTGAAATATAAAGCTGTGTTTTGTGTCAGGTACATACAGGCAATGTGTATATTAGTGATTGTGATATGTGTGGAAACTGACCGTGGGACAGTTATGAAGACAATTCTAATAAATAACTGAGGAAGTAAAGCATGGAAGAAGGCCTTTGAACCTATCCTTTGTTTGCAATTAACCTTTATAAGTCTTAAGTTGATTTAGGAGCATTCGAATTAAAGCTTTAAGGATGTTGCTGTTTGACAGGAACGTTCTGCTTCTAGCTAAAAAGAGTTTGCAATAATAACCTTTTGAAATATAATTTCAGAATATTGCTTATAGTAAGGATCTTTGAAACTATAGCTTTAGAATATATCAAAAGGAAAGATGCTTATCTCGACACCTTAACAAAATATGCAAAAGCAGCTTGAGAAAGGAAGATGAACATCCACTCAAGGATTGATAGTTTTGACCAAGGGAAGCTGGACATCACTGGTATGAGATTTTTAGTCCTTGCAATTCAAAGATGAACCCACATATGGACCCTGGACCTCACCAGCTGAGAGACTTCTTTCTTCCTTCAGAAGCTGGACCCCACCATCTGGGGATACTCCTTTCTGAGATACATCCTGAGAAAAACTAAATCACAATAGTGTATAGAATTGTGACGCAAACATTTGGAATAGAAACTGCTGGAAAAGCTTATGAAAACCCCTATAAATATCTGTAAGCCCCAACTATCGGTGTGCAGTTGGAGGGAAAATTCCCCCCACTGTACCCAGCGCTGTATTGCTCATACTTTACCATATTAATTAATAAATTGATTGCTGCTTGAGTATTGGCCTAGTCAAGCTTCTTATTCATATCACCAGGGACCCCCGATGTCCCCCTGAGGGCCATCTGCGGCTCGGCTTTGGAGCTCTGCAAGCTCCAAACATCCCCCCAAAAAAATCCCAAACCCAGGGACCCCCGGGATACTTGGGGCGAGCTCCCCCTCCCCAGGCACCTGCGGGATGGGGGCCGATGGTCCCGAGCCGAAGCTGCTGCGAGTGCAGAGAGAGCTGAAAGCACGCGGTGCTTCCTCCAGCTGCTCCAGCTCCTCCTCTGCCTGCTCCGCCTCCTCTCTCCCTCTATCTTCCTCCTCCTCTATCCCACCGTCTTCTTTCTCCTCCCTGGCCAACGGGAATGGGCTGGGTCACTCCCAAACCGATCTGGGGGAGTAGAGGTTTGGGGGCAACAATGGGAAAGGGGTGGGAGAGGGGGCACAGGGGGAGGTGAGACCCACTGAGGGTCCTCCAGGTTACCCCAGGACCCCTAAGCCCCATCCCAGCCCCCCCAGTTCCCTCCGCAGTCCCAAATGAGGGGGGGCCTCTGCCCAGGACCCGCCGTCCTTCAGGGCTCCTCCGAGGGCAGTAAACGGGAGAGTTCCCAGCTCGGAGAGGCCCCACCAGAGGAGGGGACCTTGTCCCTCCTTGAGACCCTTTAAGGCTCTTCAGACCCCTTTGAAGGGGACATTTTTAGGATTTTTCTGGGGGGATCTCAACACTACTAGGGTGTTTTTTCCACCCCATTTTAGGGTGCTTGAGAGGACGCAGCCCCACAAGCCCCTTTTAAGGGGGGGATCATGACAGCTTTAAGTGACATTTTTAAGGGACCCCACCCCCCATTCCAAGCTCCAGTAGGGGACGTTTTGCCCCCCAGGGTGGATTTTTGGGGTTCTCTCTACCATCGCTGCTTTAAGGGCTCCTGCTATGGTCAGGTCCTACTATAAGTCCCCTTAAAAGGGCAACACCACTCCCGTTGATTCCGACAGCGGAGCCCAGGGAGGGGTTGGACATCCTGGGAAGGTTGGGGGTCCCAGGGGGGTTTGGGGGTCCCAGGAGGGTTTGGGGGTACCTGGGTGATGGTGATGGGGACTCTGTGCTGGGCATAAACTGTTGTGAGGGGTTCCCAGGGGGGTTTGTGTATACTGGGGGTTTTTGAGGTCATGGTGGAGTTTTGGGGGTTCCCAAAGGGAGTTTTCAGGGGTCCCAGAGGGGGGGATAAGGCGATCCCAAGGGGAACGCAAGGCTGTTTTGGGATACCTGCTGGCGACGGAGATGGGGATCCCATGCCAGGTATGAACCTTCTCAAGGGGGTCTGGAAGGGTGTTGGGACGTCCTGTGGGAATTTTGATGTCCTGAGAAGGTTTGGGGGGGTCTGTATGGGGTTTTGCAGTCTTGGGGAGCTTTTGGAGAGGCTAGGGATGATATTGGGGTCCCAGGGAAGCTGGGTTGTTCCAGGAGGTTTGGGGTTCCTGGGAGGCTTTGTGGGTACCTGGACGATGCCAGTGACACAGCTGAGGCCTCGTGCTGGGAATGAACCTTCTCACTGAGCATGGGCAGTGCCAGCGTGTTCAGGGAGATCCTGGGTGACCCGGGGGGGTGACCCCTAACCCCAGGGGACCCCAAATGCTAAGGGACTCCCCTCAGTGCTAGATCTGCTGCAGGCAGGGAGGCACCAGCACTTGGACCCCAGCCCCCACCATCACAGAGGGGCTGTGGAAGAAATCAGGGGGGGCACAGACAGGTCGGGGGGGACCCCCAAAGTCCTGGGAATGGGGGAACACAGGGGAACTCACAGAAATCCCCACTGGGGACTTAGGGGTGACCCAAGGAGGAGTTTGGGGGGGCTGGATGGGTCATGGGGGGATCTCCAAGTGTCTGGGAAGGGGAGAAGAACAGGGTGACCCCCAGGTTGGGTTTAGGGAGAACCAGATTGGAGCTTCCAGACACCAAATCCAATGAGGATAACAATGCTGATGGCAGCACTGACAGACACAGCGACCACCAGGGTGAGATTCCTGCTGGATTCCAGCTCTGGGAAGCACGGCATGGTGAGGAGGGGAGGGGAACCCCCATCCCACTGCTCCACAGTCCCAAATTCCCAGTTCCCACATTCCATGTTCCCAGCCTCAGCCCAGGAGCAGATCCCAGGCTCTGGCATTCCGGGATGCTCCGCCCGGCGCAGGGGCTGCTCCTGCTCCTCCAGCAGCGCTTCGATCCTGCCCAGGTGTGGAACGATCCGGGATTTCATCCCCTTCATCCAGCTGGTCCCAATGGTGCTGGGGTAGAATCTGTATGCGCGGCAGGACAGTGTCAGGATCCCGTGTTCCACTTTTCGGGACACACGGACATCAGGGGGCTCTGGGATGGGGTAACGGTGAGATGCATGCATGGAATTCCATGGCAATGGCATGGCAGTGAGATCCATCTACAGAATTCCCATGGGAACGGGACAACAGTGGGATTCAACCATGGAAGTCCCATGGGAATGGGATGACAGATCTATCCATGGAATTCCCTTGGTAATTCCCATGTTGGCAGATTTTGTCCTCCCAAATCCCGCATTCTCAATTCCCACATTCCCATGGGAACTCTGCCCTCCCCACCTTTACACTGCAGCTCCTCCCGCCCATATCTGACATATTTCTGGAGCCACTCCACGCAGCTGTGCCCTGGGGAATTTGTTCGTTCCTCGGGCTCCATCTCCCGGATCCCCATGGCAGTCCCACAGTTGCCATGGCAGCCCCAGAGATGCCCCAGGCGCGGCTGCCCCCGCTCAGCCCCGCTCTGGCTGTGCCGCTCCCGCAGCACCTGCAGCTCCCCGGTGGCCCCGTGCTGGTGCTGCTCGTTGTGCCGGCTCTGGCTGTGCCGAGATCCCGGCTCGGCTCCAGCTGCCACCCCCGGCGGCTATGGCAGTGCTGGAAGGGGATCCCATCCAGAGACCCCATGGACACCAACCGGGGGAACCCCGGGCCGGGCTCCAACAGTACCACGGGCAGGGAACACAGGGGCAAGAGAACTGGGGGGGGACAGGGGGCTCTCAGTGCCCGGCAAAGGGGTAAAAGGGTGTCTCGTTTCTCAGGAATAGGGGTGCAGGAGGGTGTCAGTGGGGTGACGGAAATGGGGGGAGGCAGGGACATGGAGAGGTAGAAGGGAATTCCAGGGGGTCCTTGAGCCCAGGAAAGGGGAGTCCAGGGTGGGGACACCTGGGATGTTGGGAAAGGGGGAGTTCAGGAGGTCTCTGGTTTTGCAGAAAGGAGGGGCTAGGGGCTGGGAAAGGCAGGAATGGAGTTCCAAGGTGTTCCAGGCCGTCAAGCCCACGGCAAGTCTGCAGGCTGGGAGCCATGGATGGCCGGGAAAATGGGGAGCAGAGGGTCCTGATATCTGGAAATGGGGGATTCAGGAGGGTCCCTGTGCAGGATAAAGAGAGCAAGGGGGTCCCGTGCCGGAGGGCACACCCCCCCTCTCTTGCCAAGGAGTGCCCCCAGTCCCAGCGCTGCAGCCATCGTGCTGCTCCTACTCCCTCCCAGCATGATCCCAGTATGGTCCCAGTACAGCCCAGTCACTCCTACTCCTGGCATCCCCTCTCTGCATTCCGCCCTGTCCCGCCTCTATCTCCACTCCTCCCGTGGGCTGTGAGGGCTTCGGAAATTAGGGAGGAGGAGGAGGGAGGGAGGAAGAGGTTGAGCGGGAGAGGAGAGAGGGAACCACGCTGCTCCGGCGCTTCCTGAACCCGCAGCGCCCTCCTGCCAGGGAGCTGTGCAGAGCCACAAGGTCCCCCCGAGCCTCCTCCTCTCCAGGCTGAGCCCCTTTCCCAGCTCGCTCAGCCCCTCCGGCTGTTCCAGCCGGGACAGAACACCAGTGCTACACAGAGAGCAAGGGACAGACCTGACAGAGGTGCCTCTAGCACCACATTTTAGGCTTTCGCTAATACTTACAGAAAGACTCTTCACAAAGTTAAGGCAGTAGTTCAAGTGACAATCTCCTTTGAAAATCACTGCGGCCCGGCCCCGGCCCGAGCCCGCCGGAACCCGGCCCGGCCCCGCCGGAACCCGGCCCGGCCCCGCACGAACCCGCCCGGCCCCGCCGGAACCCGGCCCGGCCCCGCCGGAACCCGCCCGGCCCCGCCGGAGCCCGGCCCGGCCCCGACGTTCGGGCGCCGCGGTTGCCTGGTAACCGCGCGGGCGGCAGCGTCTGTGACAGCGGCGCGGCCTCAGTTGCCCGAGAACGCGGCCCTGGCTGGGTGTGCGCAGCCTGGGCTCGTACAGGCAGCTACACTGGGCGATTCGCCAAGTGAATTGTTCGCGGAGCATTGGTCTCTGCGAGCAAGTCCTTTGAATTCGCGGAGCACTGTGCCCCGCTGAGAATTCCGAAACGTGCAGAGCATTGGCCTCTGCAAACAACATCCTGAACGTGCAGAGCATTGGCCTCTGCTAGGAGTCCTCAGTTCGCGGAGCATTGGTCTCTGCAGAGGATTCCTCAACGTGCAGAGCATTGGCCTCTGGAAAAGAGTGTGAATTTCCTTTGAAGGTAAAGATTGACTAAAGTTGAACTGTTTGGTTTTGTCTCATGTGCACTCTGAGAGAGAAGGCCAAAGGGAAATACAGGATGGGATAATGCCAGTCTTCTGGTGCAGCAGTTCAGTGGCATGCACAGCTGAGTGGATGAACAATAGTTCGTCTACTGATTGTGCTTTTTTTTTGCACTGAAGAAATGCAACATTTTCTAAATGTACTCATCTATACTTTTTTTTCCCTATAGTGATTGCTTAAACTGCTTCAAGGTGAATGAGTTCTGTTCCAGTTTCCGTGGGTTGTTATCATCTGGTTATTAAAATTATTAGGGAGAGGCCTCTGAATTGAGGTGCAAACGAGGCAATTTGCCAAAGTCAGTAGTCTGGATTTTATGGAACAGTAAATGTGAGGAAGAGAGAGAAAGGAATAGAAAAAGGGGGGGGTGGGGTGAAGGGGGTGGAGATGGGGTTGGGAAGAGGGGGAAGAAAGAATGACAGAGACAGATTAAGTAAAAATATCACCATTCCATGGATCCCATTGGCATACCATAAAATCCTCTTCTGGTCTTCTCTGTGGTGAGGTATTGCAAAATGTAAGATTCCAATGGATTAATGCAGATTTGGGCAAGGTGGGACCTCCCAGGTACCTCCCTGGGGTGGGGCAAGTTTGACTGTCTATTGCTACTTTCAAGTAATATAAAATCTTCAGCACCAGTATATCCTTTGAGTCTGCCATGAATTGGGTTGTGGATTTTCAGATCTGTTGTGTTACTTTGCATGCCCTGCAATCATCTGGTGCAAGGGCTCAGGAATGGCTCTGGGGGCACTTTGGGGGTCTTTGATGGGCTATGACACCCCCTGAGCTGCCCCTGATGGGAATGTCCCCTGGATGTGGCCTTCTGGGGGTGGGGGGTTTTAGAGCTGAGCCAGTTTGTGTGAGGGAGGATGGGTGTCCACTGGCCCTTACCAGAGGTTGCACCAAAATTCCCTCCTGAGCCTCTGTTGATGGGAGGTTTGTGTGCAAACCTGGCCTCAGCAGAGGAGTCTGTGGCTATGACTTGCCCAGCCTGAAGGCAGACAGAGCTGATTTTCAGGACAGCTGCTGGCTTTGGCTTTGTTGTGGATCTATTTTTCTCCCTTGGCCTTGTTCACTTCTGCCCAGACCTGAGCTAATGGGACAATAGTGTCACCTTTATCTTGTGTCAAGTTCCCTTGTGGGGCTGAACTCCCAGTCCCAAGTTCCAGTCAGGAGGCATTTTCAGGGAAGGGTGGGCTTGGGTGCTCTCAGCTTCTTTATAGAGTTTTGCCACAGTGGGCAAAACGTCCTTTATAGCAATATTTAAGCCATGAGCCATAACATTGCAGTCTCTCCCAAGTCCAGTGAGGAGCAGCTGAGAGAGCAGGGGGTGTTTAGCCTAAAGAAGAGGAGGCCCACTCAAGCTGATTTTAAGTAATATTTAAGCTACAGCTTTGTCTGTTCTAAGCATTATTAATGTTCAGTTTTTTAGCTCCAGGTTTCAGCAAGATCCATTTTTGAATTGCACAAGGTGGCCATCTAGTCCAAATAAAGTCCAACTAGAGGCCTAACAATACTAGCTACTTATGCCAAGCAAGCACTTAGCTACTTTCAAATGATATAAAATGTTTAGCAGCAGTATATGCCTTGAGTCTGCCATGAATTGGGTTCTGGATTTTCAGAGTTCCATTGTTGCTCCTTCCAGTTTTGCTGAGGCCTTGTCGTTCCTCTGTGACATCCTCCCTTCAGAATGGCTTCTGGATTCCCAAAAAAGACACCAACACCTCGTCTTTTGTGGAGGGAAAGACTGCAGCCTAACACTGTGAGTAGCCACTGGGGCTGTGCTCAGGCTGGCAAGTGCCCTGGTGTCCCTGGTGTCCCTGCCCCTGTTGTCCAGCAGCGCTGGGAAGCTGCAGAGCCCCTGCCCAGCTCTTTGTGCCGTGCTGCTGTTGGTGGGGGCTGTCCTGGTGCAGGAGGGAACACTGTGTGATGTTTCAGGGACAGCCCAGCGCCTTGCCTGGCTGTGCCACGGGAGCCAAGTGAAAGCAATGTGCAGCTGAAGCCCTCAGCATGTGCTTCTGTGCTGCCCTTTGCCACAGGAATTCCTTCTGTCAGGCTGGGCACTGCCCTGTGCTGCTGTGACCAACCTGCCCTTGGGCACCTGGGCATGTGGGGAGGAGAGCTCAAACTGTGCCCAAAGCCTTGAGAGCCACGGCTGGTCCCAGCCAGAAGAGCTCCCAAAGCAGCTGTTCTCTCTCAGCTCCTGGGTGGGCACAGCTCCAGCCCTGCAGGCAGCACTGCAGTCAGGGCCACCAAGGTGCCTTGCTGTCTGGAGCTCACTTGGCTGAAGATGCCCCAGTGCTGAGGCTCTGCCAAGGAGATCCCTGTGTTTTCTTCTCTGGAGGGCTCTGTCAGCCCAGACAGAGAAAACAAATGCTCATTAACAGAGAGAGCTAAAACTTGGACACATTCCTGTGCACCTCCCTCTTGGTACAGCTTTTCTTTCTTGCTTCTTTTGGACTCAGCCAGCAGTGCTGTCTCCTGCTGTGAGTTGTGAGTGTTGTGCAGGGATGGAGTTGGGGCAGTTCTGAGAGCTCCTTCCCACTCTCTGAAAAGGTCACTGACACTTACATTTTTCATTTCCAATGAAATGTAAGAGGAAACAAATGGCCAAAGAGCAGAAATCCCCAAACATGTCACATCAGATCACAGAGAGACTAATGGGCCACAGCCATGTGGTTGGAGTATGTGTATTGCACTCTGTATTGATTGATTGGTGCTAAGTATTTCAGCAAGTACCTTCCAGGGCTTCCAGCAGTGTCCTAGTGGCTGTGATCACAAATTATTCACCAGTGACACTTGATCAAGATAAACCCCTCTGAACAAGCACATCTTGCTAATTTGGTTTTTTTTTTTAATTATTATAATTTTTCCTTTTTTTCCTTTTTTTCCTTTCAGTTGCCTCTGTCTAAGTTCCAGCAGGAGAAGTTTCTCAGCATGAAGAAGGAGGCCAGCACTGGGGGGAGGATTCTGCCCAGAATTGGCCCATGGATAGACCTGGGCAAGACTGGTCCAAAGGTAGCCTTTTCCTGCTCTTTTCCTTTCTGTTTGATGGCAAGTTTGAAGAGGGTGTGTGCTTGTGACAGGCTTGCCTCCAGCAAAACACCTCAGTGTCCAGGTGCTGTTGTCATTGCAAGCTGCTGGCAGTGGTGGACTGGGAGTCCTGATGTGCACTGAGGCAACACAAATAACCTCTGCTGCAGCTGCTGGGCTGTGCTGGAGTGTGGTTGCCATTGCTAAAACAATGGGGGAAGGCTGGGGACACAAAGGCACAACATTGCCATGTGCCATTCTCCTGCTGAAGGAGCCACCTCTTGCTTTGGTGTGGTCACCATCAAATGCTCGGGGTCACAGGATTCCCTCCACAGTGGCAGCGTTGGCCTTGGAAGGCCGAGGACCTGCAGGAATTCCTTCAGATTTAGCAAAACCAATTGCATTCCTTCTTTGGGTTGGAACAATATGTTGGACCCTGACGGGGTGTTAGATTTTGCAGGCTGCCAGATGTGCAGGGGACTGGCCCTGGGCAGAGGGGAATGGATTTGCTTTCTGTGGATCAGTGCCTACTTAGAGGTGTGTTTCAAGCTGCTTTTGTGGCAGGACTGGTTCAGTAGAAAGCACAGTCCAAAGGGGCAGGTGAGCCAGGTGGGCTGTTGAGCAGGAAACTGGCAGCAAGGGACATGGAACAAAGTGGTTCAGGATTGCCCTGGAGAGGGGCCTTGTGGAGAAAGAAAGGTGGAGAAATCAAAAGAGCAGCTTGGCTTGAGCCTGCTGGAAGCTGATCAAGCAGTTCTTGATCAGCTCCGAGCAGAGGTGGGTGAGCCACTGTTTGCCCAGTGTGTCCTGGGCAGATGTGCTCCCCCAGAGTCTGCACTTCACTGGGGGTCAGTGTAAGATTGTCCTTCATGAGCCTTCCTCCCAGCAGCTGAAGCTGTCCCTGCTCTCTCTCGCCTCTCCAGCTGCCATCAGCTGCCCCGAAACAGAGCTTGTTTCAGGTTTCCCCACCAGAGATGGTGTTTGAGAACTTCGTGGCTCGGGAGGTCTCTGAAATGGTGCTGTCTGTGACGAATAAGGACAAGGTGAGTGCTGGCACCTGGAGCTTTAACCCTATGCTGGAAGAGGAGAGTGCTGTCATTGCCCGAGTGTCCAGCAAAGCAAGTTATCTGCTGCAACACATGCAGAAGAAAATGTCTCAGCACCTGGCTCTGCAAGATGGTGGAAATCTTCCTGTGCTGGGAATTGTGCCCTGATTTTGGACACGCACTGATGGTGCAGATGACTTGATGTGGTCGGTCAGGTGCTCTGTCTCCATCCTGCTGGTGCTGACCTGCTTGGCCCTTCCTTGCCACCAGGCACTGCCCCAATGGCCCTGACCAAAATGCTGGAGCCAGAGAGAAGGGATTCCAGTTGACCCTTGTGAATGATGTGCCTGTACCTGCAGAGCTGCAAATGCTTTGGAAAAGGGGTCAAGGAGGGATGTCAGCAGGGCAGGGACAAGTCTCCTGTCGTCCTGTGTGCACAAGAGGCAAAATCATCATTTGATGTCTTTGCTGCAGATTCCTCGGCTGGTGAAGGTGTGCATGGAGAGCTGCCCTTATTTCCAGCTGGCAAGCCCCAGGGGTGTGTACCACATGGTGCCAGCAGGCGCCTCTGCCGCTGTGCGCATCCGCTTCAGCCCCGAGGAGAACAAGGTGAGCCTGGAGGAGCCCAAGCACAGAATTCTCTGCAAAGCCATTGTTTTCCCTGCACTCTGGGTGCAGCCCATTCCATGCTGGGAGCTTGGCTCCAGGCCGTGGGCAGGCAGCCTGCAGCCAGTCCCAGCTTGGCACGGGCTGCCAGGCACTGCAGCCAGGCCTGACAGGCTCTGCTTCCCCTCCCTGCACATCCCTGAGCATTGCCAAGGGAAGATGCCCAGGGAACAGGATGAAAATGACAGAGGGCTGTTGATAGATGTTGGGCCATCTCTAGGTACAGTGGAAGGGGTTTCATGATGATGGCAAACACTAGAGGAAAAAGAGGTCTGAGAGCTTCCTCCTTCCTGCCTGGCAAGAGCTTCCCTGCCTCCCCCTGGGCTGGAGCAAGGACGGTGCTTTTTCCCAGCCTCTGCTCTGCAGCCTTGCAGCTGTGCTGTGCCAGAGCACAAGTGAGCATGGTGCAGCTGCAGGGCCAGGGCAGAGGATGTGCTGTGCCCGTGAGCCCGGCCTGGCACAGGCACCCTGGGCTCTGGGTGCCCTTGGCCAGCAGGAGGTTGCTGAGCTGCAGGGACTTGGACAGCTGCCTGCAGGAGCTGGTGTAGGGCAGGTGCAAGCTGCAGGCAGAGCTGTGAGCCCAGAGCCCGTGGCAGTGACACTGCTGTGCCTCTGTCTTCATGCCTGTGCCTGTGCTTGCTCTGTCAGCTGGCACCCATTGCATGCCAAAGGTGCTTTTGCCTGGAGGTTTGAACAGCAGTGCTGAGGCCCTGGCAAGTCTGATCTCCGTGCTGGGATCTGCAGGCTTGTTCATCCAGAAGGGTTTAGGCCGTGGCATGGAAGGGAGGAAGCCTTGCAGGGAAGCCAAGAGAGGCTCTTTCCAACAGCATCCTGCTGCCTCTTAGCACTGTTCTTCTGCTGACTTGCTTGGAGAGGCAAAGGTGGAGGGGAGTTCTGAGGCAGCTGATGTTTCTGCACCAGGCCAGAGGTGCAGGAGCTCTTTGGGTCCAGCTGTTTTCTCATCTTCCTTTTGCTGCTTCCAGTCAGTTGAACATTTTGTCCTATTCTCAGACAGTGGGAATATAGAAACCTAAAGAGGAATGTCCTGTGTTCCCTAGCTCCATGTTCCTTAGAAGGAACGTAGGAATTCTTTAACATCATTAAAATGTAGAGTAAAACTTATGGTGGCCTAGGGCAGTTCTTTGTATGACCCAAGTGACACAAGATCTTAATGCCACAGAGATAGGTTTTGCAAAGTGCCCTGGTGCCTTTAAAATGTGGCATATTAGTAGAGCTTAGTGCTTATTTTGGGGTGGAATAGCTAAATTGATGCCCTTGAAGGGAGTCCATTTTTTTTCATCCTGCCGTGGGGATGGCACTAAATGCCCTGTGCTGAGGCAGTTTCTTTTCCTGCAGGATTATTCCCACCAGCTCATCTGCATGACTACCAGTGAAAGGATCGTGGTGCCAATTCGGGCCATTGCTGCCCGAGCTGTCCTGGACTTCCCTGAGCAGCTGGACTTCTCCAGGTGTCCAGTCAAGAGCAGCACCCAGAAGACTCTGCTGCTCCGCAACACTGGGAACCTGGAAGCTCGTTTCCAGCTGAGCACCCAGAGGTGAGGCAGCCCATCTGTTCTTGAGCAAAGGATATCACCTCTGGGTGATAGCAGCGTTGGGAAATGGCAGCAAAAGGAAGCAGAACATCAGAGCTGCTGCCCTGCAGCCCTGGCTGGAAGGGAGCAGGATGGATGGCAGCTGCTCTTGCCTTCAGTGTTCTTAGCAGGATGCAGCCTTTGAGCTTTCTCTGTCCCAGCTTTCCTGGAGGCTGCTGGAACATGTTGGCAGCTGGCTTGCACCCTGCTGAGCACAAGCAGCTCCTGAAATGCTTTCTCAGCACTGTCAGCCAAACAGAGCCATTCTCTGGGAGGCCACAAGCACGTGGCTTTGCAGGGGTCCCTGCATCAGATGCCCAACATGAGCTGTGCTGCAGGCAGCCAGTGCAGCTCCTGTTCCTGCAGCTGATCTGCTTTCCCTTGTCAGCTGAGGGCATCAGTCACCTCTTGTGTTCCATGATGAACCTCTGAAAGCTAGTTTAAAATTTTGTAACAGATGATTTAAATCTCTGAATCAGATTATGCCCCCTTTCATTGAGATTTCTTTTTGAATACTCTGAAGTTGCTGTGTTTCTGCTGTTTTTTTGTTTTGGTTTGTGTTAAATGTTTGCCAAAAGATCATACAAATGGACCTAGTTAAAAAGCAGAAGAAAACAACCTATTCAAACCCTCTCCATACCTTATCTTTTCTGCCTGTCACGTGCAGTAGTGATTAATGGAAAGGGCAGATCTGAGAGGATGAGAAGTGTCTTAAGGAACAGCTCACAATGGACAGAAAAAAGGCCAAAATGTAGCCTGTCAGCCCCATCTCTTGGCAGTGGTTTTCATTTGGTTATTAGAGTGTCAGGGATGTCTCCTTCACAGCTCTTCTATCTTAGAGCAGCTTTCATTGAAATGCTGATCAAATGTGCCCTTTCTAGGCTAAATCAGGATGTTTTCAAGGTATAGTAAACCAAAGAACCACACTGCAAATTCAACTATTCCTTGGTCTTCAGGGAAAAGTTCCTTCTCTCTGTGTGATTCCTAGGCTGTAATCTCCCAGGACAGGGAGTGCCCTAACATTTGCATCTCCTGAGATGAGGTTTATAGGCAGCAGGAAAAGAGAAATTCCTGAGGCAGTCAGTGTCCAGTTGTGCCTGCAGATAGCTCTGAAGCCTCTCTGTGCTCTTCAGAAAGCATTCTCTGATGGGATTGCTGGCAGTGGGAGCCCTGAGTGTCACTGCAGAGAGCTGGATGCAGAGTGTGGGGAGCTGAGGCCATTTTGCCCACAGGATGTTGTGAGGGCTGGATCTGCTCAGCAGTGGCTCCGTGGCTGTTTCTGATGCTGTCTGTCCTGGCTGTCTTCTGCTGGCTGTGCTTGGTTTGCTCCCTGCTTGCCCAAGGGAGCTGCAGTGAGCTGCAGTGCAGAAGGAATCTGCTGGCCAGCTGTGGCCAGCCCTGATGGCTCTCTTTGTGTTGCAGTCCTTTCTCCGTGGCTCCGGCCGCAGGAGCTCTGGGCGCTGGTGACACCGTGCAGGTGACAGTGGGATTCCACGCGCTGACGGCCGGTGACCATTGCGGGTGCCTGGCAGTGTGCTGCAGCACAGGTGAGTGCTGGGCCTGCCCGGCCACAGGACAGCTCTGCACCATGGCTCCCTGCTGTCCCATCCCCTCCATTCCCTCCAGAGGTGCCTCCCCTGCTCAGCTTCACCCCAAAGCAAACGGAGAACTCCTTGCTGTTTGGGGGCTTGAGAAAGTGCATCCCCTCTAACAGGCTAAGATTTTGGACTCCTGTTTTGCTGGGAGTTGCTGAGTGGAGGAAGGAGGATCCCTGATTCTCCACTGCCATGTGGCTGTGCCTGGGTGAAGGTTTCTTTTATTCCTGGGTAGTGCTGTAGGTGAGCTCTCCATCAGATTCTCTGCAATGCAATGGATTTCTAGCACACCTCTGTCCCATATGCTGCTTCTGCACTGGCTTGTCACAGACCCTTTTCCTATGTGGCCCTTACCCATATATGTAGTTTCTGTCTAACAACATTTTCAAGCCCTCAAGTTCCTTTTTTGTGGCAAATCAAAACAAATTTTTCCCTGTCCCCATTTCCCAGGCTGTTCATGCTGTAGCAAACCTCTCACATCTATCTCCCATTTGATTTCTAGGCTGAGGAACCCCTTCCAGTCTCAATGCAGAAATAGCTCTGTACTTAGTAATCTTTCCTTTGTTCCCTTTTTTATTTAATTTGCAGTGCTCCAGCTTGGTTTTTGACATCAGAACAATATAAAATATTGCAAGGCTGGTGTGGCTGTGGGTTTGGACAGGGAGATGATGATGATACTGATGCTGATTTTCCTGGTGTTCATTTTGTAGTGGTTTGTCCTATTGCAGAGCCAGGCTGGTTGTGTTTCCTTGCCTATGTCCCCTCCTGCTGTGGGCTGTCACTTCACTTGTTCCTCTGGGCCTCCTTTTGCTGCCCACCTGCCCCCAGGCATATTTGCTGGTCAGCAGCAAGGGATGCAAGGGATCAGGAGAGACAGGAGTCTGGTGGGATGCCCGGGGAGGCCCTGGGCAAGGCAGGACTGAGCAGGGCTCCTCAGCGTCACCTGAAGGACTTTGGTGCAGAAATCCCGGTGATCTGAGTGGGTCACCAGAGCACATGGACCAACCCCACTGTACACACTGTCACCCTGGGGCCACAGCTCTACAAACACACTCAGAAATAAGGTGTTGAAGGAGCTGCCCAGGACATCCCCACGCTCTACACCCAGAGCTGTCAGGATGTGATCCATGGACTGATCCACAGAACTGCTCATTCAGCTAAAAACTGGGACACTTTCCTCTGTGACCTGTGGTTTGCTGTGTTCCTTGTGCTTCCATCAGCCAGTGAGCTGAGCAAAGACTCCCCTTTGCTTTGTTCCAGGTGAAGAAAGAATCCACACACACCTCAAAGGAGAAGCTGTGGATGTCAACATTGGGTTGAGCACAAGTTCTGTGGAGATGGACAAGACTTTGATCACCAAGTCAAGCCACAGAACTGTGTTCATTGAAAACAGGAGTAACATCACAGCCCACTTCCAGTGGAAGGCTTTTCCTAGTGAGGAAGGAGAGGATGAAGAGAAGAGGAGGTTGGTTTGAAAGATGCATTTCAGTGAGATACATGGCCCAAGACTGAAAGGAACGTGTGGCCTCAGGGGGGTGTTGGTGCTTTTGAATGGTTTAGGCCAAGTAAACCATCCCTGGCACCAGGGTGTGTGTCCCTGGGCTTTGGGAGCTCAGCACTCAGCATTCCAGTGCCATTTATACTCCAACCAAAGATGGCATTTTGGGAAGGAAAGGTTGATTGTGATGACTGGATTTCCTCAGGTTCTAATTGGGTTCTTGTCTCTCTAATCTTCTTCCTACATGACCTGACAACATGCCTAAACTTTTCCTGAGTTGCCAGCCCCTCTTTCCAAAGGTGATACACCCTCTTTTTTTCCCCTTAGTTCCTTCAAAAGCTTCTTGCCCATCTGGGCTGGTTGTCTCCCCTTGTCCTGCTGTCAGAGAAGCTTTTGAGATCTCAGAGCAGAGAGGACATTTTTCTGAGAGAAGATAGTGCAGGATCCTTTCCCTGTCAGGACATTCTACTACCATGCAGTGGGATGGGAGCCAAAAAGCTCTGGATGATGAAAAGATCTCTCCAGGAGTTTGCTGTCTCCCTCCTGCACAACAAAGTCCCTTCCCCTCTCAGAGCCTCTGTTTTCATGCACATTGCATAGAAAACCTTGAATGTCACTGAAGGGATTTGGTGCCTGAATTCATCAATTTCCTTTGGAAGTGCTCTGGGATGCTCTTGTGAAAGGCAGAGTAGGGAACAGGGCAGGTCCAAAATGGAAGAAGCAAAGAGTGCTGCTGGTCCCACGTAGCTGCAAGCCAGCTTGGTCTCCCCTTGCCAGGGAAGCCCTGCAGTGGGTGCTCTGTGATCTTTATCTGCCTCCCCCGAGCAGCTCAGTGGGAGGAAAAGCCAGCTGAGGTGGCTGGTGGATTCTCCCTCAGCTGTGGCAGAGGCTTTGAGCCAGGAGGTTCTCTGGAGGGCTGCTGGCTTTGGAAAGCTCCCCTGAGCTTGCAAGTGTGGAGTAAAAGTCCCTGCAGTGCCAGTGAACAGCAAGTTATCCCTGATCCATCTGGGACCCTCGTGGCTTGGGGTCAGCCTTTGCTGGGGAGCTGCTGCTGCTCCCACCCAAGTGCTTTGCTCTCCTGCACTCCCACTTCTCTCTGCAAATCTGTGCCTTATGAAACCATCTGCTGGCCTTGTCTCTCCCTGGGGCTGCAGGCAGTGTTTGCTGCAGACACCCAAAGAGGTGTCAGAGGAAAACATCACAGAGGAGAAAAGCACAGAGGAGGTGAAGGGCTTTGGTGGAGGTGACACTGCCCTCCTGAGCAGCATGGTCCAGGAGGAGATGGCAAAGGTGCCAGAAGAGCCCATGCTGTTCTCCAATGAGGTTTTTTTCATCGAGCCAATGGTAAGTGATAGCTGAGAACCTCATTTTCCTCCTCCTCCTCTTCCTCCTGCTCCTCCCAAGCACCCAACCCCAGCCCCCCTTGTCCCGGCTGCGGTCACTGGGCAGATCCTCAGCTGGCCCCGTGTGCTGGGAGGGAGGACATGGAGTTTCTGGAGTGGCTGCAGAGCTCCCTGCTGAAAGCATTTCTGCCCTGGAGGGTCAAGGCAGGGCTGGGAGCCTGACAAAGCCCAGCTCTGCTGCCAGGGCTGGAGCTCAGGGCACTCCGTGCGTGTCCTTGCAGTGTCACAGGGAGCAGTTCTTGTAGGGAGGGGCTGCCCCCACACGTGGGGCTCAGCAGAGGCTGTTGCAGCACTGCCAGCTCACACACTGACCTGAAGCTGGCAATGGTTGGCTGGGAAAAGGAGGCCAAACTCAGCCCAAGGTTGATCCCAGAAATGCCAATGGCCTCCTGTAACCACGCCTTGCACTATTTCTGAGTCTGCCTTCCAGTGTCATCTGTGAGCCTGGACACAAGGCTGGAAGGTTTCACTGGGCCTTTTGAGTTCTCCTGCACACAGGGACAGAAAACCTTTTCCTTTTCTGTTTCTGCAAGCCAACTGCCACGTGCTGCCATCAGCCAGAGCCCTGATTCTGAGCACTGGCATTGTGAGAGATGATGAATGCCTGGTGTGTGCACAGTGCAAAATCCCTTCTCCCCTTGGAGTAAAGCCCAGAATAATCCCAACCTCTGCTTTCTTTCAAAACAGCTTGACTAATGTTTGTATTTCAAGGAAGGGGCTCATGTTCTCTTCTTGGTTACTGCTATGGCCCATCTAAGGCCAAGAGGCAGCAGTGCACAGGGGCAGTTGCATCCCAGTGCAGCTGACAGCAGCATGATGTGAGCAAGAGCTTGTGTCAGAGCAGCAGGAATCTTGTGGAGAGTGGGAGCTGATCAGCTGAGCATTGAGAGCTTCCAGCACTGTGTTGAGCTGCCTTTGGAGGGTTTCCTTGGGCTCCTTGTGTTGTTCACTATTTGATGCTCTAAACAAAGGCTGACAGGACTGTGGTTGAAAACAGGAAATGTGAAGTTGGAAGAGAAATGTTTTGCTCTCTCTTTGTGTTGCAGGAGGGAGAAATCGGGCCGAATTGTTCGGCTGAAATCCAGGTGACCTTCAAACCCCTGGCAGCTCTGGAGTATGGAAGTGTGGCTTACTGCAGCATCTCAGGTACAGCTCCTTTGCCCTGCTTCTCTCCCCCTCAGTGCAGCCATGGTGCAAGCCTGAGCCCACTGGGCTGCCCTGGCAGTGCTGGGAAGAGTCCCTGGCCAGCAGGGCAGTGCTGGCACATCCCCAGTGGCCCTGCAGCTCCCAGGGAATGTCCCGTGCAAGGCCAGGGCTCAGAGTGCTGTGTCTGGGTTCCTGAACCCAGCACAGCCCTGACAGTGCAGGGAGAGGTTTTGATGCCATGCCTCTGCTAGCATTTCCTCAAAGGCCAGAGAGCTGCAGAGCAGAACAGCTTTAGTGAACAAGCACTAAGCCCCTGCAGGCCCCTGGCCTCCAGGATGGCTCCACTGGACATGGATCCATCATCAGGTGGCAGGAGCTGGGTTAGAAATGTGCTCCCTGAGCCTGGATCAGCTCCCACTGGCCAGACAGCACCAGAGCAGAGGTGGCTGAGCCCCACTGAGCCCAGGCTGTTGGTAGAAGGAGCAGCCTTGGCCAGCAGCTGCTTCTCTCCCTGTGTGGGAGCTGTCACCTTGCAGCTCTCAGTCTGTGGAAACAGAGCCCAGTGCTGAGGGTCAGAAGGTGAGGACTTGGGCAACAAAGTCCTGTGCTGCTGGGCCAGGTAGTTTGGTAATTGCCAAGCTCTGGATGAGCTTTGTGCCTTCACTGAATGGATTTCCAAGCTCCTCTAGGTGCATGGGAAGGAAAGCACAGAATCCTAGGTTGTTAAGGATGGAGTGGACCTTAAAGATCATCTAGTGCCAAGTCCCCTGCCATGGGCAGGGACACCTCCCCCTAGAGCAGGTAGCTGCAAGCCCCATCCAGCCTGGCTTTGAACACTTGCAGGGCTGGGACCTGCACAACTTCCCTGGGGAACCTGCTCCAGTGTCTCAACACCCTCACAGGAAAAAATGTCATCCCAAATATCTAACCTAAATTTCCTTTCTTTCAATTTCTACCCATGACTCCTTGGCCTGCCACTCCAGGACCCCAGAGATGTTTGAAACTCAGCAAACAGGTGGCTCCCATTGGAAACCAGCCTGAGGAATGGGTTAGGAATTAGAAGTCAGCCCCAAGGGATATCTGCTGAGGGAAGAGAAGGGTCCATATCTTCTCCTGCAGCATCAGGAGCTGGTAGCATCCAGCTCAGAGTCAGGGACTAGCGCTGAGGCAGCCTGGAAAAGACAGTGTGACAGAGGGAATTCTTGTTCTGAAATGGACATCTCTCCCCAGGCCGTGAGAGCAGGCTGCCCCTGCAGCTCAGAGGGGAAGGCCAAGGACCCTTGGTTGAACTCAGCTGTGACACTCTGGACCTTGGGGACATTTTTGTCAACACCCCCCATGTCTGTGAGGTGAGCAGCAGGGCTGGGGATGGATGCTGATGGCTCCTGAGGCAGCAGCAAGCCTGGTGGAGCTGTGGAATTCCTGCCAAGCTGGGCAGTTGTGAGCAGGGAATATTTGATGTGCTGGTCCAGTCTGGGGGGTCAGAAAGGTGTGTCTGTTGTTCATGAAGGCCCAGCCCCTGCTTTTGGGCAGCCTTCCTTAGGGATCAGCTGGGAGGCTTCCTGCAAAACAAGCCCTTGGCAGGTGAAACCAGCACTGGGTGCAAAAGCTGCATGTCCAGAGGCTTTTGTGGCAGTGCCAGACACAAGGCACCTTTGGACTGGGCTCTGCAGAAGCAGCTGGAACCAACTGGCTGCCTTTGAGCGTCAGTCCACTGCCAACAGCTTCCAGTCAGGGTCTCCTGCTCATTCCTGGAAGTCCCAGGAAAGCCTTGGGAGTTCTGTCCCTTGCTGACAGTCACTCACTTCAGCCTTGGTGCATCTCTAGCTCTGGAAAGAGAAAAGTGTTCCTGGGAATAAAGCAAAGGATTTTTCTTCCTCTTTGCCTCCCCCACAATAATGCTAAGCTTGCAAAAAAAACCACAAGAGAGCAACTGAAAAGAGGTAGAAAATGAGGCACTACATCAGGGCAGACACTTTAAAAAGCTTGGCTGGGGAAGAGAAAGACACCTTGAGTTTTCTCACAAAAAGATGGTGCTGTCTGTACATTTTGATGCTGATGCCTCATTATCAATGTCTTCTTTCCATGGTGTGGGAAAAGGTGAATGAGGTGATGGTGCTGTTGGAGCTGTGCAGGCTGGGGCAGCAGCAGCTCAGTGCTGATTCACTAGGCAGCTGCAATCACCCCACGTTGCTCTCAGGGCCAGGTCTCCATGAGCTTGGTGATGCTGCCCAGAGGTGCACTGCTCTGTGTCCATGGGATAACCCCAGGGTGACTGCAGGTCTGTGCAGTTGCCACTGCTTTGCATGAAAACCCAAAGGCAGAACTTGTCCTCTTGTATCTTTTGACTTCTGCCATTCAGCAGCACAAAGCATCTTCTGCCTTTCCTGGCTGTTCATTGCATCCTTAGACAATAGCTCCCAAAAAGGGAAGATTCCACATGGATTTCCACTTTGCTTTCTTGCTGCTGCAGGTGAACCTGATCAACCAAGGAGCTCTTGATGCTCCCTTCAGCTGCATCCCTTCAGCAACAAAGGTGGGCTTGGGCTTCAAGTTGGCACCCCAGGAGGGCATCATTGCAGCAGGTGGGAGCCAGACTCTCCAGATCTCCTTCAGTGCCACCGTGTTGGGGAGGTTTGAGGAAGAATTCCGGTTCAGTGTGGCTGGATCTCCTACGCCTGCCATCCTGACCATCAGGTAAGGACCCTGGGAGCTTGGTGGGCACATCTTCAGCTGTCTCTGGGACATGCCCCAGCTGCCTCCTGTTGGGGTGGAGCAGAGAGAAAAGGTGTTTGCTGAGGTCTTCATCCCTGCTCTGATGCTGGCATTGCTTTAGTGGGAGGATGCCTCCTGCCCTGTGTGGTACCTGGAGCTGGAATGACTCCTCCCTGCAGGGATCTCCCTCTGCCCTGGGCCATGGCAGGCAGTGGGATGGATCAGCTTTGGGCAGTGGCTGCTCTGGGATGTCCCAGCTGAACAGCCAGCAAGGCCCCCAGGGCTTTGGAGATGGGCCAGCCTGGGGCATTCTGCAGCAGCAGCAGTGCTTTTAAAAACTTCTGTCAATAATCCATGCCAGATGGGCAGCAGCAGCCTCACCTCACCTCTCATGGCCATGCTGTGGGGCACAAGCCGTGCTCCCAGCTGCTGTGCCCAGAGTGCTCTGGTGCCTCCTGTGCACAGCCAGGCAAGGGCTGATGTGGGAGTCAGGGAACTGTGCAGCAGGAACTGTGCCAAGGACTTGGGCATCATCCCCTAGGCTGGTGCCATGGCAAGAGATCATCCTGGCCCAGCACAAGGGACAAGGGGTGATGATAGGGGAGGCAGAGCTCAGTGCTCAGCACCACAGCAGCACGAGGCCTTGTCCCTGCCAGCCTGAGCGTTGTGCTGCTAGGATAATGCAGTGGGAGCAGGAGAGCTGATGCTGGCTGCTCTGCAGCTTTGGAACTAGGCTGCTGCTCCTGGGAGGCACTGGGGCAAGGCAGTGAAGAAATGAAAGCAATCTGCACTGGATTATAGCAGTAAGATAAGGGAGATGGATGAAAAAGAACAAGGAAGTTATTACTTCGCAAGAACAAAGTGGTGAGTAGGTCTGCCCCCAGTGGAGAAAGAATGATGCTGGCTTTGTTCTTGGAGGAAAAGTGCTGCTTTTTTATTTTGGAGATCAAGAGGGAACCTTCCACCATCCAATAATTGATTCTCCTCTGTCCCTCCCCTAAACTGGTGATGGGATGTTTGTGCATCAGCAGCTTTCTCCTTGAGCAAGGGCAGGTGTCTCTTGTTGAGATGTGTGGAGCAGAGCCAGGGGCAGTGCTGTGAATCCAAGAGAAGGCACAGGTCACTGGGCCTGGATTTTTAACCACAAGGCAGAGTGGGCATGGATTGGCATCAGCCATGAAATCAACTGGGGAGTGTTGTGCAGCTTCAAGTGCTGCTTTCAGTGGGTGTTGGTGACTTTTGGAGTGTGTCTGCTGAGTTCAAGGACAGTTGAGGTGCTGTGCTAGATTCAGGACCCCCTTGTTTGGTTGTTGAAGCTGTTGCTCTTGGCTGTGCCAGCTGCTGCACTGCTGACAAGCTGGTCCTTTCCTCTAGGATTCATCTGTGCCCTGTGTAGAAGTGTTGCTGCTCTTTTCAGAGGATGTTTGGGGCTGCCCTGGGTTCATGGCTCAGAACTGTGTCTGTAATGATGGTGTGGGTCAAACTCTGCTGAGAAAGCTCCTCCGTGGGAACAGCAGTTCCAGCTAAGAAGTAGCAAAGCAGGAACCTGTGTCTGGCAGGGCTGGTTACAGAAGTTTGTGGGGACACCTTGATGTCCATCCCATTGCAGATGGGGAAAGTGAGGCCCGGAGCCATGTCTGGCTGTGTGTTCAGGGTCCTTCATGGGACCAGCAGCATCCCGGGGGCTTTTCCTGCCTGCCCTGTGCCCAGAGCCCATCAGTGGCTGTTGGCTGCTGGCCACTTGGCTTTAGCTGCCTCCTGTGCCCAGGGGCACTGTGCTGAGCACATGGTGTGTGCTGGTTTGAAAGGCACGGTGCCCTGACCCCAGGTTGGTGCCCCTGAGCCACGACAGCCGGAGCTTTGCAATTCCTTGAACCAAGGCATTTCCTGCTCTGTCCTCGCCATGCAGGGGCAGCGTCACTGGACCGAGTTTGCACTTCGACCTCCCTGAGCTCGACTTCGGGGACATCTCCTTTGGTGAGTGCTGCCTGGGCTGGGACACAGCGGGACGGATCTGTGCCTTCCGAGAGAAAAGCATCCCTCCCTCCTGCTCTGCCCCAGCAGCCTCTTCAGGCTGGGAACTGCAGGGCTGCTGGTGCCGCAGGGAGCATTTGGCCATTGTCAGATCAAACAGAAGCAAGGCATAGAAAGTCAGGATTTTCTGGTGTCTCTGTCCTGCTTGAAAAGACAGATGTCTGCCAAGGAAGGTGGGAATCTTCCTGGAATGGAAAGATGAGCCCCTCCCTCCAAATGATGATACCTTTGAAATGACAGGGCTCCCGGGCAAAACTGTGGGAAAAGGAATAACAGTTCTTTCCTAGACTATATCAGGAGAGCCCAGAGAACAAGAGCAGACGTTTGCCAGCTGCCAAGTCCCGTTTTTGTCCTTTGGTGCGGTGAGGATCCCAGCAGGAGGAGCTGTGGGCTCTGGCAGGGCAGTGATCCCCTGCCAGCCAGCAGCAGCAGGGAAGGAGGGAAGGAGGGAAATGCCCCTTTTGCAGAGGGACAGAGGGCAGGGGGATGTGGGCAGTGCCTCAGAGCAGCAGGCAGCAGCGGGGAAGGCAGGCAGGGTGGGTGCCAGGCTGAGCTGCAGCCAGGGCAGCGCCGGGGCCAAGCACACAACCTCCCGCAGCAGCACGCGGCCGAGCTCCCATCCCCGAGCGGGAGGAAGGGAAGCTCCGCTCCCTGCCCAGCCTCAGCTCCCACTGCACAGCGCCCACGGCATCACGCCACAGCTGCCAAATACCCCCCAAGGGAAAAGCCCACCCCCAGGGCCAAAACCCCCAAAACCCCTATCCCCCTTCCCAGACCAAGGGGAGCATTCACTACCAAGCCAAAACCCAGAACAAGGAAGGTCATGGACTTTTTAAGGAAACTACTTGCCTTTCCTGAGCTGCTTCTGTCCCACCCTGCATCACCATGGAGGCACTTGTCAAGTTGCCTTTTTGAAGAAATGAAACAAGAAAGGCAAGAGATGGAACTATGGTTCTGAACCAGGAGATCGATCCTGCTGGATCTGCTTTCATTCCTAAGGTCTCTTCAGCTGAAGGCAGCTGTTGTATCTTTGCTTCTTTGGAACTGTTGACTGTTGTCTGCATGCAGTGAGCTCAGTCTCATTGGAGGTTTTGCCATCTGTGTTTGTCCTTGTTGTGCCTCTCTTGCCTCCCTGCTGGAGTCACTGCTGGAGCTGGCAGTGCTCACTGGGATGGGCACAGAGAAACTCTGGGTTGCAGCTGCAGTTGTTTTTTCTCCCCATCTGTGTTCCAGTGCCTCTTGGTGAGCAGGCCCAGGGAGAAGTCTCCTCCCCAAAGAGCTGGCCAGCCCAGCCAGATGTCCACTGCAGAGCAGCTTGTGGCTGCTCTCCAGGCTCTGCAGGACATCCCCACCATGAGTGGCTGCATCTCTGGCTTTCCAGCATGGAAAGCAAATCCCAGAGCTCCAGTGGGGTAAAGCCTTGCAGGCAGCAATCCCAGTGAGCAGCATGGGTGTGATGTCCCCATTTGTTGGGTGAGGTGGGACCTGGTTCCTCATTGCCAATCTCCAAGCAAGGCTTGGGTGTGCCCCCAGTTGAGTGGGCTCTGAGCTGTCTCGTGCTCAGTCTGTTTGGCTCAAACCAAGAGACGCCTTTAGGATCCTGCAGAGAGAAGCTGCATTGGGGTGCTTTGCCTCACGTTCTAGTTCCTGATTCCATCATCTCTTTTGCTGTAGCTTCTTCTCAATGCTGACTCACTGTTTATCTATCTTGAAAAGGGTGGGAGTGTTGGCAGGCTGAACAGGGAATTTGACAGCTTGAATTCTCAGAGGAAATGCTCGGTCTGGGTGCACACTCATCACTGGGAGATCACTGGTGCTGGTTTGGGGCAGGTGAGGCAGCTCCTCCCCATCGCCAAGAGAGAAGCTTGCAGTGTTCAGCAGGGCTAGGAGTGGGCATTTTCAAGGCTGCAGCCTGCAATCTGTGTCAAAGGGAACTGAGTGACGATTCATTCCTCATGCAGCTTCTGGGTGTGCTGTAGTTCAGATAATCCAGAGCTAAACTCCAGTGCCACTTTCATTGTGCCAGGCCATTCCCAGCAGGAGTCAGGCCACAATGGGAGCCTCAATGGATGTTGGTGTCCTTTCCTAGGCTTTCCCTACACCCAGCGCTGCCGGCTCACTAACAGCTCCCCGGTGCCCGTGACGTTCCAGCTCCGCATGTCGTTCGATGGCACGCAGCCGGCTGTGGACAGCGTGGATCAGATCCGCTGCCACAGTGACCCAGCCTGGAGGAAGGGCGTTCACTTGTATGTGGAGCCCCGGGAGTTTACCATCACTCCCAGCCAAGGGACCATCCTGCCCCAGGGACACCAGGACATCCAGGTACGGGCAGAGTGCAGCCAGAGACGCTTCAGCACCAGGGCTGCAGCTGCACTGGAGCGTGGGAGGGCTTTAGCTCTGCTGCCAGCTTTGAGCATGGTGTGAGTGAGAGATCTGCACTGCTCTGAGGCCTCTGCTAGCTGCCTTACTCGGGATGTTCCTCAAGGAGCACTGTTTTCTTTCCAAAATCATATGCTGAGGTCACATACCATATGGTCAAGGCCAGAAGTCACTCTTGGGTTCTTGAGAGCCATTTATTTGATTGCAAGTGGGCAGAGCAAAGATGAGGGCAAAAGGTGGCTGTTAGAGAGATGTCATTGTAGAAAGCAGTTAGCTTTCCTTCTTGGTCTGATTTCCCCTCTCCTGGGGAGCAGAAGGATTTGTGTTCATGGCAGGAATCTCCAGTGGGGACAAAAAACTCTGCAGCCATGAACTGCCCAGCACCTGCTGGGCCACACTTTGCCCTCAGCTTCCTGCTGTAAAGCTGAACTCGTTGTGTTCAAGTCAGATTTCTTCTGCTTTTATGTCATTGTAGTCAGATGAGAAATTGGGCCTTAATTTGAATACAGTGGTTCATAGAGCTTTAGTCTAATGTTTTAATGTAGCTGAGCTATGCCCTGATAGAAAGGTGTGTTTAAGACATCTGCTATTGCCAGAAGGCTTTTGTTGCTTTGAGACTGTGCTCTACACATGGAGCAGCAGCAGAATTAAGACAAAATCTTCCCTCAAGGGCTGGAGGATATCACACGTGGATAATGAGCTTTTGTAAGGAAGAATTTCCTGTTCTTCTCTTCCACCAGGTGACCCTGTGTTCCAACTCGGTGATGGAGTTCTACAGGAAAATGCTGGTGGATCTGGAGGGTTTTGGCAAGGGAGTGGCATCATTGGTCATCACAGCCAGGTACCAGCCCTTCCCTGGCCTCCCCCAGCCCCTGCCTTGCCCAGGCTTTGCTGGCTGCAGCTGCCAAGGAGAAGTGCTGGTTCATGAGCTCATGTTGTGCCAGCTGGGCATGAGAAGAGCAGAGCTTGGACAGCAGCCTGTGGTGAAAAGCAGCCCTGCTCCCAGCCCAGCAGGGTCCTGGGCCCTTTTCTGAAGGCACCAGGAATGAGATCATTTCTTGGCCTGGCTTTTGGTGCTTGAGGTGGAACAAATTTCCCCAGGGCCTCCTCTCCTTCTTGCTGCAAGAGGTGGAGTTGTGCTGGGTGCGAGCACCGTGCATTGGTTTGGGACACAGCAATCAGCCTGCTGAGAGCCAGGCTCTGGTTCTGTTCATGAGGGCACGTGGCAGGGGGGAAGTGGCTGCCAGCAAGAGTGCTGAGGGCAAGGTCTCAGGAGGGGAAAGCAGCCCTTGGTGTGGCAGCTCAGTTCTAGACTTTCTCCTTCCCTCTGCTTCCCAGTCTGAGCTTGAATGTTCTCAGGGTTGAGATCAAAAGTGGTTGTTGCTGCAGCAGAATTCCATCCTGCTGTGCTGCAGTGGGTGTCAGTGGAATGCTAGGAGGGATGCAGTTCCCTGGGGCTGTTCCTTCTCCCAGGCAGAGCCATCCAGGCAGTGCCTGGGCTGGCATTTTGTCAAGCAGGTGGGCTGGGGACAGTCAGTGCCTGGAGCTGTGGAGGGAAGGAGCCAGGGAGCTGTAGGGCCTGGGAGGGGCTGATCAGCCACTCTGGAGGGCAGCTGGTGTCTCGTGCCCTCCAAGGCTGGGGCAAGCAGCTGAGTTCCCAGGCAGGGCAACAGCACCATGGCAGAGAAGGGAGTCATTTTTCCTGGGACACTGGAGTTGTGTGTTCCTTGAGCATTAGTGAGCTCTGATCCTTGTTGGGAAGGCTCCCCCAGAGCTCATGGGTCACTGGGAGTGTTACAGGAGCTCTTGCAAGCCTTCCTGGGGAAAGGAGGGGCTGAGGCAGCTGTGGGACAAAGTGCTCTGCCTGGGGCACTTGGCAGCCTCTGGCTGCTGCCTCTCAGGGTTTGCCCCTCCTTGACAAGCCCTGTTGGAGTGGGAAGACGTAGAAGGCAATTTATCACTGCAGGGCTGTTCAATGCCCATTTGACAGCGACCAATGTGTTATGCTCTGTTTTACAATCTTTGCGGGTAAATGTTCTCCATTCTCTCAGTATCTCTGATTCCCCTGGGCTCATCTCTTTGTCCAGATGTCTTGTTCCTAAGCTGCAAGTGTCCCCCCACGTGCTGCAGTATGATGAGTGCCTCCTGAAGGTGCCCTACGAGAAGAAGTTCATCATTAGGAATCCCAGCCACCTGCCTGGCTGCTACGGGCTTATTGAACAGGTTTGGCATCCCATCCACCTCCCCCTCTCAAATATTATTGAGGAGCTTATTCGGGGGAAAAAGGATTTGGACGTGACCTTGCTGGTTTCTATTCAGTCTTAAAGATCTGCTGAGAACAGGATCCTACTCGAATGTTAACTTGAGGATGCAGTTTAACCTGCTGAGGGAACAGTTGATATTCTAGTCTTCAGGGTGTTTTCTTGTGGGAGATCTTAGAGGGCTGTGAAAGCTGCTGCATCCACAGACACCAGTGCCTGTGCTGGCAGTCTCCTTGCAGAATCCCCTGGGAATGCTAAGCCTACAATTCTTGCATCTTGTTTGTGCCTTTTACCTTTGTCCTGGGCATTTTTAAACACGTGTGTCAGTTGCTGTTGCGGTGGATGTTAGGGAGTGTAAAGTTTCTTCAGAGGTGCCTCTGAAGCTGCATTTCATTGTGTCTCTTGCAGAAACGCAAGGAGGACTCTGCTGTGCTCTACTCCAGCCCCAGGCCCTGTGGGATTGTCCAGCCTCACAGCACTGCAGAGATCCCAGTGCTGGTGGAAGTGCAGGCGCTGGGCACGCATCGCACCAATGTTCTCATCGGCGTGTTCGGGGATGAGAGAAACCCACTGGTGAGTGCAAGGGAGATGTGTGCCTCTGTGCAGCTGCTCCTGGCAGGCTGCAAAGGGCACAGGGATTCTGCCGGGGAAAACAGGCACAGGCTGCTGTGGAGAAGGCCAGGAGGGATGGGTGGCACAAACAGCTCGTGCCTCACGGGTGGTAATCTCAGTGTCTGGCACAGAACGTCGTTGGTCTGAGCTGGAATCCAGGGTCACTTTAGTGCATTACTCTTGAAAATGCTGTTAACTTTGGAAACATCTGTTTGAAAATGGCATCTCTCTGAGCGCAAAAGAGGATGTCAGAAGACTTCTGGGAACCTTGAGCTTTCTGTAAAAAAAAGGAAGGCTGGCATTTCAAGAGTGGTTGCAAGGATTGAAACTTAGATTAAAACATAAGGAAATGACAATGGCAAATTGCCTGAATGGCACCAAACATCTGAACCTGGGCCATTGTGGCACTGCATGTAAATCAGTGAACAGGAAGGACAGGCAATGCAGGCTGTGCCAGGGAGCCTGAAGTTTGACAGAACAGTTTCTTTCAACTCTGAGGCTGCTTACCTTAAAGAGGAGGGTTTCTCCCCACCAGAGGAACCAGTTGTTTAACTGTCAGCCTGGCCATAACTAGAGACTTCTTGCAAAGCTTTTACCTTTGGGCCAATCCTTTGTAGTTTGAAAGGTTCTCTTACCTTGATCCTTTTAAATTTGGAGGTGAACATGTAATTATCTTTTTCTTTTTTCCCAAAAGCCCAGCATTTCAGCTGGAGAGTGGTAGCTGTCCCTAAAGAAATACCTTGAGCAGGGATGAGCTGTTTAAGGTTTTTTAGTTTTCCCTGTTGTGGTTTGTTTGGGGTTTTTTTTTTAATCTTTCTTGCCTGCTTCCTGGGACAGAGAAAAAAGTTATGGAGCTCTGGACGGCTGGCAGAAACCTCCCCAAGCCCAAGGCTGATGGAGTCTGGCAGGATCCCAGCACTACAGCCGATGTATGTATGTCTGTATGCATGGGGAATGCCACCTGAGTCCCCTGGGAGTGTTGGAGAATGTCAGCCAAGCCCCCAGCAGTGTCAGGGAAACATTCCTGATAAATACCTGCTGGAGCTGCAGAGTTTCTGGCGTTGGGCCCTGGGGGGGCTGTGCTGGCTGTGTTGGCTGTCTCTGCCCCTGGATGTCTCAAATCTGCCCTTTTTGCTTGCCTTCTCTGTCTTTTCCTCTCCCACTGTGCTTTTTGCATGCCCACAAGGTGTTCATCCCTGTCCTCTGCAGTTCCTCAGTGCAAGCAGTTGCAGCTGCTGCAGCAGCTCAGGGTCATTCCTGGGCTGCCTTTAGAGCAGACCTGCTCCAGCCTGGATTGGGAAGGGCTGGATCAAAGCATTTCTCAGTTCAAGGTGCCAGCAGCCAGCCAGGGGCTGCATCCTGACCAGGAGCTGCTGGTGCAGGTGTCCCTCCCTCCCACTGCAGGTCTCTGTTCACAGTTATCTTCTTTTCCAGAGATGAGCTTCACCCACCTAAATTCAATCCCCAACCACCAAAGGAGATGAGAACATGTTTGGATTGCCCAGCGTCTCGATGGAGGCACTTCAAGGCTGGAAAGCAGGAGGCAGCCCTGACTGAAGAGCAGGATTTGACCCAGTCTTCAGGAGCAGAGGTAGATTTTCTTGTACACCTACTGCTTGTGCTGCCTCCTTAGCCTGCCACCAGCAAGTCATGCTCCTGCTGAGCTCCCTTTTTGCTGCCCTGCTGTCCTGTGCCCTGACAGTGGCTGGGCAGCAGGGCCAGTGGCTGGACATGGGGGGAGTGGGAGGGAGAAATAGGAGAGTTTTCCTTGGAGAAGCTCACTCAGATCCTACAGGCCTGTGTTGAGTGTGGCATTTTTTGCCTTGTTGCCTTCCCAATGCAAGATGAGGCTTTTATCTGCATCATGATGGGAAGAGCTGCAGCTTCCTTGCCACAGCAAGCTGGGATGAGTCCTGATCTCCATGTGCCCTCTTCCCAGCCCAGCCAGACTCCCTGTTTGCAGGTCTCTGCTGTCACCCGAGAGCTGCTCTTGCACTGCTGGCCCTGAAGCTGTCTTACAAACTGAGACTTGGCAAAGTGGCTGTCTCTTCCTGCAGGCGTAGGGAATGGCTTGTTTTTCAGGTGCCACCACAAGCTCCTGCAAACCCTCACCTCCCAGCAGGCCTGGAGGGATTCAGGTGCTCCGTGGGCGCACCGCACACTGCCCTGGAAGCGGAGAAGGGAAGAGGGAATCTGTCTCCCTTGCACACTGTCAGTGTGGCAAGCAGGGCTGGAGCTGCCAATGCCACTGGTGGCCCTGAGCATTGGCCACAGAGGGGCCTCCCATCCCTGCAGGCCCAGCACAAAGTGCTGCTGGAGCAGCTGGGTGTTGGAGAGGCCGTGCAGGACACGTTGTGGGGCTGCCCAAGGACGCTGTGCAGCACCTATGGAGGGCACTGCTCCCCCTGCAACTCCTCAGGTGGTCCAGAGGAAATTTTTGCAGGAGCTTTTGCTGTAGCACCTTGAGGAAGCAGCATTTAAATCAGAGAGAGAGGGGAAGAGCCTCAGGAGTCAGATAAGCTGGGCTGGGAGTCCTTTGCTCAGCTCCAAGAGCTCTCACTCTGAGTCTCCTCCTTTTCTAAAAGCAGTAAGTTTTGAAACTTTTTCAAGGCAAGTTGTGCATCAGAGAGAATTTCTAGTGCCAGGAGACATCCCAGTTCACTTCCATGTAATGTACTCATGAATGCATTGACCCATGAGGATGGGAGAAGATTTTCCCCATGGTCCCTGCACTGGTCAGTGGCATGGATGCAGGATGAGATCAGGGTGATTCTGGCAGTGTTTGGGGAATAGGCCCCTCTGGCTGCAGCTGCACTTTGCTCCAAGGTGCTCTTCTGCATCCATTTCCATGCTCAACAGCTCCATCTCTCCTGTCTTCCATGCAGGCTTCCAGTATCCTGCCAGTGTCAGGTGTGCTGCAGCCAGGAGAGAGCCAGCAGGTCTCCTTGCCCTTCTCTGGCCACCTCAACAGCATCTCCAGTGCCACGGCGCTGTGCCACGTGGAGGGAGGCCCCAGCTCCGAGGTGCTGGTGCCCGGGGAGGCCTCACGTGTCAGCTGCTCCCCGAGCCCCCAGGAGATCAACTGTGGCTCTGGGGCACCTCTCAGGGAGAGGTGAGTAAGCCTGCCATGGGTTCCTGCTCTCCATGGGTTACTGTCCCTGCAGGGCTTCCCTGCTCCAAGGACTCTGAGCTCAGAGGTGCTGCATAGCAAAGGCCAGAAGCAGCACAGGGATGGCCACTCTTAGCTCCCTGGCTCCCAAGAGAGGAAGCACCTTCTTCTGTTGGGACAGAGCATCTTCTTCTCTAGTTTAGTGGTGAGCCCTCCTGGCTCAGATGCTGCCTGCAGGGAGCTGGGCTCTGGCCCTGCCTTGGCACTGCCTCTAGAGGTGTCTTTAGCTCCATGGTGTTGAGTTGCATCTTCTTCATCATCTCCCTTCTTCACCAAAACAGTGGGATTGTGGTGTGGGCAGGCGTGGGGCACACACCAAACCTTGGTTTGGGTGCTGGTGCTGCCACAGATGAAGTCCTTGCAGTGCTGATCTGCCAGGGTTCTCCTGATGGTGGGACAGCAGCCATAAAAGCTCCTGTCCTTGAGGCTCCCCTTCAGCTGCAGCAGTAGGCAAGCACAGGAGAAGCTCTGCTCCAGCAAGGCAGCCGAGCTCAGGACACACAGGCAAAGTGTGCAGCTGGGAGTGGGGGCTGCTTAAAGCAAGCCTGTGCATCAGGACTTCCTTCAGGCCAGGCTGAAGTTGGTTTCATGGGGAGGAGAGGGACGAGGCTGCTTCAGATGGTTTCCATGGCAGACAGCACCAGCTGGCTTGGTCACAGCTGGCTTCCAGCAGGAAATCTGGCTGACAAGAGCCTGTCTTGCAGGAGAGCAGTTCCTGCAGCCTTTGCTTTCTGACTGATGGGATTATTCTCATTTAGGATCAGGCTATGAGTCATTAATACCGAGGCTCACGGACAGAGACTCTCTAACTCGTTAAAGTTAGAAAGTGGTATGTTTATTAACCCCGGCGGGCGGCACGAGAGTCGTCCCTACAAGGCGTGACCGTGCTGTACAAGGTTCTTTGCCCTCTCTTTATTTCCCAGGATCTTACACACAATACATGTGCACAACCCCAGCACCTCCCCTCCCCGCTCTGTATTAAAATGAGGTCATTAGTCCTTCACACCTGTGCAATTCTTCTCTGGAATTGGGTTGGTGGTCTCCTATTGGGCCAGTGGTCTTAAGGGATGAAGTCAGGAATGTCTTCATCAGGTCTCTGTGACCCTCTGGCACCATCCAAGGTCCCCTGCTTAGTGACTGATTGACATAAAGCCCAGGTGCTAACCATTGTTCTACTGGTTTCAAGATGTTCTTCTAACAGTTCACTTACTCCACTTCCTTCTATCAAGAAGCTCATCATGGTAAACAATATAACAATCAGCTCTGGCTTAAGCATCTAATCATCATTAACCTATGGTCTACCTGTCTAACTGACATCCTGATCAATGTGAATTGCTTCTAAGCCTCAGCTGAAATCTGAACTCTTTAAATTCTTGCTTCAGCTCTGCCCAGGGAGAAGGGAGCTGAATGAGCTGAGTGAGAATTGCAGGAGAGATCAGCAGACGTTGGCACTCTGTGCTCTGCTTGAAACTGGGAAGTCAAGAGACAAAGGGCGTTTTCAGGCACAGCGCAGAGAGCTGGTGGATCAGCCTTTGGCAGTGGGCTGGAGGTGTCTGGCTGTGCCTGGAGAGGGAGCTTGCACAGTCAAGCCCTTCTGATGGCAAGGCTCAGGTTTGGCTGGTCCTGGAGGTGCCCTTCCACCACTGCCCTCCCTTGGGATGTTCCCAACCTCTGTGGGTTGAGGAGAATTCATGGAAATGGTCTGGCGCTGCTGCCTGGCCTCAGGGTCAAGGAATGAAGTGCAGGGCCAGCCAGGACGAGCCAGCCCAAGGTTCTGGTGGTGACTCTCAGCCATGTTTTCTGTTTTGTCTGCAGAAGGGAGCTGAAGCGGCCGTCTCCAAAGCTTGAGGAGGAGGCAAAAGCCTTGGCGGAGGAAGAGAGGCAGAAGGAGAAAGAGAAGCAGAAGAAAGAAAAGAAGGGTGTCTCTGTGGGGAAGGAACCTCCAAAAGCAGAGAAGGGGAAAACCAAACCCCCAGAGAAGAAGGAAAGCAAGGCCCCAGAGAACAAGGACACCAAAATCCCACCAAGGAAGGAAATCAAAGAACCAGAGAAGATGGAAAACAAACTTCCAGAAAAGAAAAACAAACATCCAGAAAAGAAAGAAACCAGATTCCCAGAGAGGAAGGAAAGCAAGGCCCCAGAGAAAAAGAACACGAAAGCATTAGAGAGGAAGGAAACTAAATTCCCTGAGAAGAAGGAAACCAAAGCCCCAGAGAGGACGGAAAGCAAACTCCCAGAAAAGAAATACAAACCTCCAGAAAAGAAGGAAACCAAATTCCCAGAGAGGAAGGAAAGCAAGGCCCCAGTGAAGAAGGACACCAAAGCATTAGAGAGGAAGGAAACCAAATTCCCAGAGAAGAAGGAAAACAAAGCCCCAGAGAAGATGGAAAACAAACTCCCAGAAAAGAAATACAAACTTCCAGAAAAGAGGGAATCCAAATTCCCAGAGAGGAAGGAAACCAAAGTCCCGGAGACGAAGGAAATCAAAAGCCCAAAGAAGGAAAGCAAAGCCACAGAGAAGAAGGAAATGAAAAGCCCAGAGAAGAAGGAAAGCAAAGCCCTAGTAAAGAGGGAAATCAGAATTCTAAAGAAGGAAACCAAATCTCCAGAGAAGAGAAGCAAACCTCCAGAAAAGAAGGAAACCAAATTCCCAGAGAGGAAGGAAATCAAAATCCCAGAGAAGGAAATCAAAGCACCAAAAAAGAAGGAACCCAAAGCCCCAAAGAAGGGGGAAGCCAAAGCCTGAAAGAAGGGAGGAACCAAAATCCCAGAGAACCCAGCTGAGCTGGAGAAGAACTCTTTATTTTATTCACACAACTTATTTTATACAGTTTGACAAACCTAATGTGCAACTTTAGGTAGTTAATCGATTTCTTATTACTAGTTATGCCAGTTATTCTGTTGGATAATAAAATATATTTTACTTGTGCATCAAATCTCTCTGTTGTATTCTTTGTATTGTTACCTATTCTCTTCACTGATTCTCATGGGACAAATCCCTTGTTCTTGCAGGTGCATTTGTTTTTCACCCTCAGATCAGATTGTTCACCAAGTCTCATTCTCAAAATAACTTCACATGGGAACTTGTGACTGCTTAGCTGCACTTAGAAGAGATGACAGGCCAGCTGTTAATATAGCAGAACAAGGCCTGATTTCATAAGGCCTTTCTTTTATCATTATTCTACCTGTCTCTGACATCTCCCCCTTTTTGTTCATTTAAAAAAGGCTCCTATGTTCTGATGTTGAAAGAGCTCACTCTTGGGAGGGTATGATCTCATGAAGGTTATCACTGGTTATCTGTTAGATGTGGGATAAGATACATAAAAGACCAATTCCAATCAACAAAACTTATCCAATTCTGTCAAGTCATTGACACAGGGTTTTGCAGCATGAGCAAACAAAAGAATAATGTCCAATGTCTCTTAGGGAAATGGAAAGAAATGACCATTGTTTCCAATTATCTGAGAAGTAGGAGAAGGTCCATTAGCTGGAAATGTTGATCTTGGACATCACTGAATGTCCTCCTGGCAGCTGGAACAGGGAAGAACTGAAGAAGGTTGGGAGGAGCACTGTCCCATGATGATGCCATGAGGCTTTTGTTGGCCAATTGCCTCTGTCAGTTTCCAGGCACAGCTGTGTCTTGGCAGTCCTACTCCTGTTCCTGTTCTGGCCACAAAGGCTGCAAGGGGATGAGGTTATTTCTCTTTCCACTGGGCCTCATTTCTTCAGAGCTGATCAGTATCTGATGGAATGAACAGGTGACTGCTTTGAGCTGTTGGTGATAAAACACAGGCATCTCTTCTCCTGAAGTTAATGAATCAATTAGGCTTCCCTGTGGGACACTCCACTGGGATTTAGATGGGATGACCTTTTTTCCAAGTTTCTAATGTAAATATTGCATGATTCAAAATGTTAGTCATCCAAATTTCTCATGTACATATTGCATTATTTGAATGTTCTTAAGGCGTTCATTCCTCTTCTTTTTTGTTTTTTAAGAATGAGATGCATGTCTTTTGTTATGAGTATGAAGAAACAGCGTAGTAAAATAATACACGTAGTAGACAAGAAACTTAGAGCAATTAGGAATAATTTAGATACAACGATCGGGAATATTTCAAATAGCAGACAAAACTAACAACATAGGTGGAATGAAATAAACAGAAATCTCTGAAATAATGTACCATCATCCCAGAGTCTGCAAACAGCTGACAAACCTCGATTCAGTGGGGACTTGGATAATTATTTCCAGATCATAATTCCCAAGCTCCCTTTAAAAATAGTTCAACTGTCATGTACAGACGGTGAAATTGCAAAGTCAAAGCAACTCCAATCTAGTTTTGATGCAGAAAACATCTGGGTCTGTTGGCAAATTCCTGTCCAGGTAGAGCTAAGGCCTGGCCACCACCCAAGTTCTAAGTGGGAGAGAATTCCCTAAATGTAATTTTAAACAAGGCTCCTAAGAATAGCTCTTAGGAGTAAAAGTCTAGGGGTGAAAGACTGATGAACCATCCAATAGTTGTCTCCTCCAAAATCTCCTCAGCATGGAGATGCTTTAAACACAGCAAACTGTTGGAGTGGTTCTGTAATAACAATTGGGACTGCATCTGATTGCTTAGAGTAGATGTCACAATACCATCAGTATAGAGAAGACTTCTGACAAAGCTGAGATATCATTTCCTGGAACTCTGAAAAATACTTGAAAATCATGAGGCAGCACTAGGTCAAACCATGGAGCCCCAGTTCAGAGCCCAGCTAGAGGGGTAGTCTGGTCTAAGAGATACATGAGCAGCTAGAGAACAAAAGAAGGATCCTGAAATGACACGTGTCTTGTAGATAATTACACCAAAAGATGGTAAAACATATGAAAAGCTGGCTATAAAAACAGGAATAGAAACATGAATGTATTTATGACAGAAAAAATGCAACAAAGGAAACACTGAACAGCTCACTCATAAAATTTATGATATCTCAGATTAAATAACACTCAAACCTGATATAAATTGCTTTCGACATCAATAGAGCTTAACAAGATGAACTCAATAAAACCCAGTCCTAAAAGGATTTCAAATTAATAAACATAATTTCATTATCACCTTAGTGGAACAAAAAGCACACTCAAGAGAACTCAATGTTAATTACTATTAATACCGAACATAACTGGATCCATAAAAAGCTGGAATGGATCATTGCTGAAATGACGTAAAACTGAATCTTAACATTTATAAAATCTACCAAAATTTACTTAATAAAACTTAGCCTTATTCAAGAAGGTAACTGAGCGTTACAATATTTGGCCTTAATTTAACAGAATTCAAATGAACATTCTTAAAAGTTATAGATATGACATGATGTAACTCAGTCTAAGGTTATTAACACAAAAAGACAACTTAAAGGTGAACAAGCTGTAAGTGAAATAACAGCATGATGGTCTGCTGGAGGGATTAAAGTTGTAACAAGCATATTAGAATTAGAAGTAAATCAGTTATGAGTAAAACCCATGGTAACTGCAAATTCCATGGAAACAGAAATTCAGTAAGACTTTTCAAAGTGCAGGGTTACTGGGAAATAAATATAATAATGTGCAATTTAGCATATTGCTGAACAACCCAACAGCTTTTAGTGACAGTATCTGGCATCATTTTATATGGCAAATGTGTTAGCATTCTTGTTAAAGAGATCAGACCATGTTAAAATTTGATAGGTAATAAGGCACTGCATTTACCGCTTTTCAATCTCTCCAGTAACTATAAAACTACATAAAACAATCAGAATTTAGTCAGAAACTAAAATAAACTTTTAAAAACCCTAGAGCACCACGTTTTCAAGGCACACAAACACAGCTCTGGGCCAGAGCAGGGCCTGTGCCGCCCACAGGGGAGAGGGAAGGCGCTGCCCACAGGGAAGCTATGGGGAGAACAGAGGCCATCTAAACTGCAATGACATAACTGTACACCAATAAAGCTTCTCTCAATATTCACACAGTATTCATCCCTTAATTGCCAGAGCCAATCATCTCATTTTCCATCTCCCAGCAGGGCCCTGCGGCCGTGAATCCAGCCCGCCGGGGCTGGCCCGGCTCGGCTGCCACAGCCCTCCCGGGGCTGCTGCACCTCTGCTCCCCAAAACACTGCGGGGAAAAGAGCAGGGGAAAAGCAGCAACACACAACAAACCCTACAACCCGCACACAAAAGATAAACACAGAAGAGGCACAAGCTGCATTTTATTGCACATTCTGACAACAGTCACTGACTGAGAGTTGCATTTCCAAGGCCAAGATCTGTCTTTTGAGAAACCTCAAACTCAGAAATACCATTTTTACTAGATGTGTACAAGGCCAGGCCTCACTGGAGGCACAGCTTTTCTCGCAACTCTGCATCATCTTGAACTGAAAAAGAATTAAGCAGTGTGCTCATGAGTCTGGCATCTCAGCCAGAAAGGCCAGGTATTAGAGGGAAGAAGTCAGCCTACAAAATCTGATTATTTTTTCTCTTCCATTGGCCTGTCAATAATGATAATCAGAATATATTTCCATATGTTAACAAGAAGGTGTTTGTATTTACAGAAGCAGGAACATATCTATGAAGGCTTTTGAATTCTCTTCAAGGACAAGGACATTTGAACCACTAACCCATTCTTAATAGAGAGGCCCAGTTTAACTTTTCACTGAAGATGTTAAACCCAAGGGCAGTTCATGCAATGCTGTCTTTACATGTCGCTGTAGAGACAGGCAAGACACCTATTTCTTCATGCACAACAGCCCATCTTTATTCTTCACAGCTCATATTTCTATGGTTTTCTGAAGGCATTGTGTTTCATTTTAATTGCTTAGTAACTTAGTGCAACTCAGTTCATTGGTTAGTAGTTGCTCATGTAGGTGTCAGTCAAAACCTTTCCTCTCTCTAACGCTGTTTCCATTCTTGTCTCCTGCATAGAAGATGGCTAGAAGTCTTTCCTCTCACAGGTGCAAATTCCTTTCTCACAGGAACTTGTCAGGCTAGCTGTTAGCTGTACTTAGCCCAAGCAGCAGGCCTGAGCCATCATTTTACAAGGGTAACAAGGCTCTTCTTTTATAGGGTTTACCTATATGCAACATTGACATACGATTCTTTCAATCTTAAAGAATCATCTTTAATTTCTTTCACGTGAATTTTGACCTTTGTAATATTTGTATATGGTAGATTTGGAGTTCAAATCTGTTTTGAATCATGCCTTCATAGAATCCCAGACTCATGGAATCATTCAGGCTGGGAAAGCTGTGTGAGACCATGGAGTCCCAGCTGTGCCCGATGCCCACCTTGTCCCTGAGGCGACTCCGGCGTTTCGGGGTCTCCCCAGCCCCGGCTGCTGTGGCAGCCCAAGACAGAGAAGTCCAATTCAGCACGACCTGTCCGGGCCCCTCAGGCAGGCCCCAGAGCTGCAGGCAGTCTTAGCAAGCTCAGCTCTTCAGTGATTCTCAGCTCATTTGTGATTTCAGCTCTTGGCTTGCTGAGTGCCTTTGGCAGATGCTGGCAGAGAGAGGAGAAGGCTGTGTGAGGTTCCACAGAGATGTCTTTATTGATGTCTTCTGACAAGGTCTCAGGGACAGCTCTTCTGCAGAACAGGGCAGAAGTAGGGCTTTATATAGGGTACAGGAGTTTTAGAAACAATCCAATAGTGAGGGTCGAGGCGAAAGTGAACTGTGGGCTTACAGAGAGATAAGCAAGGGTCCGAGGGTGGAAGAGGGGATTCTTAGGTCCTGTCATCATGACCAGGCATTTCCTGTCTTAGGCTGCTGAATGCCATGGAGGCATTGCAGGCCCTGGGCCTGCTACAACTCCACTTTCTGTATTTAGAAAAAAGGCGTTCCCTATAGTTCTTTTAAACCAATGGAAAAGGCATGAGAACATAGCTAATACAATGACAATTACAAGGAAAATCCACAACATTCCCTTAACCAAAGATGCAACCCATCCTGTATATCCCCACTGACTGAAAAGGTCATTGACCCAGTCTGGGCTGTTTTCTACTTTTCAGTCCTTCACCAGTTCCTTCAGTTTCTGGATGTTTGCGTGGATGGATTCCTAGCATTAAGAGAGATTGAAGCAGCACATCCCTTCCAAGTCTTGACAGCTGTGTCCGTGGGCAAGCAGCAGGAAGTCAATTGCTGCTCGATTTTGGAGTGGTGCATGTCTTGTGGTTTCTTCTTCCTTTCAAAGATCGCTCAGGGCAGCCGATATAGCGCTGGCTTGCTTACTGAGCCAGCACCCAGGGTGATTCATTTCACCAAGGGCTTTAGCTGCAGTTACCCATGGTAGGAATAGGGAGACAGCAATCCTTTTTGGTTTGTTCCAATCGTATAATTTGGGATTGCAATTTTCATCAAATTCTGTGTAGGATCTTTTGTGCCATTTTCATTCACTTTCTTTTTTTCAGTTATGTAGCAAGGTTATATTTGATGTGAGGGTAGAAAGTTTTCCAAGGGTACAGGGACCTCCCTGTAGCCATGAGGGGATCCCAGCCCATACTCAGTCACCACAGATGAGAAACGTTCCCTTGGGTAGTACTTTGGGGTGAAGAGAGGCTACAGAGATCACACGAGCAGTGTAATTACACCAATCAGGAGGGTTATAGGCTTTGTTAATTGGTGGTGTGTCTTTCTGGTATCTGATTTTGGTCTGGTCAATTTCTGGCCAATTATTTTTTGGACACCTAAAGTAAAATTTGACACAGTATGTTGCCTTGGAGGATCCCAACAGGTCCAATTCTTGGGGTTCCTCGAGAGCATTGGGCAGCATTTTTGTCCACTGGTCCCAGGTGCCCACCAGGTTGGGTCTCTTACCTGTGGTGAGGAGGAGCTCTGAGTTATAGATGGGCCAGGCATCGGCTGCTAAGGGAATTCCTACCAGACATGTGGAAAGTGGGTTATCCATGCTTCCCATGGATAAGCACATGTTATCCTGTTTTAACGTCCTTGCTGAGGTTACCCAGACATTGTGGCCAGGCTGTGGGCTGATCCAACTGATGGCACATGGTACAGTGAAGAAATCCAAGCAGCAGTGAGGACAGCACCAACGGAGACATTTTTCATCTCTGGACAGGAATGGAGCTTCTGATAGGGAATATAAGCAAAATTTGTTATCTTGATGGTGGGAGGGGAGGGTTAGGGTTTTCTCCTTTGTTCCTTTCCTCTGTTCCTTCCCCTCCCCCCTTTTTTATTTATTTCTTTCCTTTTTTTTTTATTTCTTTTCTTTTTTTTTCTTTCTTTTCTTTTTTTTTTTTTCTTTTTCCTTAAACTAAGGATGGGGGAGTGGGTATAAGGTTAGGGGTTTTTGGTAAGAGTTGAGAAAGGGGAATAATAGGGCTTTTTAGGATCTAAATGGATAATAACATATAATTCAGAGAACAATTTTGTGTTCAGGCTGTGTCTGGCTTATGGCTTGATGCAGCAGAATGTTGTTCAGCTTTCTGTTTTGTCTGCTGTCCTGTGATGGGATGGGCTTTTCTTCTGTATGTGGACATTTGGCAACATCTTCGTCTCCAGGCAGAACTGGTCTGGTTTTGAGGAGGTCTTGTGTTTGACTCAGGGGAATTCTTGTCAGTGTTTGTGGGAGTGGCTTTTGCAGTGCCTAGGTATGGTTTTATGTTTTTTCCTGGGTACCATCCAGGAGCAGATGGGAGTAGAACACAGGCATCCCCTCTTCCCCAGGTAATCAATTGGAATGGCCCAGAAATTTGATGTGTTTTTGGGTCCTTCCCCAGTACAGGTGGTTTCTCAGTGAGCTTTGCTTGGGTGGTATTTGCAAAGTGGTGAAGTACTGGGGGGTCAGGCTCTGATGTTGTACAGTTCAGGAAGTTGATGACATAGAGAGCCTTGCAAAGTCTTTCCACTGGAGATTTCATTTTTGTTTCTCTTTGCTGCTGACTGAGGACTCTTTTGAGGGTTTGATGTGTCCTTTTTACGATGGATTGTCCTGGGGGGTTTGCAGGTATGCCTTTCTTGTGTTCTATTCCCCACTCACTGAAGAACTCTTTTAACTGACAAGAGGTATAGGGAGGTCCATTGCAGAGAGTATTAGTACAGAAAGTATTTCTACTGCCTGGCTAGTAAAGAGAGGGCACGGACTTTTACAAGGAGTGCATAACCCAGGCCTGAAGCCAACAGACAGTCCTAGAAATGTCCTTGGACCAGAGATGAGAGGAAGTTGGACAGTTACACAGTGGCTGCAGACTAGGCTAGCTAGACACCAGGAGATACCAGCAAAACCGCAAGGCAGCAATTACACAAGATAGCAGCAGACCGCAGGACAGAAAGAGTGTAGAACCAAGAAAAGCATGAGCAGCTGGTTTACACCAATCACAGCATGAGTCAGGGCTCCTGGACAGTCCCTTGTAACCAATAATATGTACGCTTGAGCCGCATGGACAGATAACAATGCTATATAAGAGCCTATCAATTTCCAATAAATCGAACAAGATGCATACCTCGTATCAAGTCGTGTCTTGATTCCAGACCCCTTATCTCTTCGTATCATTATGGTGAGGCATGCTGTGCTGAGACAGATACAACCTTGTCCTATATATACAAGCAACATTGTCTGATTGCCTGAATGCGTTTCAAAGTCGCAAATGCTTTGGTCTGTGTCCAAACGTGTGTCTTGATCACTTTCTAATGTCCCCTCACATATGTACCCCAGTTGGTTCCTCATAGAACAGGGCTCTAGGTTGATGGTCTGCCACTCTCCTCTAATTTCTCATGCCCATGTTCTATGTTCAGAAGGATACAACACAGTCCCTTCATGGTTTAGTCCCAGGGGAACTATTGGGTGACTTACGCTCACTGATGCATTACGTATCATTGAAACAAAGGCTGTTACTTTACTAGTCACAGGGTTATAAGTGAAGTTGGCCAAAGTCCACCAAGATCCCTTTCCATATCGGATGCACTATCCCAAACAATTTTGCGGAGTTCAGCAGAGAATATTCCTCTCTGCCCTCCCTGATGATGCAGCAGCCACTGACTGCATCCACAGTTGTGCTTCAGTACACCCAAGAGCTAGTGAGACGTTTTCACTGGCTGTGCCTAATGCATTAATTATTACCTCATCGTCCTGTTCTTCAGTGTTCTTCCTTTCTGGCAATACTTTGGAGAACTTCCAGTGGTTGTCACCTAGTGCTAGCAGGGAGGATTGTAAAGGTTGCTGTAATTTAACTAAGTCACTCCCCACTGTGGTTAATTTATGCATCAACACTTCTGAATCTATGGTGTTTAGCACTCCCAGTCCAGTCCCTAGCAGCCCAGTGAGATCTCTTTCACTCCTAAAGTTAGGGGGCATTCATTCTTGAAGCCAAGTGGTCCAGTCCATGAAAGGATTTCTGAGAAATGGGGCACACTCTAGTTGAATGTCCAAAGCATTTACCTGTATTCCCATTTCTACTTGCTTCAGAGACCATTCTGGATTAACCAGCAGTCTCTGAGTTCTTGTTTTCTTCATAGCATACGGCCCAATTCTAGTAATCACAGGAACTATAGGCTGCACTTCTGCTTCTGGAATAATTGGCCTTTGGGTAGGAACAGCTTTCTTTTGTGTTAGTGGGGTAGTTCTGATCTTGTTCTTCTGATATTCAGTGCACACTTGAGTGATGCTAAAGTCAAGATCATACTCTCTTATTGCACACCCTTCTATTTTTAGGGCACTTACTCAAACATTTGTCACAGCATTCAGAGCTAATCTGAATTAGTTTCATGGGTGGATGGTAAGCCTCATGCAACCCACCTTGCACAAATGCATAGCTACATCCCCAAACATTTCTCCCTTCCCACAAACGTGCATTTGTGACTTTCAGGATCTCATTTAGGGCCCTATGAGAGTGGGGATCACAGGCCCTCCCTTGGCACCGGTACATCCCAGTTACGTTGTACCTGCGCGGTATCGCACTGGCTCCTGTTACAACCATGGCAATGGCTATCATAGTTACCACCTTCTCCATCATGTCCATGATTTCTCTAAGTCCATATATTCACGGTTCCAGGTGAGCTTCAGCTTCAGTTCTTTGTCACCTGGCATCAGTTTCCAGACTTCCTCAGGGGCTTTCTTCACTCGGGAGTGATGGATCCAGGCCTGCTGTTCTTTGATCTTGATTGCAGTAAAGGTAGTGAGGAGCACCTGGAATGGTCCTTCCCACTGCAGTTCCAGGGTCTTTTCTGCCAAAGACTTAACATACCCATAATCCCCAGGTTGTACATCATGTACTGGTCCATCCAAATCTCTGTTTTGAGCTCCAGCCACATATTTTGCAGTTCCTCTCAGTTGTTTATTCAGGGCTATCATATACTCGGGTAGGGTTTCCTCCCCTATTTGTGTAGGTGTGGCTCCTTCTTGAACTGCATATGGTCTCCCATATAATATTTCAAAGGGGCTCAATTTTCCCTTGTCCTTGGTTTTGTCCAAATTGGCAATAATGCTAATGGAAGAGCCTGGGGCCAAGGTAGGTTTGCCTCTTGTCCCAGTCTCACAATTTGTTGCTTAATCAAATGATTCATCTTTTCCACTTGGCCACTCGATTGAGGATGATATGGGGTATGCAGCTCCCAGTCTATCCCCAGCTGGTGGCTAATTTGTTGCACAATTTTCAATGCAAAATGCGGCCCTCTGTCTGAGGATATGGTGGCTGGAACCCCAAACCTCGGGATTATTTCTTGCAACAGTGCTTTGCTTACCTCTCGTGCTTCAGCTGTCCTAGTAGGGAAAGCTTCTGGCCAACCTGAAAAGGTATCAGGCAATACCAAGAGGTAATGATATCCCCCCTTCCTGGGTAATTCTGTGAAATCGATTTGCCACTGTTGCCCAGGTCCGCAGCCTTTCCCAATTTGTCCAACTTTAGGCTTTGGGATGTTTTTAGGATTAGTTCAGAGGCAAAGACTACACTGACGAGTTACCTGTATTACTGTGCCCTGGAGTTTCCTGGCCATAATTTTTCCTTTCAAATGGTTGTACAGGGCATCTACTCCCCAGAGTGTTTTTTCATGTTCTTTTTGCACTGATGACCACAGCAAATAGGAAGGCGCTACAAGTTTCCCTTCCTCTGTTACAGCCTGTCCTTCTTGATTATAATTTGCTTTTTTTGCCTTAAAAAGTTTCTTATCCTTTTTATTGTACACTGGCTTACCTTCAATAGAAATGTTTCCATCTGGGATCAATGTTGCCTCCACTGTCTCCTCAAATACCTCACCTCTGGCTGCGTCTTTTGCCTCTCTGTCCACCAGCATGTTCCCTTCTTCCAATTCAGAGCTCACTTTTTGCTGTGCCTTGATGTGCATGATGGCTGCCTTCTCAGGTAGTTGTACTGCACCTAGTAGTCTCAGTATCTCTTGTGCATGTTTAATATTCTTCCCTTGTGAATTCAACAGTCCTCTCTCTCTCCAAATGGCTCCACGTGCATGAACCACCCCAAACGTGTACCTTGAGTCCGTGTAGATGTTAACCTCTTTTCCTTTTGCCAGCTCTAAGGCTCGAGTTAAGGTGATTATTTCAGCCTTCTGTGCAGAGGTGTTTGCTGGTGAAGGTCCAGACTCTATTACCTCTCTGCTTGTGGTAACCGCATATCCAGGGTGCCTTTTTCCACTGATGACATAGCTGCTTCCATCAGTGAACCAGGTCTCAGCATCTTCAAGTGGGGTGTCCTTCAGATCCGGGCAGCTGGAGAAAGTGGCTCCAGTGGTCTCCAGACAGTCATGGATCACTGCTTCTCCCATACTCCCACTGAGGAAGGAAGCTGAATTCACAATGTGAGTTACCACAATTTCAACATCATCTTGTTCTACTAGTATAGCTTGGTACTTCAGAAACCTCTGTGGGGAGAGCCAATGTCCCCCTTTTGCCTCAAGGACTGCAGACACCGTGTGGGATACCAGCACAGTCATTTTCTGGCCCAGGGTGAATTTGTGTGCTTCCTGGATGTTCACTGCCACTGCTGCAACAGCTCTGAGACACCCTGGCCATCCTTTAGCTGCCGTGTCCAGCTGTTTGGAGAGATAGGCCACTGCTCTCTGGTACGGGCCTAAGTTCTCTGCTAATATTCCCAGGGCAATCCCTTGTTTTTCGTGGGAAAACAGGAAAAATGGTTCACTCACGTCTGGAAGTCCTAGAGCCGGAGCTGACATGAGGGCCTTCTTTAGTTGGTCACAGGCTTGGGTTGCTTCTTTTGTCCACTGAAGATCTCTGCTCCCTTCCTCTATATATCAGGGCATATAGAGGTTTAACAAGTAACCCATAGTTAGAAATCCACAGGCTCCCTTCCTCTATATATCAGGGCATATAGAGGTTTAACAAGTAACCCATAGTTAGAAATCCACAGGCTGCACCACCCTGTCATGCCTAAAAAGGTTCTCAGTTCCTTCAGTGTCTGAGGGCTCGGGGTCTGGCATATTGCTTCTTTGCCATCCTGCCCCAAGGTCCTTTGACCAGCACTCACCTCATAACCCAGGCAAATGACTGTTTGCCTCACCATCTGGGCTTTCTTCTGGGATACTCCATACCCCTGCAGGCCCAAACAGTTTAGGAGGCTTACCGTCCAGTGCACGCGTGTCTCCTGGGTCTGGGTGGCTGTTAGGAGGTCATCCACATACTGCAGCAACTGCCCTTCTCCTGGTAGAGGTTTCCAAGACTCTAAATGCTTGGCAAGTTGCTCCCCAGATACAGTGGGAAGTTCTTGTACCCCTGTGGTAATACACACCATGTGAGCTGCTTCCTCCGTGCAGTTTTGGGGTTCTCCCATTTGAATGCAAAAATTTTCTGGCTGGCCTCGTAGAGAAGGAGGCAAAAGAAGGCATCCTTCAAATCTAAAATGGTAAACCAGGTTAGTTCAGGTGTTAAAGGAGTTAATAAAGTATAAGGGTTAGCAACTACTGGATACAAGTCTTCAGTTACTTTGAGAACAGCCCTTAGGTCTTGTACTAACCTGTATGACCCATCAGGCTTTCTTACTGGCAAAATGGGGGTATTGAAATCAGACTGACACTCTCTTAACAGTCCTATTAGCAAAAAGTTTTCTATGATTTTGCTAGTCCCTTCTCTGTCTTCCTTCTTTAGGAGGTATTTTTTAACCCTTACTTGTTGTTCCCCTTCCTTGAGCTTAATTTGTATGGGCAATGCATTCTTTGCTCTCCCTGGTATATTAGAAGCCCATACACCAGGGAATATTTGATCCATTATTTTCTTGAAGTTTTTCTCTTCTTCACTTACGATTTCAATTTCTTTGATTATTAACATTAGGCTTAACAGCTCCACATATTGTTGGTCCTTTACCTCCAAACTAATTTCTCCATTTTTCAATATTATTTTTGCATCCAGCTGCTCTAGCAGATCCCTGCCCAAAAGTGCAGCTGGAGCATTAGGCATATATAAAAATGGATGAATCTCCCATTGCTTTCCCAATTTATACTTTAATGGTTTGCAAAAATATGCTCTTTCAGATTGACCAGTAGCCCCCTTTACCATAACATAATCATTTGTTAGAGGTACAGGACCTTATTCAACACTGACAGTGTTGTCCCTGTGTCCACTACAAATTCCACTTCCTTTTCCTTGTTCCCCAGTTTAACTACAACCAGAGGGTCCCCTAGGGTAGGGCCCTCCTGTCCTCCTCAGTCCTCCTTCACATGAGCAACCAGCCTTTCCCCCAACCCCCAATCGCTTTTTCTCTGTTCATCACCCCTTCTTCATTCTGGGCACTGGTTTTTCCAGTGTCCAAATTTCTTGCAAAATGCACATGGATCTTTTCCCACTCGGGGTGGTCCTTGTCTTGGCAGGTCTTGCTCACGTTTCTCCTTTTCTCCCGCCCTTACTACTGCTACTAATTTCTTCATCCCTGGTTTATATCCTCCCTCCCGATTACTAAACACTCTCCATGCTTCATCCAATAGAGTCTCCAAGCCTCAGCTATTTGGGCCCCGGATCTTCTGAAGTTTCCACCTGATATCTCCTGTGGATTGTCCGAAAAATAACTTTATTAGTTGTTGTATTCCTTCATCCAATCCAGAGTCCAGGGTGGTATATCGCCGCATCGTGTCCCAGAGGTGATCCAAAAATTCAGAAGGTGTTTGAGTAGGACCTTGTTTAACAGCACATAAGGCTGACCAATTTATGGTTTTAGGAATTGCTCATTCTAGTCCTTTTACTACAAAGTCTTGGTATCTCTTAAGCTGTGCCCATTCATCGGGTTCATTGGGATCCCACATTGGATCCTGAAGGGGAAACACATCTTTGATATCCTCTTGTGCTGCTGCACAAGTGTCTTCAGCTAAATCCTTGGCTACCTTCAAAAGCAACTGCTTCTCTGTTTCTGTTAAGGCATCAAGCAGTAACTGCATGTCTGCCCAATCAGGTAAATGCTGCTTAGCCATAAACTTCACCCTTTTAGCAACCCCTATTGGGTCATTCCCATAACCCTTAGCAGTCTTTTCCCAAGCCTCCAAATCCACTGAGAAAAAGGGGACCTTAATCATCCTTGGTTCCCCATTAGAGGTTATAGCCTGCCTTAAGGGTGCTTGTATGAGTCCTTTAGTTTGCTTTCTAGTTGTTTGTGGGGGTGGGTTCAGTCTGGTTTGCCTTCTGGCCCTTGATGCTATCAGACCTTGCAGGGAAGGCTCAGGACTTGGTTCAGATTCATCCCATTCACTATCACTACTAGGCAACGGTGGGTAAAGCCTCCATGGTTCCCTTAATTCAGGAGTTGGTGGGGAAACCCCTCCCTCAATTACTGTTTTTCCCAGGGCAGATGAACCAGAAGACAAGTTAGGGGAGGCTAAAGTTGGTGAGGGTTCCAATTTTACTTGTTCCTCTACCCTGCCTCCTTCCTGCTTTCTAGGGGGTGGTAAAAGTGCCTCTACTGTCTCTTGTTCTAAGATCTCTGTTGCATGGAGCACGTGCTACAACCTTGTTTCAGCTTTTCCCTGTTAGCTTTATTATCCTTCTCAAGAGCCAATACCAGTGGATCAGATGGAGGCCTAATCCCACAATCCCTTTGCCACTCAGGGTGATTTCAAAGGCTGAAAAACATAGCAGCATAAGTCACCTCTTGCCACTTCTATTCCCACCTAAGGAAAAGCATGAACTGTAATAGAGTCTCATAGTCCAGTGTACCATTTGCTGGCCACTTCACTCCTCCATCAAGTCTATAGAGTGGCCACCACTACGTGGAAAGTTTGACAAGTTCCCTTTTAGTTTCACTGCCACCATAGCCCACCAGCTCTTTCCAGTGTGTTAACATACACCCTAAAGGGCTTCCTCTGGGAATCTCTTTGCTTTCATTTGCCCCCATGTTTAGGATCCTCTTTTTCACAATGTCATTTGATCTTATCCCAGTTCTTAAATTTCACTTGGTATTCCCTTGGTACAAAAATATACTGGCAACACTCAACTCTAAGAATTTCCACTGCTTTCTTTAATGTTCCTGAAACCCCATTTTCCAACAACTCAAATATTTTACTGCTATCCCGTAACTCTTGACCAATTGCCAACAAAATTCATATAGTTATCTGGGCAGCCTTTTGTTCCTTTTTATAACAGAGAGACAAGTTCCAGTCTTAGGTATTAACCACCTGTACCCTTGCCAGACCCACGAGTCCTGACAGACTGCACACCGAAACACGATCCACAGATCACAGCAGCAATCTTTCCTTGGGCAGGGGAATACCCCTGAACCAGGTTCTCCATTCCTGTGCCTCCTGTTCCTGCTCATATAGTTGTGCTAGCAAACAAAAGGGATAAAACAGCTTGTTAATTAATTTTCTCCTTTTCTCTAAAAAAAGAAAGGGTTAGCAGGCCTTCAAAGGCAGGGTTCAGAGCAGCAGCTGTTAGGGAAAGAACTTGTAGTTCTACAAAAAAGGGGTGGGAAAACTCCTTTTGATTCAATCTAATGAAACCACACCATGTAGTTAGGTACTCCACCCAAGTTGCAGGTTACTAATAATTTATTAAATCAGGTCCTCTGTTAAGCTTTGCTCCAGGTGTATTCCTATTAAAATATGTTTAAAAATTGGAAGCAACTTTTCATACACTGTAGACAGTGTGCAGCTGAAAGCAAAGCGTATCTCTTGTCATGCTGTAACCAAAGGACAGATGGAAACCTTGCAAAGTATCAGTCAAGTTCTGGCAGAAATTTGACGATTCCACGCTGCACCAAGAGCTGTGTGAGTCACTACTGTAACCCATTCCGAAGCTTTTTGGACTGCTAAGCAAATTTCTCTCACCCTTTGGTGGAAAATGTTACAGAACACAGAGTTCAGCTGCGTATCTGGGCACCAAAGAAGTCTCTCAGCTACCTCTGCCAGCACTGCTTCTGGGCTCTCTGTTTTCTGCATACAACCAAAGCCGCTAAACTGAATTTCCCTTTTCTTGCTGACAACCTGACTCCTAACACTAATAGTTTAGGCTCACAAAAAAGAAACAGACAGGGGTTTTTCACGACCCCAAACACAACAAAAGTTTTAACAAGGTCCTGCTGAAAATCACACAAACTTTGGCCAGGGCACAGCACAAATCCCTCCACAAGAATTGGGGGGGTGGGGGTAAACCATCAGCACTTTAAAATATTACCACACACTCTAGCAGCTGCAAACCTCACATACCAATAAAATTATCAAAACACGCGCTCACCAAACTCTCGGGGTTTTACAGGGAGATAAAAAGAGGTATCCCAAGGCTACAAAGTCTGGACTCCCCTCTGGTTACCCAGGAAACAAATGACTGCCTGATCACCAGGACTGTGTCAGGAATAGTTGTGGGCTTTCCATTCACTCTTTTAACTACTAAGGAAACAAATTTAACTCACACAAAGCCTTTTTCACCTGACCATACATCAAATAAAAGTTTACATCCAAAAACACATGCTGTCCAAGCTCACACACAGCCTAATTCCCCTCTAACACAGTCTAAGCACAATACAAACACTTGAAATCAGTCCGCTCTCCCAAACAAAAGTGTCAGTGTTCCTCCACAATCAGGCAGGGATTTCAAAGACCTTTTACAACTTTAAGCTTACAAAACTCCCAAAAACACTTACAAACGTTAATAACACATGCCAAATCACACAAATGATAATGCTTACAACACAAACTCTCACAAACCACAACAAATACGGTGCATCTACAACCTAAACACACAAAATCACAAAACCACCAAACAAACACAGATCCAATTACAATACACACACACACACACACACACATACAACGCTGGGGGCACAACCAGGATTGTCTGCCACCCACAATGGGACCCTTCGCAGCCCAAAAATTCGGACTAACCACCCAAATGACGAGTCACTGAGGTGCACCTTTAAACTACAAATTGAAACCAGAGCCACCCCTGCTCCAATCCCAATTCACAACACCACAGCCATTGTCTCCACTACGAGACACGGACTACCAGAGCCCTGGTCCCCACTGCGGCACACGGGTTACCAGACCACTGAGGCGGGACGTCTCCCGCGTCCTATTAACTGCTGATATAATAAGGTACCTTTCCCTAAAGTGAAACATACCTTTTGTCCGTGGTTCCAGCAGGACCTGGTCTTTCCCCACGTAGGCAGCAGGATCACAGGATCCTCCTTCCCAGAAATTCCTGGGTGGGTGCCCAGAGGGGTCCCGGACCCCCACTGGCCCCACGGCCAGAGAGTGCAGGATGTCCTGCTGCAGTCACCAAAGTGATTTATTAAAAAAATATGGATATTGATCTAGCACCGATATCCAACTGTGACGGACAAAAACTCTCTAACAGTTTAAAGCTACAAGGTGTATGTTTATTGCGATGCCGGGTGGCGTGTGGGATAGCTCCCAAATGCACACTGCAATTTACAGGTGATTACAGAGTCCTGTCATCCATACAACTACTGAATACCCAAAATACAAATACATATTCATAATTTTGGTACATCCCATTCCCCGTTTCATAGGCTAATTAGTTCAAAATCTATTAGGCATACGTAGTTTGTTCTTTGAAATGGGTCGGGGTCCCTTTCATGGGAAGGGTCCTAAAATGAGGAAGTAAATGAAGTCTTCCTCATTCTGACCTTTCTACCTTTTCAATGCAAATATGACAAATGAACCCTTGGTAGAATTCCCATTCCCTGGCTTCAATTGGTTTCAGAACACAGGAGGCCCACAATTGTCTTATGTTCCTAAAAGCTATCTGTCAGTTTCTATAGTCTTCATTAGAAACCCAGCTAACCAAACATTGTGTTGACAAGCAATCCATTATTAGTTAATTACTAACTCTTACCTTCATCAAGGCCTACCTATTTATTTTAATTAATTACAATAAAGCTTATCTCTAACTAAAATCTTAGCTCCTCTAAAATGTCTAACTTCCTTAAAGTTTTTGTTTCAAATCCAGCCTCTTGCCATGGTGCTCTTGGGTCTTCCTCTTCAAGATGGGGGTCCCACAAGGTGTGGCCATCAGGGGGTGACTTACGGGGTGCAGGTCATGCTGTCCTGTCTTGGTTTGGAAAGCCAGGTGTCTGCTAAGGAAGGCAGGAACCTCCCTTGAAATGGAAAATGGAAACTCCTTCCCTCTGAATTGTTATAATTCTGAATTAAGGGGCTCTCAGGCAAAGCTATGGGAATAGGAATTCTTTTTTAGCAAAAATTAAAAATACAAAGGCAATAGCAAAAACCAAAAAAAAAAAACCAAAACCACTGACAGAGTCAGAATACAACCTGACACCCTGTGGGTCAGGGTGCTGGCAGCAGTCCCATTGAATGGTGGCTGCAGCCCTCCTGCAGTGACAGGTGTGGCTCTGTTGGAGCAGGGATCCTGGAAAAGGGTGGAGTTTTCCTCTGAAGGTCCAGTGGTGGTGAAGATGGGCCTGGTCTTCCTCTGGCAATCCAGTGGGAAAAGGTTGATCCTCTGGCAATCCAGTGGGAAAAGGCGGCTGCAATGTTCCAAACTCAGATTCTATCCAGGAAGAAATGCTTGGCTCCTCCCACTGGGCAGAGCATCTCCCAGTGGCATGATGTCATTTTATCAGCCATGCAGTAGCACTCAATGGCCCATTAACAGAAGGTAATTAATAATTAATAATTATTGACAGAAGCTATCTCCTGGATGAAGGATTGGTTGTGGAAGAGATAAACTGCCCAATGAACAGAAGATAAGTGCCCCACCTCTGACAGATGGCAAACAGAACACACACTTAGCTTGCAATCCAGGACATGTTCTCACTGGCTGCCCCCATTCTCCAGAGTTCATGGTGACCAGGGAGGCTGCAGCTGCCGGTGCCGGGAACAAACGAGACGGGTCTTGGTTTCAGAAAGCTCCAGAATCCATTTCTTACCCCCAAAAGACAGGGCAAAGGCACGTGCCCCCTCAAACACCTATGAAATGGTGAGACTTTAGAGATCGTTGATCAATGTCATTCATTTAACACAGTTTGGGCTGTTTTTAAGGGATAAAGATGAATCAGAAGAAAATCAAGGCCAAACCAAAAGGACAAGCAGCCAGGTGTGTTCCCAGCATGGATCACAGGGAATGTGGGTCACCAGGGCTGTGCCCACCGTGGCTCCTGCAGTGGGGGATGGAGCTGGAGCAGCGCACAAAGCTCTTCCTGCACCCGGGGCACTCGCAGGGCTTCCCTCACCGGTGCCTCCGTTGGTGTTGGGTCAAGTTAGAGCTGCTGGAGAAGCTCTTCCCACACTGGGGACATTCGTAGGGCCTCTCCCCGCTGTGGATGCGCCGGTGCCTGACAAGGTGGCAGTTCTGCCTGAATCCCTTCCCGCAGTCGGGGCAGCAGAAGGGCCTCTCCTCTGTGTGACTCCAATAGTGCAGGAGGAGATGGGAGTGGGTCCGAAACCCCTTCCCACACTTGGAACACTCATAGGGCCTCTCCCCAGAGTGGGTCTTTTGGTGGACAATCAGGCTGGAATGCTGGCTGAAGCTTTTCCCACACTCCCCACACTTGTAGGGCCTCTCCCCGATGTGGATTCTCTGGTGGCAGATCAGACTGGAGCTCTGGCTGAATCTCTTCCCACACTCTCCACACTCGTAGGGCCGTTCCCCAGTGTGGGTCCTCTGGTGCTGGACCAGATTGGAGCTCTGCCTGAAGCTCTTCCCACATTCCTCACACTCGTGGGGCCTCTCCCCAGTGTGGATGCGCCGGTGCGTGACAAGATGGGAGTTCCGCCTGAAGCCCTGCCCGCAGTCGGGGCAGCGGAAGGGCTTCTCCTCTGTGTGCGTGCGCTGGTGCATGAGGAGATCAGAGCTGGTCTGAAACCTCTTCCTGCACTGATCACACTCGTAGGGCCACTCCCCAGTGTGGGTCCTCTGGTGCCTCATCAGGTTGGAGCTGTGCCTGAAGCTCTTCCCACACTCCTCGCACTTGTGGGGCTTCTCTCCATCAGGAACCTCCTCATGGACCACCAGCTCCGACCTCTGGCTCCAGCTCCGGCCGCCTTCCCGGCCCAGGCTGGCTCTTTCCCCCTCAGATCCCCGCCATCTGCGTTTGCAGCCCCTCCTCGTGTGGCATCTCCGGGGCTTTTCCTCCCCGTTGGGTTCCTGCACCGTGGAGCCGCTCAAAACGGCCTCTGCCATGAGGTTCTGCTGTGCTGGGCTGGGAGATGCAGCAGGAGAGAGAGGCAAAGGGGCACTGACTTCCTCCTCACCTGACTCCATGTCCAGGGACATCTTCCTCTTCCTCACTACCTCACAAGAAGTGACAATGGGAAATCCTGGTTTGGGGAAAACAAGGGATGAGCATGTTGAGTTTGAAGGTCTTTCTGCCCAAGTCAATCTCTACAAGTCACCAGCGACCTAGGCTGCAGAAAACCTCCCAAACACCAAGATTCAGTGCTGAAAAACCCTCCCCAGGAGTTCCCCACCCCTGCTCCCTCCCCTCTGCTCTTTGGGAGTTCCCCCTGTCCCAGCTGCTGGGGTCATGCTTGCATTGGGGGTCCCCCTTCTCCTCGGTGCCCGCCCTCCCAAGCCTGCTGGCAGTCCCAGCAATCCCAAAACCTGCCCCCTCTTCGCTCCCCATTCAGGGATGCCGGGGCTTTTTGGGCTCCCTTCTCCCCTCATTCTCTGCTCTGGGCTGCAGGGGCTCCAAGGAGTCCCCCCTGCCCCTCTCCAGCCTCTGCAGGCTCCCGCCCATGGCGGCGCTCCCCCCTCTCTGGGCTCCCCACTTTGGGCTCCTGGGGGACACAGGGCTCTGCTCCTCCAGGCTGCCTCTGCCGCCAGCCGCCACCGCCACCCCCCGATGTCCCCACGAGGGGCCTTTTCCGCTCAGCCTTGCACTTCTTCATTCTCCAAACATCCCCCCAAAAAAATCCCAGCCCAGGGACCCCCCGGGATATCTGGGCCGAGCTCCCCCTCCCCGCTCACCTGCGCCATGGGGGCGATGATCCCACAGGTGGGGGCTGCGAATGCACGGAGGGCTCGACCGCGTGCTTCCTGCTGCTCAGCCTCGATCCGCCTCTGTCCCTCCTCTTCCTCTTCCTGCCCCTTCTCCTATTCCATCCCCCGCCTCCTCCTAATCCTTCTCCTCCCTAACCACACCTCCTTCTCCTTCTGTGGCTGCTCTCTCTCCGCCTTCCCCCTCCTCTTCCATCTCCCCTCCCACCCTCCTCCTCCTCCTCCTTCATCCCTCCCCTTCCCTCCCTCCTCCTCCTCCCGCAGCAGCAGCGACCCCCTCGCTGCCCCGTTCCCGGAGCCCTCGCAGCCCGCGGCAGGAGCGGGGCTGGAGCCGGCACAGCTCGGCACGGGCAGCGCGGGGCTCTCGGCTGCTCCCGGCCGCTGCGGAGAAGGGGGGAAGCCGGCCCGGGCAAAAGGAGAGGCAAACTGCGACAACTGGGGGCCCCACATCCAAACTGGGCCCTGCTGGGGAGCCTGCCTGGGCACTGCCAGCCCTTGCGGCTCCTCTCGGCACAGCCGGGAGGGGGGAACGCACAGAGGGCTGCGGGATCCCAGCGCTGGCAGCACTGCCAGGGACTGGGCTCTGCTGGCATCATACTGGGAGTGACTGGGACTCTACTGGGTTTGTTCTGGGATCATACTGGAATCATACTCGGACTGTACTGGGTTTGCACTGATATCATTCTGGGATCATACTGGGAGTGAGCAGGAGCCTGCAGAGGCAATTGAGACCATGTTAGGGGCAAATGGGATCTACTGGGAGTGACTGGCATTATGCTGAGGGTGACTGGGAGCAGCTGGGAGCAACTGGGATCATGCCAGGAGCAACTGGGAGTGGCTGGCTGTGTGCTGGGAGGGATTGGAAACAACTGGGCTTCTACTGGGATCAACTGGGGTCATGCTGGAGGTGACTGGGATCATCCTGGCAGTGAGTGCCACTGCACTGAGGCTGACTGGGAGTGCTTGGCAGCAAATGGGATCATACTGGGGAATAATGGGAGGGACTGGCAACATGCTGGAGGGACCTGACATACACTGGGAGATACTGGGAGTGACTGGAACAAAAGGGAGGGTGAAAGAGAGCCACTGGAACCATGTGGAGCACAACTGGTTCATACTGGCAGGGACTGGGAGCACACTGGGCTCATCTCTGGATCATACTGGGAGGGACTGGACTAATACTGGGAGAATCTGAGAGTGACTGGGAACACACCCTGCACATCATCCCCCATAATGGCCTGACTGGGAGCAACTGGGATTATACTGGGACCACACTGGGAGGGCTGGCATGTGACTGGGATCCAACTGGAGCTTCCTGGGATCATATTGGGGTTGAAAGGGAGTGACTGGGATCACACTTTGGGCTACTGGGAGCACCTGAGAGAAACTGGGATCATGCTGCAAGCAAACTGGAGGAACTGGGCAGGACTGGATGCATGCTGGAGGCAACTGGGATATTCTGGGCATGACTGGGGGATCACACTGGGAGAACTGACACCTTCCTGGGGCCACTGGCAGCGCCTGGAAATGACTACAGACATGCTGGGAAATGTTGGGGGGTTTTGTGGATTTTGGGGGGGCTTTGGATTTTGGGGGTTTTATTGGCACTTTGGGGGGTGTTTTTCTGGGGATGTTTGGGGGTTTATTGAAATTTTTTTTTAGTTTTTTTGTAATTTGGGAGGTTTTACTGAGATTTTGTTGGGGTCTTTTTGGGATTCTCATAAATTCTGGGAGTTTTATTGGGATTTCTAGGAGATTTTGAGGCATTTCACTGGAATTGTGGGGATTTTAGTGGGATTCATTGGGGATTTGAGGTTTTTTTGAGAGTTTTGGTAGGCTTTTTGGGGTTTTGTGGGGTTTTTTCGTTGTTGTCATGATTTCTTTGGGTCTTCGGGTGAGGTTCTGTGGGATTTTTATGGTTTTTGGGACATTTTTGGGGAGGTTAGCAGGGTTTCATCGGGATTTTGGGCGTTAATGGGATTTCAAAAGACTTTGTAGGCTTTTATTGGGATTCTAGGGTGTTCTAATGGGATTTTGTGAGATTTATTTCAGATTTCATGAGTTTTATTGGGACTTTTGGGGCTTTTAAGGAGATTTTGATGCCTCTCAGCCCTAGTGCAAACCCTGGCACAACCCCAAAGGCCCCAGACTCCCAAATCCCCCACAAATTCCACTAAAAATCCTAAATTCCTCAAGAAATTACAATAGGATCCTCCAAAACCCCAGAGAATCCCACAAAATCCCAGTGAAACTCACCAAAACTAAAAAAAAACTCCCCAAAATTTCACTAAACCCCCTGAAAAACCAACCCCCTCAAGCCCAATAAAATCCCCCAACATCCAAAACTCCCCAAATCCACAAAACCCCCAAAATCCCATAACCCCCCAAAACACAAGGTTTTGGCTTTGGTTTGGTTTCTCTCCAAGACCTCTATAATTCCCCCTGAACTTCCATCAAATACCCAATAAAGCCCTAAAAAAGCCCCAAGATAATCCCCAAAACCCTCCCAAAATTGCATTAAAATTGCCCCAAATCCCAAAATTCCCCCCAAAAATGCCCCCCAGAACCCCCCAGACTCTCTGGGGCCGTCCTGGATCAGGGGCACCGGCCGGTGGAACAGGAGCCACCTCAGGGGCCCTCGGAGCTCTGTGGGGAGGGGGCACCATGGGAGACCCCCAGAAACGGGAGGGGGGGGTGGAACCCCTGTTGTGCCCCCTCGCCCCGAAACCCCCAGACCCCGGTTCAGGGGGGGCCTGGGACCCCCCGGGACCCCCAAATCTCCCCCGGGACCCCTCTGGGAGCCCCAAACCCCCCCAAGGTTGGCCCAGGATCACCCTGGACCCCCAAAACCTTCCCGGGACCCTCAGACCCCCCAGTTCCCCACAAAATTGACCCCAGACCCACCTGAGACCCCCTCAAATCCATCAGACTGCCCCAAATCCCCCCCAAACCCTGGGAAATCACCTCAGAAGCCCCCAGAGCTCCACAGCTCCTCTCACAATCCCCCAAAATCCCCTCAGACCCTCCCAATTCCCCTCAGATCCCCCTAAACCCACCTGAGAACGCTCCAGACCCTCTCAAGCTGCCCCCAAAGATCCCCAAAGCCCCTCAGACCCACCAAAGCCCCCTCAGACCCCCTCACTCCCCCCAAACCCACCGCACACCCCCCTATTTCCCGTCAATCTCCCCAAAATCCCCAATTTCTCCTCAGACCGCCCCAAACCCCCCCAGTTTCCCCTCAGCGCCTTCCTCAGCCGCGCTCGCCTCTGAATCTCCCGCCTCCGCCGCGTGCACGGGCTCCCCAGCCAATAGCGGCGCGCCCCGCCCCGAACCAGCCAATGAGGGCGCGGCTCCCCTCAGCAGCGCCCGCCTCCCCGCGCCGCTGCAGCCAATCAGAGGCGAGCCGCAGCGGCGGTGGCGGTGCCGGGCGCTGCAGAGAGCGGGGGCGGCGCTGGGAGCGGCCGGAGCGCTCCGGGAGCTGCTGAGGCGGCCGGGACAGGGCCGGGAGCGGCTGAGAGGGGATCGGGGGGGTCTGGGGAGGGTTCCGGGGGGGCTTTGGGGAGGGTTCCGGGGGTGTGGGGCGGGGTCTGGGGAGGGGTCTTGGCTGGGGGATCGTGAGGGGTCAGGGAGGGTCTGGGGAGGGGTCCTGGGGCACTGTGGGGGGATCTGGGGGTGGGGAGGGGTCCTGAGAGGGGTCTCGAGGGGGGTCCTGGGGGTGCTGGGGTGACTTTGGGGTTCCAGGGTGGTCCTGGGCCAACCTTGGGGGCTTTTCAGGAGGATTTGGGGTTCCCGGAGGAGATTTGGGGATCCTGGGGGTTCCCTGGCCCCCCCCTCCCGTTTCTGGGGGTCTCCCATGGTGCCCCCTCCCCACAGAGCTCCGAGGGCCCCTGAGGTGGCTCCTGTTCCACCGGCCGGTGCCCCTGATCCAGGACGGCCCCAGAGAGTCTGGGGGGATCTGGGGGCATTTTGGGGGGAATTTTGGGGTTTGGGGCATTTTGGGGCAATTTTAATGCAATTTTGGGAGTGTTTTGGGGATTATCTTGGGGCTTTTTAGGGCTTTATTGGGTATTTGATGGAAGTTCAGGGGGAATTATAGAGGTTTTGGAGAGAATTATTGTGTTTCAGGGGGGGTTATGGGATTTTGGGGGTTTTGTAGATTTGGGGAGTTTTGGATTTTGGGTGATTTTATTGGGGTTGAGGGGGTTGATTTTTGAGGGGGTTTAGTGAAATTTTGGGGAGGTTTTTGAGTTTTGGTGGGTTTCACTGGGATTTTGTGGGATTCTCTGGGGTTTTGGAGGATCCTGTTGTAATTTCTTGGAAATTTTGGGATTTTTAGTGGAATTTCTGGGGCATTTGGGCGTCTGGGGTCTTTGGGGTTGTCCCAGGGTTTGCGGAAGGGCTGAGAGGCATCAAAATCTCCTTAATCTCCTTTAAAGCTCCAAAAGTCCCAATAAAACTCATGGAATCCGAAATAAATCTCACAAAATCCCATTAGAACACCCTAGAATCCCAATAAAAGCCCACAAAGTCTTTTGAAATCCCAAGAACCCCCAAAATCCTGATGAAACCCCACAAATCCCCCCAAAAATGTCCCCTAAAAAATCTTGCAAAATCTCCCCAAAGACCCAAAGAAATCAGAGCAACACCCAAAAAACCTCACAAAACTCCCCTAAATCCCACCAAAACATCCAAAAAACCCCAAACTGCCAAAAAACCCAAATCCCAAATAAATCCCACTAAATGCCTCCACAATTCCAATAAACACCTCAAAATCTCCTAAAAATCCCAATAAAACCCCCAGAATTTATGAAAATCGCAAAAACTGCCAACAAAATACCAGTAAAACCTTCCAAAATACAAAAAAAAACCCCAAAATTTTCAATAAATCCCCAATCCCCTCAAAAAAACACCTCTCCAAAAGCACCAATAAAACCCCCAAAATCCAAACACCCCCAAAATCCACAAAACCCCCCAACATTTCCAAACTTGTCCCAGCATGTCTGCAGTCATTTCCAGGCGCCGCCAGTGGCCCCAGGAAGGTGTCAGTTCTCCCAGTGTGATCCCCCAGTCATGCCCAGAATATCCCAGCTGCCTCCAGCATGCATCCAGTCCTGCCCAGTTCCTCCAGTTTGCTTGCAGCATGATCCCAGTTTCTCTCCGGTGCTCCCAGTAGGCCAAAGTGTGATCCCAGTCACTCCCTTTCAACCCCAATATGATCCCAGTAAGCTCCAGCTGGATCCCAGTCACATGCCAGCCCTCCCAGTGTGCTCCCAGTATAATCCCAGTTGCTCCCAGTCAGGCCCAGTATGGGGGATGATGTGCAGGGTGTGTTCCCAGTCGCTCTCAGATTCTCCCAGTATCAGTCCAGTCCCTCCCAGTATGATCCAGAGATGAGCCCAGTGTGCTCCCAGTCCCTGCCAGTATGAACCAGTTGTGCTCCACATGGTTCCAGTTGCTCTCTTTCATCCTCCCTTTTGTTCCAGTCACTCCCAGTTCCTTCCAGTATGATCCCATTTGCTGCCAAGCACTCCCAGTCAGCCTCAGTGCAGTGGCACTCACTGCCAGGATGATCCCAGTCACCTCCAGCGTGATCCCAGTTGATCCCAGTATAAGCCCAGTTTGTTCCAGTGACCACCAGCATGTTCCCAGTCACTCCCAGTTCCTCCCAGTTGGGTTTTTTGGGGGGATGTTTGGAGAATGAAGAAGTGCAAGGCTGAGCGGAAAAGGCCCCTTGTGGGGACATCGGGGGGGTGGCGGTGGCGGATGGCGGCAGAGGCAGCCTGGAGGAGCAGAGCCCTGTGTCCCCCAGGAGCCCAAAGTGGGGAGCCCAGAGAGGGGGGAGCGCCGCCATTGGCGGGAGCCTGCAGAGTCTGGAGAGGGGCAGGGGGGACTCCTTGGAGCCCCTGCAGCCCAGAGCAGAGCATGAGGGGAGAAGGAGCCCAAAAAGCCCCGGCAGCCCTGAATGGGGAGCGAAGAGGGGGCAGGTTTTGGGATTGCTGGGACTGCCAGCAGGCTGGGGAGGGCGGGCACCGAGGAGAAGGGGGACCCCCAATGCAAGCGTGACCCCAGCACCTGGGACAGGGGAGTCCCGGAACACCAGAGGGGAGGGAGCAGGGACAGGGAACTCCTGGGGAGGGTTTTTCCGGGCTGACTCGTGGTGTTTGGGAGGTTTTTCTGGAGCCTAGGTCACTGGTGACTTGTTGAGAGTGACTTGGGAAGAGGGACCTTCAAACTCAATGTGCTCATCCTTTGTTTTCCTCAAACCAGGATTTCCATTGCCAACCCCCATTGAGGCTGTGAGGAAAATGCCCCAGAACATGCAAGCAGGTGAGGAGGAAGTCAGTGCCCCTTTCCCCTCTCTCCTGCTCCATCTCCCAGCCCAGCAGGGCCCCGGCTGCAGGACAGCCTGGGGGCATCTCCTTGCCCTTGCCTGTGGCCCGGAGGCAAATGCCATCCTGTCCTTGTCCTTCCTCCCCCAGAGCAGGAGCTGAGGATGGAGAGCAGGGAGGACAAAACCCCGTGGCAGAACCTCGTGGCAGAGGCCGTTTTGAGCGGCTCCACGGCGCAGGAACCCAACGGGGAGGAAAAGCCCCGGAGATGCCGCACGAGGAGGGGCTGCAAACGCAGCCCAGGTTGCTCTGAGGAGTAAAGATCCACCCTGTGCTAGGAAGGTGGACAGAGCTTCAGCCAGAGCTCGGAGCTGGTGGTCCATGAGGAGGTTCCTGATGGGGAGAAGCCTCACAGGTGCTTGGAGTGTGGGAAGAGCTTCTGGTGGATCACCAGCCTGATCGTGCACCAGAGGAGCCACACTGGGGAACGGCCCTACGAGTGTGGGGAGTGTGGGAAAGGCTTCAGGTGCAGCTCTGAGCTCATCACTCACTAACACATCCATACCGGGGAGAGGCCCTATGACTGTCCCGAGTGTCAGAAGAGGTTTCAGACCAGCTCCAGTCTCCTCCAGCATCGATGGATTCACACAGAGGAGAGGCCCTTCCGCTGCCCGGACTGCAGAAAGGGCTTCAACTGCAACTCAAACTTCGCCAGGCACCGGTGCATCCACAGTGGGGAGAGGCCCTACGAGTGTCCCCAGTGTGGGAAGAGCTTTACCCACAGCTCTAACTTGACCAAACACCAACAGAGTCACCAGTAAGGGAAGTCCTGCAAGTGCCCTGAGTGTGGGAAGAGCCTCGTGTGCTGCTCCAGCTTCATCCCCCATTGGAGAACCCGCATTGGGAAGAGACTTGCTGATCCATGTTCCCTGTGATCCATGGTGGGAAGACACTTGTCACTTTTCCTGCCCCTGCTAATGACCTGATGTGGGATTGAAGAACAAGAGGGTCTGGCCAGAGCCGTGTCATTACACTCACTCCCACCTCAGGTCATTGCCAGGGGCAGGAAAGGGACTCTCTCTCTCTCCCTGAGGAGAAAGGTGTCCTTTTTCCAGGCAGGAGGAAATACGTGGCCAGGAAGAGCCACTCAGTGGTGATGTTGTAGTTTTCCCTGTAAATAGTTTTTCTTATCCCTTCTGTTATCAATATTGCTTTTTTTCCTGTTTGTTCCTTATCTCATTGCTGTTCCCAGTAAATTGTTCTTATCCCAGCCTGGGATCTTTGCCTTTTTTTCTTTCCATGGGAGGCGGGAGGGCAGCGAGCAGCAGCACGGTTTTAGAGGGAGCAGGAAATTGGGGAATCCCATTCCTGAACCCCGGCCCGTGGAAACCGAGCATCCCAGCTGGTCCCAGCCCTGCTGGCCATGGCAACAGCCTTGGGAGCGGGTCCCTGGCTGGGGCTGTGGGAACCTCTTCCCTCTGGTGCCCAGGGACAGGACTGGAGGGAACGGCTGCAGCTGAGTCGGGGCAGGCTCAGGCTGGATCTCAGGAAAAGGTTTTTCCCCAGAGGCTGCTGGGGCACTGCCCAGGCTCCCCAGGGAAGGCTCCCAGCTCCAGGGCTCTCTGAGCTCCAGCAGCGTTTGGACAGCGCTGCCAGGCCCAGGCTGGCATTGTTGGGGTGTCCTGTGCAGGGCCAGCAGTTGGACTCCAGGATCCTGATGGGTCCCTCCCAGCTCAGCCAGTTCTGTGGATCTGGGATCCCGTGACCCTGGGGATGGGGCTGCCAATGGTTGCCATGGCAACGGGCTCTGGCTGCAGGCCTGAGCTGGTGTCCATGGCACCCACCCCTGGCATGGGGTCTGCATGGAGCTGCCGAGGGACTGAGCATGGCAACAGGGGGCTGGGGATGGTTGCCATGGAAACTGACCATAGCAACAGGGGGCTGGGGATGGTTGCTATGGAAACTGAGCACAGCAACAGGGGGCTGGGGATGGTTGCTATGGAAACTGAGCACAGCAACAGGGGGCTGAGGATGGTTGCCTGCCAAGGATCACATTTGTCACAGGCACTCAGAAGGATTCCATGGGGACTTTCCAAGAGTCTCCAGGCTGTTCAAGAGCTGGAATGTCACAGGCAGAGACAGGGGCTCCATGGACACCTCCCAGGGGTTTCTGGGGATGGTAAAGGGCCGTGTGATCAGAGCCAGTCACAGCCATTCCATGGTGACATCCCATGGCACCTGGGGCTGCAAAGGCACCGATCTGTCACAGGCACTGACGGGGGCTCCACGGTGACATCCCAGGAGTCCCCAGGCTGCCAAAGAGCCGGGATGTCCCAGACACTCCCAGGGGTTCCTGTCATGGGCACAGTGGCAGCTTCAGGCAAAAGCTTTATTTCTTTATTGGAGAAACTCCTGCAGATTCATGAGATGGAGAAATGACGCCCAACAGCCACCATGGATCCTCAAACCCCTGCAGGGCCCCTAGACTTCCAAAATTTATTTTAGTACAGGAGAGTGGGAGTGGCTGGATCCAATCCCAGCCCCAGACTTTGTCAAAGGTGTAAAAGATTGGACAGGTAGAATTGAACCTTAATGCAATTTGTCCCACAGGATTATCGATGGAATTCTAGATAAATTTATATAAATACAGCTCTGATTGATTCTGATCATGATTTGACAGAATGGTTTGTTTACACCACAGATTAAATTTTAAAAAAGATAGTTATTTACTCCACAGTACAGGAGATATAACAATTATTAGAATATAGTGATCTAGGAAGCAATTTTGATGTCAACAGAGTCTTGCTGGAGTTGTTGGAGCCCATGGCAGTTCCTCCTGCTCCAGCAGGAACTGCCTTTCCTGTGCCAGGAGCAGGGCAGGTCCCGCTGCAGGAAAAGCCCCAGGCCAGCCCCAGCACAGGGAAGGGCTCGGGCACAAGGGCAGAGTGCCGTGCTGGGAGCTGTGCCAGGCAGAGCCTGAGGCACCAAAGGCACCTTGGCAGCAGCAGCTGCTTGCAGGGCATGGCCAGAAGCCTCCCTTGGCAGCCCGGCCTGGTGGTCAGCACTGCAGAGCTGCTGCCTCAGGGCTCATTTCTGCCTGGGCTCTGAAAAGCCACTTCTGCTCCAGGAGCCTGCCTGGGAAGCCATTGGCCCCAGCACCTTGGGGACAAGATATTTATGACAAAACTCTTCATGCCAGCAGAGACAAGGCAGGGGCAGAGGAAAGGGCAGAGCCAGGCCCAGGGGACAGGGCTGCCATGGTGATGGCTGTGAGGTCACTGCCCCTGCAGCAGCCTGGCTGCCCTCAGCAGACATTCTGGCCAGAAGCGTTGTGAGGGCACCCAGCACATCAGAGAACCCACACAACAGGAATTCTGTTCTTGGGGAGGGGAAAGGGTTTCGCTATGTCAGGCTGCACAAAACTCCTGCTCTTGGACAATTCTCTGGAAAAACAGCTGCAGTTTTGGGCCACTCTCATCATTGTAAAATATTTCCTCCTTTTAACAAAAGTAAATCCACCCTCATTCAGTTGAAAGATGTTGGCCCTCATCCTGTCACTGCAAGATTTGGGAGAAAATAACTTTGACCACTATTTTTCCATTTTCACAGACCATGGAGAAGACTGAAAAATCTCCCAAGATGGGGTTTGGAGGCCTCATCACATAACCAGCAGGGAGAGGCTGATGGCTCTGGGCTCAGTGGTGTTGAGACTGAGGACAGAACAGGAATAGCCTGGGAGGGAGTGAAGGATGGTATCAGAGAGGAGTTTTTCTTGTAAAAAGCAGCTAGAGAAAGAAATAATGGCACCAAGGGTGTGGAGTGCCCCTGCCCCATGAGGTAGGGATTCTACCCAGACAGACACCATTGGGCGAGGGGTGTAATTGAAAGCAGATTCCACCCCTCCACCCTGTGGGGTGTGCCTCTGCAATCCCGGGAAAAGACACTCCACCCCATCTGGTCAGATAAGGAATGGCCCCAGAATGTTCTTCCTTTTCTGTACCCTCATTGGTTTAAATTCTACTGCAATGTCTCCAGCTTAGATTTTTTTTTTGGTTGTCCTCCTTGAGCCACCCATTTCCAGTCCCCTGCTCCTTCTGCTATTAGACCCTGGCCCTAAACTTCACCTCTAAACCCATGACCCCACCCCCTTCATTTCTTCTCTTGGTTCCCTGGCACAATAAAGGATCCTGGGTTTTGCTAAACAAGATCCATCCTGTTGCCTTCCTTTCCCTGTTGGTCATCGGTGCCTGCCTGAGGTCTGAGACTCTGGGCCCTGAGGGAATTGTTGCGCCCCTCACTGTGGTGGAACACAACACAGGGGCAGCTGGGGAGGCCCAGACTGGACATGAGGAGAAAGGAATTTCCCTGCCAGGGCAGGGCTGTGATGCAACACATCCCCCAGAAGAAGCCTGGAGCAGCCCAAGGCTTTGTGTGGCAGGCAGAGGCAGGCAGGAGGCAGAGCTGTCAGCAAAGGAAGGGGCCAGCCAGGTGGGGCAGCCGGGGGATGACGACAGCCTGCAGGGACAGAGGCACAGGTTTTCTCAGCATCAGAAACACCTTTTCCTTGCTTGTCCCCAGCTGTCATCACTGCCTCCAGTGTTCTGCTTTACCTGGAACATGGGGATACTTTTTTGGTCCTGTTCCTCAAAAGGATTTATTTTAAGTATGAGAAACTTCAGTGTTTCACTCCCTTTTGAGTCTCTGAGAAGTTTTTTGAGCACATTCTGAGGCACTGAGTCTGATGCAAAGAGTACCAAAGCCCCAGAGGGTGATTAAAGTCCTGGTGCTGTGTCTGTGCTGCTGAGCTGGGCCGGGCTCCTGGCCCAGAGGCAGCTCCTGGCAAGGGCAGCGCTGCAGAGAGACAGCTCTGGCCAGGAGCAGCTCCTGGGCACAGCCCAGCAGGGCTGGGGCACTGCCAGGGCAGCTCAGGGACACCAGCAGGGCACAGCCAGAGCTGACAGGGCTCAGCACTGGCAGGGGCTGGGGGATGTCCCAGAGGGGGCTGTGTCACAGCGGCACCTCTGTGGCTGTGTCCTAGAGGCACAGAGCAGCTGTGATGTCAGCAAGGGGCTGTGTGACAGCACAGAGTGGGCTGTGTGAGGTCACAGGTTGGGCTATGACATCACAGAGTTTGTTGTGTGAGGTCACTGGGCAGCTCCAGCATCATAGAGGGGATTGTGTGACATCACAGAGCAGGCTGTGACATCATGGCATGGCAGTATGACATCATAGAGCAGATTGTGAGGTCAAAGTGTGTGCTGTGACATTACAGAGTGGCAGTATGACATCACAGAGAGGGTTTTGTGACATCACTGAGGGTGTTGTGACATCACTGACGGTGTTGTGACATCACAGAACTGTCTGTTATGTCACAGAGTGGGATGTGAGGCCATGGAGCAGAGTCTGCCATCATGGAGGGTGGCCCTCTGACATCAGAGAGTGGGTTGTGACAGCACCGGGTGATGGCACAACATCATAGAGCCAGGTGTGACATCACATGGTAACTTTGTGACATCACCAAATCTTCCGTGACATCACAGAGCAGCTTTATGATATCAGAAACTTATATCCCAGCACTGGCCCTGTGATATCGTGAAAGGGCTTTGTGACATCACAGAGCAGTTGTGTGTGTCATCACTGAGTTGCCTGTGACATCATAGAGTAGGCTCTGTGACATCATAGACTGAACATCATAAAATGGAATCGGCCATCACAGGGTAACTGTGTGACATCACAGACGGGATGTGACATCACAGAATGGCTGTGTGACATGCCAGGGTAGGTTGTGTAATATCATAACATTAAACGTGACATCATAATGTGGGCTGGGACATCACAAATGGGCTGTGTGACATCACAGGGGCTGTGTGAGGTCACTGGGGAGGTCACTCTGCCCCAGCCCCCCCTCACAGTTCCCCCAGAGCAGTCCAACACTGCTCGTGCACAGAGGGGTCCCCTGTCCACCCGGGTCCCCCCGCCCCCGGCGCCGCAGCCTCCCCCAGAGGATGTTCCACGAGATCGACCCCAGAGCCTGACACGGGGACGGGGGGCCGGGGCTCTGGGGGGTGGGACAGGGGGACAGGGACCCCCAACAGTATCCCTGTGTCCCCCAGGGCCAGAGCCTGGGCCAGGGGTCCTTCACCCTGTTACGAATGAGGGCTTGAGAGTGCTGAGAAAATCCCCAGCAAGGGATCAGCAAAAGCCAGATTTAATATTAAGCAACATCACCACAAAGTTCCTTGGCAAGAGTCACTCTGCTCCTGACTGGACACTTCAGGCACAACAAGGAAACAAAGCAACTAAAAAACCAAACAAAATCCAGGCAATCAAACCAGAAGTGAACTGAGAACTGTTCCTGTATGTGATACAAGGACAAGGATATCCTTGCCTTGTGAGGGCAAGGATAAAAGGAATACGACCCAAAAGCTTACAGAGCTCAAACTTAAAAAGACTTAACTTATATCTTAACCTACTGATCCCTTCAACTTTACAATATAGGAAAAGAACAGAGCTTAATAGTATTTAACCTAACTTGTAACCCTTGACTTAGCAATTTAACAGAAGAATAACACTCAACAGTATTTAACTCAGCTTATTACTTATATTAAGCATAAGAACTTAGCATAAGAACAACTCCTAGCAGCATTTAACTTGGGTTATTCCTCATGACTTAACCTCACTTACAGGCCTGACTGACTCAGCTATCCAAGGCACTCCAACCCCCCGAGAGCAGCATTTCTGTCACATCTCCCCAGCACAGGCACTCCTGTGTGCACACAGACACAAAGAGGCAGTGCAAGGCACCTGTGAGAAATTCCCCTGAGGGCAGGAAATGCTCCCTGTGGATGCTTTGGCATCTCCCCAGCGGGTGAAGGGTTGAGCCTGGAGGAGTGGGGGGATCGGCCCAGGCTCCCTCGCTGTTCAGGATCCACGAGTGCAGCAAACGGGAGAGTTCCCGGCTGGGAGAGGCCCCACTCAGAGGGAGTCGCTGGCCCAGGAGAGCTCCAAGGGGCTCCTTTTGCAGCGCTGTTTGTAGGGCCCCAAGAGAGGGGCTGCAGTCACAGCAATGGTTCATCCTGGCCACACTTGGCATCAACAGCTTTCTTTGGCACTGTGAGAACAGGGATGTTGTGCCACTGAGGGAACAAAAGCAGTTCCCAGGGCTGCTCCTCCAGAAACCAGGAGCTGTTTGGGCACAGCAGTGCCTGGAGCAGACAGTGTTTGTGCTGAGCTGCAGAGGAGCTGAGCCCAGGGGCTGTTGGCCAAGGCCGAGGCCCAAGGAGCATTTCTGAGCTGGCAGGGCGGCCTGAGAAGGGGAGGGGGGAATGCAGCAGCACAGGGCCCATGGAAGCAAGGGACCATGGTGACACTGTGGGGCCCTGTGAGACCAAGGGACCATGGTGACACTGTGGGACCCTGTGAGACCAAGGGACCATGGTGACACTGTGGGGCCCTGTGAGACCAAGGGGCCATTCTGACACTGTAGGGCCTCATGGAATCAATGGGCCAAGTTAATGCACTGAGAAGTGTTTTTTGTGAATTAAATATCTTTTGTTGGTATTTCTCCAGTGCATCCAACTCAAAGTACAGAAACAATTCTAATTACTTTTTAATGTCTTATTGAGACATTTAATTGATTTTTGGAGGGATGAGTGTCTGGGCTTGTCTGTCCTGCTTGGCACAGCCCAGGCAGGGCTTTCCCAGCCACATTCCACACTCCATTCCCCAGCTGGAGCCGCTGGTGCCTCTGAGTTCTGCTGGCCCAGCCCCAGGGACGCTCTCCTTGTCTGCCCATTCCCCCACGCTCTCTGGGCAGGGATGGCCTCAGTGGGGGCTGCTGACATCCTCAGCAACTTGCAGAGGCTCCTGCTGAATTTTACTGCTCCAGAGGCTTGAAGTGTATTCAAACTGAATATATCATATTTAAAAACACCATGAGAAAAGATTTTTAGGTCCTGTATTGGTTTTTCTTCCTGTTAACACATGGATATGTGCAATTTCCAATTGACACTGAATCCCAGTACCTCCTCATGCAGTTTGAATAGATTTGAAAATCAAGACCCTTCATGGCTGACAATCAATCAGACTCTGTCCCTGCCCCCACCCCACCATTTCCCCCATCCAAGCCCTGGCACTCAGAGCAGCCTCGTGCAAATCTGAGCTCCCTCCAGCCCAGGCTGCACCTGCAGGTTTCAGCTCTTTGGCTCCAACTCCCACCTGCTTTCCTTGGAGAAGGAGCTGCCCGAGACACAGAGGGATGTTCATTTCTTGTCAGCCAACAAAGCCAAGGGAAATCACAGCTCCATCCAATGCAAAAGTCATTCTTCTCCCTGGCTCTGCCCTGCCCCTGATCCCCGCAGCCTGTCCTGTTTCCTTCATCCCTCCAGTGCCAGGGACTTTCTGGGAAAAGGAAGCTGTGCTCTGGCTATGGAGGGAGGTCCAAGAGCAGCCACTGGAGTGGGAACCACAACTCATCAGGTTTGTGTCCTTTGAAGGATGAGGAACTGGTAAGACTCTGTCCTGGTTTAGGGCAAATTTGGAAGAAATCCTCCAAAAGGGCCCCCCCAGAAAGAAAACTCACATGGCCCCTCTCCCCAACTCTTTTGGCAAGAATTTCCTCGGAGAGAAGTGGAAAAACCTGTTTATTTAACAGGCAAAGGGCTCCCCAGCACAAAAAACGAACAATACCACAGGACAAAACTCATTTGTCGCTCTGAAGAGATGACAAATTCAGAAAGTCTCTCTGGTGGCTGGTCGCTCTGTTATCAGTCCCTCTGGCACTGGGAAAGGCTGCTGCCCAGAGTAGGCCCTGGCAGGCTACAAAGTGCGAGCTCTCGCTGTTCCCCTGGGTCCCAGTCTGGAGCAGGTTTGAACAGTTCCAAAAAAAGGGAACGAAAACCAGTGCAGGGAAAACTTCTCTGCCTCAGCTAGCAAAACTAACTAAAAAACAACAGAGCACCATGTTCTGTCCCGTCCGTGCCCAGACACCACAGTGGAGGAGTGAGAGCAGGCTGATAACAAACTCCATGCTGCTTCTTCTCCCTGCCTTTGCTCTCAGAGTCAGGCTTGCAGGCACAGAATATAATATCCAGCATCAACAGAACACACAACTGGGGATAAAAGCATCATAACATCACCCTAGGACACATATATGCTTATTCTAGGAAGACTAGTAATGTTTTACTGCAATGATTTGGCTAATCATCACATAAACAAATTTATATGTTTTAAATATCTCTTGCTTGCAGGAGTCTGATGCAATTTTCTCTTTTCTTGTAAACCCATCTGTTGTATTTGCAGGGTTCTCAGACAAAGAAAGGAATGATGATTCTGACTCCATGTACTCAGAAGGCTAATTTATTATTTTATGATACTGCATTATATTAAAGAATGCTATACTAAACTATACCAAAGAATACAGAAAGGATGCAGACAAAAGGCTAAAAGAGAATAATGAAAAGTCATTACTCTCTCCAGAGCCTGGACACAGCTTGACCCTGATTGGCTATTGAGTCAAAACAATTCACATGAAACCAATGAAACAATCACCTGTTGGGTAAACAATCTCCAACCACATTCCAAAGCAGCAAAACAGAGGAGAAGCAAATGAGATAATACTGTTTTCCTCTGAGGCTTCTCAGCTTCCCAGGGGAAGAATCCTGGGCAAAGGGATTTTTCCAGAACATATGTCTGTGACACCCATCTGTTTTAATCTTCTTGCAATCTTCAAAGCTGTTTGTTCTTGCCAAGGTGTCCTGTTATCAAATCTCTTATGCTAAAAATGGGCCAAAGTCCATCATCTGTCTTGTGTATCCTAATAGTAAAGATCTTCTGCAGCAATTCTGCTACTTCAAGAATTCTTTCAATTGCCAGATACTGGCTTTCTTTTTCACCACTTCTTATTTTTCTATAAATACTAAGCTGCTAATATATTACTTCACATGCTGTTTTTCCATAGCAGCTTGATAGAATCCCAGGAGCTGATTCTCAAGAACAGCTTAGTTCCATCTTCCTAATTCAGCTATTCATCAATAACAGATACAAACCACATTCTGGCAACTCTCTAGAGTAAAAGCTTATTAAAAATACACCTATCAGGATAACTTGATTCCCCACAGATCCTTAGAGGTAATAATACACAGGCTGTGATGCAGGCAAAGAAAGTGTGGCAATAGATCATCTTTTTCCACCATCTTATGTAAAACTTATTTATTAAGTGTTCATACAGTATGTCAGTTAGACACCAAAAGAGAAAATCTGCTTCAGCAGCAGCTGAAAACAAAGCTAGGATCTAAGTTGACACATTTCAAAATTTAATTTCTGGGCTTTAAAAGTCATTTGTCTCAATCCAGAACTCTATAAAGCAGTTTAGTCTCCTCTTGAAAAAATGAACATTCTCATTAGATCACATTTTCCAGTGATGCAGCTTCTGTTAGACAGCAAGAGGAAACATATAGGCAGGCACATTCCTTGCTCCTCTCTTCTCATCTCAATAAATTTGTCACCATTAGGATCAATCATGAGAAGCTGCTAGAACACAAAATTCTCTTCCAATTACATACATAAAAGGATTTTTAATTTCTTCTTCCCAAGTCAATTTCTAAGGCTTTGATAAAGATTGGCATTATGGTCTTTTCTATTCCAGATAGACAATGTTTTATTAGACTAATTCAAGTCAAGACTTCACTTTTAACTTTAACATGTCAGAATGTCACCATGCAAACCAAACCAAAAAGCAGATTCTGGCCAGAGGACTGGTTTGAACCTGCTTCAGGCTGGAGTCAGCTGACCGAGTTCTTCTGGAGTGTCTTTTGAGTGTCTTGCATGTAAGCCATGCAAGAGCAAGTCAAAGGCAGGCATCATAGAAATAGACACTAAATACATAAGGGTAACATATTTGATTTAAAAAACTGTGCTTTTCTAAGCTGAAAATCTTTTTGCTGAGCTGGACACTGCACTGTATGACTGACATGAGGCTTTGGTCTCAGATTATGCATGAACAATCCAGAAACTCCAGACTTCTTCATGAATTTGTATCTTATGTATTTTGTCCTTGCTTACACAGGCTAGAAAATGAAAGAAAACATGCACGATGATTAAGAAAACACAGTGCAATTTAGGAACCATTCAAGAAAATCATGGTGAAATCACCTATATGTTATATCCAGAGATGATCCAAACAATTGCTGCTGAAGAATTTGTACCATTAACTTTATTACAAATTTTCAAAGGCAGGTGGAGTTGCTCTTCCTGCTCAAATAATTTAACAGGATTCTTGTTATTAGCAATTAAATTGTTATTTGATTCCACCCCCAATATGATTTAGAGATTCATTAGAGCTCTAAGACTCTTGAATACGGTGTGCTATGTGGATAAAAAGACCAGAGAACAGTTAACAATTCTAGGGAATTATGTCTATCATGTAGATTGATCAGGGCAATATGTGAGCTCCTGTGAAACCCTTTTACAAAATGTTATCGTTTATCATACTTAATTTGAAAGGATTCCCTGTCTTTATCAGGTGTTAATGTCAGAGAATCACAGAACCAACTGGGTTGTAAGAGATCTCTGAGATCATTCCATCAAGCTTTGGCCCAAACACCACCTTGTCAACCAGAGCAGAGCACCAAGTGTCATGTCCAGCTGGTCCTTGAACACCATCCCAGATGGCGGCTCCACCACCTCCCTGGGCAGTGCCTTCCAATGTTTAAGAATCCTTTCTGTGAAGAAATTCCTCCTGATGTCCAACTTAACCTCCCTGGTGCAGCTTAAGCCTGTGTCCTCTTGTCCTGTCACTGGTTGTCTGTGCGGAGAGCCCAATCCCCATCTCACTACAGCCTCCTGTCAGGGTGGTGCAGAGAGTGACAACGTTCCCCCTGGGCCTCCTTTGCTCAAGACTGAGCCCTCTCCAGCTGCCCTGCTTCTCTCAGCCATTTCTCATCAGACTTATTCTCTAGACCTTTAATCAACTTGCTTTCTCTTCTCTGGACTTGCTCCAGCACCTCAGTGTCCTTCTTTGGATGATGCCAAGCTGGGTCAGAGGTCAAGCACTCCCCAAGAAGGTGCAGCCTCTGTGTGTTTGTCTGTTTCTCACCCCCCCTGCTGCTCTGGGATAACGCAGCACATCTGGATTCCTTGCATCCAACCCCATCTGATGTGCCACATCTGGGTTCCTTGCATACAATCACTATCTAACAGGCTGTGTCTGGCTTCCCAGCATGTGATTCCTAGATAACAAGTCACTACATGCGATTCTTGGATAACATGTCATATCTGGATTCCTTACATTCAATACATTCAATTCCTGGACAATATTGCACATATATTCTCTGGCCAAGGATGGGGCTGGAACAAGAATTTCCCCTTACACTTTAAAGGCTTTTTGTTTTGTTTTGTTTTGTTTTGTTTTGTTTTGTTTTGTTTTTCTGGAGAAAATGAAGCTTTGACCTGAATTCCTGGCTGCCGCACAACATCTGTCTTCTACCTCGGCTTTGGCTGCTCTTGGCTGGGAGCCTGGCTGGAAAACAAAGATCCCATCTCCCCCCACCCCCTGGGCATTGGGACTGCTGGCCATGGCCATGCTGCCCCTCGCCAATCAGTGCTTACAATAATATTTTTCAGCGGATCTGCTGGAGGACAGGAAGGCTGCAGAGGGTCCTGGACAGGCTGGATCCATGGGCTGAGACCACTGGCATGAGGTTAAACAGGACCAAGGGCCAGGTCGTACACTTTGGCCACACTAACCCTCTGCAGCTCCCAGCTGTGGAAAGTGGTTGGGAAGCTGAATGACAACAGAACCTGAGCCCAGGTGGGTGCCCAGGTGGGTGCCCAGGTGGGCAAGAAGGCCAATAGCTCCGGGCCTGTATCAGCAATAGTGTAGCCCTGAGGACCAGGGCAGCAAGAGCCTGAATGAGAGATGCGGGACTCCAGGGGGCTCTTCAAAATGCAGTTTATTGTATCCAAGATGTTTCAGCAGTCCAGGGTTGTGGGTGACAGAGCCTGCGCCTACAGCTGTCAGCTCCAGCTCCAAGCCTGGAGTCCCTTGAATTTTGGTTACAATGCATAATAAAATTTTCTTTGCTGAGTATCCTCACACAGAAGAACCAATCTATACCTTAATTTTTACCTATAGCTTATCATAACTACTATAATTATCATATTCATGTAACAATACTTCAATCACTAAAAGTTAGTACATTACAATTGAAGCACAAAATTGTTTTTCAGTTTCCTTGCAGTAGAAAATTCTGAGACCTTTTTTCTACTTGCAACATCAGCAGTTGTGTTTGCCTGTGGAATCTTTTTGCTTGGTAAAAACATCTTCTTGTCTGAGGTGGGTTTATCCTTTGCTCTAAGCCATAAAAACACGCTCTAACTAATGTCTCCATCTCTCTGGGAGCCCCCCAGGAACCCCGGCCAGCCCCGGGTCGGCAGACAGCGCCGGGCAGCCCCGACAAGGCTGAGAGCAGGGGGACACTCTCCTGTGCCCCGAGGGTACCGAGGGCAGCTAGGCTAGTCACCTTTGCAGCAGAAGAGACGCTGGAGACATCGGTGGAGCATGAAAGGACCGACTCTTAGCAGGGGTTAATCCAAGGTTTTGTTCGGAGCTCCTGGGAGCTCCCCACCTCAGGGGGCCCCTGCCCAGAGTACCTGGGAGAGGTGCCAAGATTACATTTTAAAGGGAGGTGTGAACCAAAAAATAGATAAGTTTGCTGACCAATAAAGAACTTTCAGGGGTGAAAACTTAGGGAATGGACATTTGGGATAGCGTATGGGGGTAGCACTTGGGGGGCTGACCCCTGGCCTCTGACTAATCACTCCATGACCTGAACTGAAAGTTCTAGATAGAAAGGATGGGATGCTGACAGAGTGATTGACAGAGAGCCTGATTGACAGATTGACAGGGATTTGGGGATAATCTCAACAAAGGAGAGGGATTCCACAGGTAAAGGGAAGGGGGATGATCAGGAAGAAACCATTTGGGAAAAATAAGGGGATACAAAACCAAAACCATTACAAAGTATAAAAACACACTACAACAAACTAACATATCCTTTACCTTCTTAGCTATCCAGTAAGACTGGCTCAGCAATTCTTTTCTTCTACATCAAAACTTGCTTTCATTTCTATTCCTTCTTCAGATTCTACACTCAAAAATCTTTCTGCCAAGCATACATTTCTGTGAGACATCCTTGTCAAACTTTCACCCTTCCCAACAAGGGCAGTGATTGTCCAGCTGTGCTGGGCACTGGTGAGGCCACACCTCGGGTGCTGGGTCCCTTTCTGGGCCCCTCAATAATAATTAAAGTTTCTCTAGCAATGGCTTTATTCATTATTTGCCTCCCTTCCCTGCCTGGCTGTGACAGGAACTACACCAAAGGGAAAGTGCCTACAGCCAAGGGAAGGCTGTGGTTGGCCACCTGGTTCTGTTTGTTGTTGCTGCTGGTGTTGTTGTTTGTTTGCCTTGTTGTACATACTGGCAAAGAACTGTTACTCCTTTTCCCATATCTCTTCCTGAAAGCCTCTTAATTTCAAAATTATAATAATATGGAGAGAAGGGGGTCACATTCTCCATTCCAGAGAGGTCCCGCAGACACCTGTCTTTAAAACCAAGACAAGATGACAATTAACAATTTATTAACAATTGTTTATTAACAATGAACTGACAATTATCAACTACTTGTAAATCTAACAAACAATTAGTTAGGTAACTTAGCTAACTAAAAGGTAAGATAAAGATGTTCTTGGAGCTTGGGAGGGCAGCTCCAGACATCTCTGGTGAAGAGTGGGAGATCATCATCATCCTCAGAAGGCACGATGTCGCCGGCTCCTGCTGGATGCTCCAGCTCACACAAATGCTGTCCCTCGGGTGGTGGTCTCCAGAGCACCTCCTCCTTGGGTCCCTGGCCTTCCTCCATCTGCACTAATGGTTCCTCGAGATTCTTCCATTCCTGGACTCTGCCTTTCACAATCACCTGCCCCATCTTGTGAGTCGGCTCCAGGTTAGGAATCCTAGGAAGAAAGGGACTGGTATTAGCCAGATGAACATTCCCAGCCAGCCGCTTTTCCGTCTCCTTGCAGAGCACACAGTGCTGCATCTTCTCTCTGTGCAAGCAGCGAGCAGCAAATGAAACAACTGCACTCGCTGCATGGAGGCTGCAGAGCTGCAAGGGCAGGAACATGACCAGTTAAATGCCTGGGCACCAACTACAGCACACAGGGTCCCATGTAGAGAAGCAGGCCTTGCTTGTCCCAAAAGGAAGCAGAGCTAGGGACTGTCTGGTCCCTGGATCTCTTGTTCCAGATTTGCAAGCCTCCAGGAGCTTACTGTTTCATACAGTGTCTATTTTCCCAGTGCCTCCCTACCAAGGCCAGATGATGATCTTTCTGTGCTCATGTGGGTGCTTCTGCCGCTCTCTGGGGCTGCCTGTCTCCCACCTCCCCATCCCAGTCAGAGGAACTGAAGGGAGGGTGTTAGGGGATGAACCAGGCTGTGCTTGGTGATGCCCAGCACTAGGAGCAGAGGCAATGGGCAGAACCTGAACTGGAAATTGCACCTGAACCTGAGGAAGAACTTTTTTCCTGTGCAGGTAACGAGTTGCCCAGAGATGGTGTGGAGTGTCCTTCACTGGAATTATTCCAGAGCCCTCCAGACACAGCCCTGTGCCATGTGCTCTGGGATGACCCCACTTGAGCAGGGAAGTGGGACCAGATGACCTACTGTGGTCCCTTCCACCCTGTCCCACCCTGTGATTCAGTGACACCCAGCAGTAGCATGAGTTGGCAAGTGTGTAGACGTTTCCCACCTGCACAGCAGGGTGGTCTTAAAATTCCCAGTGCACTTTGGCTTGAACTGCAGGTGAAAGGTCTGCTTCTGGCCAGGAGGGATGGTGCCATTTAGGGGCTGATGGAGAACAGGTCATGCTTAGCATCGGTGAAGACATCCAGGGAGGAGCTGGCACGCTTTGGAGACAGGTTCTTTTCTTTTGAGTGGCGCAGCTTCTTGGAGTGCTCCTGCTGCTCGTGCTGCTCCTGCTGCTGCTGCTCTGGCTGCTCCTCCTGGTGCTCGGGATCCTGCTCCTGCTTGGAATCCTGCTGCTGCTTGGCAGGCCGCCGCAGCCGCCGCACTTTAGGAGGCGTCTCAGGAGGATGGTCCTGCTCCCACCAGAAAAGACTCAGCAGCTTTCTGCGATGCTTCATGGTATCGTAGGAGAGGAACCGACCTGCAGGGAGGAAGAGGACACCTTTCCAAGACAAAATCCTGTCTTCCCAGCAGCTCTGCCTCTTGCTGCAGGTGGGTGGAAGAGAGCTGGGATGCACTTGGAGCATCTCTGGCTAAGTACTTTCTTCTAGCAGGAAACAGAGCCTCTGGGAGCAGGGTCTCTGCCTGCAGCACACACTCCTGTGCCAAGCAGGAGAGCTGGCTTTAGACAGTGACTTTGCATTTGCCCTGCAGTGGGGAACTGCACACAGACAGTGGCTGCAGGACAGCTCACTCGTTACACCACCGTTTTTCCCAGTCTCAGACTCCTCAAAGAGATGACCTGACATCCCCCTTCCCAGTCCTGACCCAGCACGTGGCTGTCCCCAGAGCCTGGCTCAGCTCCTTTGCAGAGCAGGAGTGGCAGAGAAGAACAGAAGGGGCTGAAAGGCAGAGGGGGACAAGGAGAAAACTCTCCAGCTGCAGCTGGGAAGATGCTGATGAAAGTGGATGGATGGACAAGGATGAAAAAGCAATTCATGTTTTGGAGTGAAGTGGAGGGTCTTCTCCCCAGGCCCTCAGCAAGTGAAATGCCCTTACGCATCAGAGTGGTTGAATATGGCTCCTTCACTGGTTCAGTCTCTGCAGCTTTCTCCCAGGAGTATTTCAGGGCTACCTCCCCTGTGTTGTGCATCATGAAACTGAAAAGCAAGTAGGAGGAATTAGAAAAAACAGAAAGCCCATTAAGTATAAAGCAAACAGTACAGTAATATTGTCTGATGGACTCCTGGTACCACTTTCTCCTGAGAAGCATCTTCTCCAGGCAACCCTGCCATGCTCAGACTGCTGTCCTGGGTGACCCAAGAAAGTATTTCAAAGTCTGGAAGTTTAGAGGAAAGGGCCAACATGGTGCTCAGCACATTGAAGCTAAGGGGCTTACTCTGGCCTTTAGGTCTTGGTTTGACTGTAAACTTATTCTTGAGCAGAGAAGGACAGGTGATCTGCAGGGAAAGCAAAGCCATGGCTGTTCTCAGCAGAAACCTATGGCAGCATTGAGCCTCTCCTGACCACCATCTCCTGCTTGGCTTCGCATACACGTAAAGGGGCCGGTGCTGGTTTTTGTGGGACTCCTTAAAAGCAGAGGGTTTTGGGAAAGCTACAAAAGGCAAGCCTCAGAGACAGCAGAACCATGATTAGAGCTAAGCAGTAGCCATAAGATTTGTCAGCAGAAAAATGATGTAAGAAGTAGAAAGTAAGTAAAGACAAATAGAACAATGGTCTGTGTCTTAATGCTTGTCTAGAATAACTCCCTAAGCTGCTGTAAAGTATATCTAGCGAGTTATTGGAAGTTCTAAGCTTAATAATGGAGCTCTGTGCATTGTGTTTTAAGGCTTACAAGCAGGTATTGTGTAGTTATGATATTTTATGAAAAATCTTTGCTAGGATTTTTCCCATCCTGAGGAGCTGAGAGCCTCAGGAAAGAAATGTAAACAATAACTATCTGCTGCTGTGGAATGCAACAGGTGCATCTTTTATTGGTCTATGTGGATTGTTTTCAATTGATGACCAATCACAGCCGTCTGTGTCAAGGCTGTGAGCAGTCACAGGATTTTTGTTATGTATTCTATTCTAGTCTTGCTCTTTGTAGCCTTCTGATTATTTTTTCTCTCTATTCTTTTAGCATAGTTTTAATGTAGTATTTTAGTATAATCTATAACATAATAAATCAACCTTCTAAGAAAAATGGAGTCAAGCCTCCTGTCCCCACACTTAAAACATTCACCATAATGTTTTGTATTGACAATATTGTATTCAAAATAAGCAAGCATTGTTTTAACTGAAGGTACATGTGCTTACAGCAGTTGGATGGAACTACTGTCAATATGCTTTTGCTTTGTGTGATTGGTCAAAAAACTTTTAAAGTAAGTTGTAACATTAAGTTCTTTATCTACTGCTGGGGATGGGAGTTGCTGGCATCTTCCCTTTGTCATAACCGTGTAATGAGGCTGATGCTGGAAAATAAAACGGCTAAAGACATATTCCCCAGCAGTCCCGTCCCTCCCTGATTTGTACATAGCCCCCGGCAGCCGATAGTTTTGGCTGGGGTGGAGTTCTGGCAAGCAGGCACTGCACCAGCCCTGGGCAAAGGCAGCTCCTGCTCACAGGAGGAGCTGTGCCTGGCCTCCAGCACTCACGTGGCTGTCCTTGTCTCGGAGGGCAAGGTGTTGTTGAACTGAACCATGATCGTGTCCAGGTGGAACTGGGCGTAGGCAACAATGGCACTGAGGTACACCTCGACCTCCTGCCTGCTCTTCTCCACCACAGTGTGAGCTGGTTCTGGGGCTGTCTTGACCACCTGCAAACACAGGAGGGAGGAATCACTGAGCAGAGCCCAGAAAGTCAGGCTGAGAAGGGCAGTCTTCTAGCCTCCAAGATCAGCCTCATAGAGAGACTAGAAAGGACCATTCACTTTTACTTCCCTGGAAAGATGACAAAATTGGGACTGTTCTGCTGCAGTAGTTGTTTCTAGCCACTGATCCAAGCAGTCACTACCACAGCTGTTAATATCCCCATGGAGACTGTAGCTGCATTCCAGTCCCTTTACTTCAACCTTGCAGAGTGACTGGCTTTTTTTCTGGTCCCCTATAAATCCAGCAGGTCTCAAAATTAGGGCTCCCCTGCCAGAGCTCTGTGGATGGAGGACCCCGAGACTGAAGAGTTCTAGAAAGCATCTTTTTGTTCTTGTCTTAGGAGCAAATACTCTCCAGACGTCATGTCTGGAGCAACAGCCACACTGCTGGGAGCTGGGGATGTGCATTTTGGAATGTGAAAGATCTCACTGGGAAAGTCTCCAGTTGCAGATGTTCTGATAGAAAAGAGGATGCTTTAGAGGCCTAAAAACGGTCCAGAAACTGGGAAAGAACTTTCAACCAAGAGGAGTGTGTTTGGCAATAATGACAATAAAAGCAAGAGTCTCTGGAGATGATCCTTCTCTTCACTCCTCCATAGAGTCATACAGTGCCTGGGTTACTCCATGATGAGATATCCCACACAATACAGAGACCACAACCAAATTCTCATGCAGACAAAACTTGGAGTTCACCAGCATATGCAGGAGAAGTGGATTTCTCTCCACTTCAAAAGAAGAGACAGAGTGCAGCAGACTTAATTCCTTGTTGGTGAAAGGGTACCAAATCAGATGAAGAGATTTCTAACAGCATAAAATGGGATAAAATCATAAAGCATTGCCTTCCATTCAATACGGGCTGCAGCACTTGTGCTTGTGGTGCAGACTGATAGTTGTGTGTGGCTAAAGGTCTCTTGTCAGAAGGCTTCCCCATCTTGTTTGAGTGTATCTGGTCACTGTGCTTCCACCTCTTTTCTGGAACGCACAGCTGGTGAACCTCATGGCTGTCCAATGTCCAGAGGACGCAGGAGCTGCTCAGCCAGCAGTGATGGTGCTATGGTGGTTCTTTTTGTAAAAGCTGGGTTGGGGTTTTTTTGCTGTTTTGCTTCTTACCTTCTTTATTTTAGGCCACCTGGCTGCCGGGTCTTTCCTGGTGGTATTCTTCCACATGACAATGGTCATTTGGTCATCCCAGTCCTGAACCTTCTTTTTTGGCAGCTCAAAGTCGATCTTGGTCACCTTACATTTCACAAGGTGCCTCCTGAAGGTGACTGGGACATCTGACATCAAGGTCACTGTGATGTCCTTGGCACAGCCATGATGGAGGTGTCCCACCTAGGGAGAATCAGGGAGTCAAGACCAAACTGGAAGCACTGCCAAGGGCAGGACTGACAGCAAAAGGGACCGATGGGGTGAACACCTGTGCCAGGAATCTGCACCTCAGAGTGGATTTACATGAAGTTGGATAGACAAAAGTATGAACAGAAGCTGCCACCTCCCATGACATGAAGCCTTTTCTGCAAGGCTAGCAGCCTTGGCCCAGCCAAGCCAGGGACTGCATCTCCTACGTGGCACTGGAATGGGCTATCAGTGGCATGTGAGGGCTCCGTGCCAGCTCCTGGGCACACCAGGGCAGGGCTTGAGTGATGGGGAAAGGCAGAGGCAGTCCATGCTCACCTTGGGGGAGAACCGGAATGGGGCCTCTGCCTCCCACTCAAAGCGCATGACCATCTCGGCGTGGCTGGTGATGGTGAAGGTCCTGCAGTAGTGCTCCCAAACGTGACAGTCCCCAAACTGAATGTGATTCACTCTGACAGCTGTTAAGGAGGAGAGCAAGGGATCTCAGCATGCAGGGAGCTCCACCTGCCCCCCTCACGTGCACAGACACCTGCATGTTCAATGCTTCCTGGCTCCAAGCCTTTCCCCCTCTGCCAGGGAGTTCCCCAGGCAGTTCCACCACTTCCAGGGAAACACCCTGACACATCCCTAAGCCAGTGATGTGCAGCACAGCACACACTGCTCTGCATGCATGGCTGCCACCCCCAAAGGCCACCAAGTCCTGTGGGTGGCATCCAGGACTGGCTAGAGGGAAGACATATATGATCAGATATTTTCCTCTTCCTTGCTCCACCTTGGCACTCTCTCCTCTTACCATCAATGATGTTGTCCTTCAGGCTGCCATCAGCATTCCTCTCCTCAGTGCCTTCCTCTAATCCATCAAGGGTGAATTTGTCCTCGTGGCCTTCACCCACCAGTTCAATTACGGTCTTGTTAGAGTAGGTGTCCCCCACTAACACACCAATCTGCCTTTCCACACGTTGAGCCAGGGTGGGTTTGAAAATGGCATCAAACTCTGCCGATTGCCCGCGATTCAGAAGGAAGAAAGGCTTTGTGGACTTGCTCTCTGCACAGCAATGGAAATCAGAGTTAAGTGCTGCAGCTGTACTGAGGAAATATTTCCATAGGATATATGAGGAATAAGAGGTTGAAACCAGCTGCCTTCTAAGCAGTGGTTCTACCCCCAGTTGTTGCAGACCCTCTTCCTATGTTCACAAGCCTGCCACTCCCAGACACAGCACCACTTAAGCAGCTTAACCTCAGGCTGATGCCCAGCCCTCATTCCATCTGCTTTCCACCAGCTCCAGCCATATGGAAAGCTGAGCCAAAGAGTGCTTTCAGCTTCTGCTGGCTATCTGAGTGCTCAAGGGCTGTGTCTGCTCAGGTTGGTACCATGCCATGTGCAGCAAATACCTCAGAGGGTCCACTGAGGTAGTGACAGTCCCCCACAACTCAACCCACCATGTCTAGCAGAACAGAAGAACTTCCTGCAACTTCCTAGGAGGAAACCCTGCAAAAAGCCCCCGAGAAAAGTCTGGGAGACAGAGGGCCCAAGGGACAAAACTGTGCCTAACATGTGGCTGCTGCTCAGAGAAGCCAAGAGCAGGGCACACGTTTTCCCTCTGTGCATGATTGCACTTCATGGGTAATGAATTTACCGTTTCCAGCTGAATCCTCTTCCACATCTCCATTGTGGAACACCTTGACAGCAGAGGCCCTGCCTTTCAAGGAGAACATTCTGTGCTCATCCTCCAGGTGTAACATAAACTGAGAAAAGGGAACACAGAGCACAATGGTACTGGTGTGAATACAGGATGGCACGAGGCCTGACACTGCAGTGCTGCTGGTCCCACATGGGAGCCCAGAACCTCTCCCACTAGAAACAGCACTTAGCCCAAAAGTTAAGTCAAACCAGTGGGGAAAAAAGGGTGTTCAGAGGCATCTGGATAGAACTGACACAGAACCAAATGGGACAAAACGTAATTGGCAGGACGTAATGCAACCACAATTAAGTTTACTTAAAATGTACTAAAGTGGGCTGAAATACAATCAAATGGAACTGGGAAATCACACATGTCCATGAGAACAAAAGGTGACCTGAGAGACAGGGGGGAAAATAATCCACCACCTTTCTGGTGTTCAACTTATAGAAGAAAGATGGGACAGAAAATTTCCAAGAACTCCTTTCTTACAGAACAGACATCAGTCACTTGTTTCAAAAGAATTTTTGATACCTCCTCACAGGTCTGCCAAGTTTTTTGGGACCCTTCCCCTGTGCCAGAAGCACTTGTTCCCAAACCATCCCTTGAGCAGGTCCTCCTCACCTTGACAGGTATGACGCCATCGTTACGGATGACCAGGGGCAGCATCTCTGAATCCCCCAGCCAGAGCTGCGAGCGCTTGGGCACACGACTGTCACCCATGGCTCATGCCCCTTCCCGCTGATGGTGAAGGTCAGGCTTTGGGGTTTAATTCCCACAGAGCTGCAGGAGAGGCACGGAAACAATTTCAGCTGGCACTAACCCATTTCTCAGTGGGCAAGCAAAGCTGCAAGGGCCACCCACTGTCTTTTCCCTGCCTGCTGTTCCTGTACCCCACAACACAGCCCCCCACCAGCCTCTTCCCAATCCACTCAGGGCCATTCACAAGACAAATCTGCTCCAAAGAGCCAAAGCCTTCCACAATAACAGTTACAAATAACTTCACTTAATTGAGTCATGCAGTACAGCAGGGAAATAACAATGCACCAGACGAGATATGGCAAATCCCCATGCTGCAGTGAGATGAGACTTATACAACAAGAAAAAGCACAGCATGAAATCAGTCCAAAAGCAAGAAGGCAAAAAGAAATCATTGTTGTTCTCAAGAAAGATCTTTTCCAAGAACAGTAAAATTACAATCGCTTATTAGCAGTTAGTCTTCTCTTGGTTCTTAGAGTTCTTAGAGCCTCCCAGATCATCTCATGCCAAGTACTCTGCCTAAGGCTACTGAAAGCATTAGAGCTAACAAGAGGTCTCTGCCTTCCCAGTGGAGAGGCAGCTACCAGAGAGTATTTCACAGGCTCACTTACCTTTTTGGGATGACAAGGGAAGCCTTGAAAGTGCAGTTGTAGTTCTGCTCCTCTGGTGGGGTGAAGGTCACCGTAGCAATGGCAGAGGATGAGCCAGGAACAGACATCTTGACTGGATGTAACTTGAAAATGTTGTTGATAGGGCTTTTTGCCTTGGGGGAACCCAGAGAGCAGTGTTAGGAGGAAACACCTTTCAACATGACGTGGTTTTATTCATAAATGCATTACTGAGAGCAGTCCCAGACAGTGTGTCTCCTTCCTGCTTCCCTGGGCAGGCTCCCTCCCTCCCGGGGAATGCTGACCTTGTGCTAAAGCAGTGTATGTTTTGAGGGCTGGCAGCTGCACCCACCTCTATGGGAGGTGGGCACTGCACGGACAACCCTGCAAATAACCTAGAGCTGGCCTTCAAAGAGAAGGAAAAGCCAGGGAGCCTGAGGAAATGCTCTGCTTTGAGCCCTGGCATGTCAGTTCATAACAGCCCCTCTCTGCGTGTGCTTCCAAGAGAGGTTCAGAAGGACTCACTTCTCCCATCAAAGACCCAGCGGTTTGAGCCAAAACCTTGCCCCAGACATGCAGAATGCATGTCTGCTCCCTGGATCTGCTGCTCTCCCCTGCAGTTTGACCTGCACTGAGCTAGCCTAATCTGGGCCACAGGCAGCAATGCATCTGGAGAACAAAACAGGCTCTCACATGGCCCTTAGAGGGCAGCCACCACCTTGGCCTCCTGTTCTTACCTCTCCAGGCAGGGGTTCGATGGAGAGCACCACATCGCATGGCAGACAGCTTGCGTTGTAAATATTGAAATGAGCTTCAGCCTCTTGCCCAACCTGAGCCTTCGTGAAGATGAATCTGTTCTCATCTGTGACAAACAGGCTGGCGCATTCCACCGACTGCAGCTTGTGCTCGAGGTCGGTGCTGCTGCAGATCAGGTACTCCTCGAAGATTAATGTGACATCCTCGACGAGTGCTGTGGACACACCAGAGGGATGAGCAGGGAGAAGCCTCCCTGATGGATTTATCTGGACTTTGCTGGCCTCTCAGAAGGCTTGATAAGCCCTTTCTGCCCGGGTGACTGCTAAACCCAGTGTTGGGTAGGGGAGCTGGCTGGGAGGATGGAGCTCAGTCAGCCTCAGTCTTAGAGAGCATTGCTTTCCTTTTATCCTTCCTTCCATGTTGGAACCCAGGGCATCTCTCTGGATGCCCTGGATGTCTCACAGCCCTGGCAGGGGCTCGGACACCCTGGCAGGAAGCCAAAGACACCTGGAAATTCCATCTTAATTCATGGAGCAAATTACCAACCTTATATGAAGAATTACAGGCCACAAAAGTTTAAGTAGCATAGTAGTAGCAATCACAAGAAGAAGGGAAATTTTTGGAGCACTGTACAGGGGGGTTTTGAACCTTGTACAGGGGGGTTTGGAATCCTGTACATGGGGGTCAGGAGTTCTAAGATGGAGGGATTTGGGCGTGCCCTGTCCTTCTTCTTTCTTCTCCTTGGCATCCATGTTCAGGATGACGTTGGCACATGTGGATTGGTTCATGGTGAAGGTGCACTTGCTAACAAGGATGAAAAGTACTGGAAATAGAAGGTAAATATCTTCTACGTAGTTGTCACTATAAAAGAGACAACCGCCCCGTGGGCGGGAGAGAGTGCCCTTGGCTGTCTTGCTGATCAGACCTCGGCTGGACAGACAGAAAAACTTTGTAGATAAGAAACAATAAACACAACCGAAGACTGAAAAAGCAAGAGTCCAGACTCCTTTTTCAAAGCGCGGCCTGCCCAGAACCACCTTTTCCCGTGCTGGGGCACAGACAAGTAACGGCCGACCCCAACAGGCCCTTATGGCCCCTCATGGCCCTTCACAGCCCCTCATGGCTCCCTCACAGTTCTCCATGGCCCCTCATGGCCCTTCTTCGTCTCTCACAGCCCCTCACATTTCCCCATGACCCCTCACAGCCCTCACAGCCTCTCACAGCTCATGGCCCCTCATGGACCCTCAAAGTCCCTTATGGCCCCTCACAGCCCCTCATGGCCCTTCACAGCCCCTCACAGCCACTCATGACCCCTCACAGCCCCTCAGAGAAGAGGAGCACGAGGCTGGTGAGGGGCTTGGAACACAAGCCATATGAGGAACGACTGAGGGAGCTGGGATTGTTTAGCCTGGAGAAAAGGAGACTCAGAGGTGACCTTATCACTCTCTTCAACTTCCTGAAGGGTGGCTGTGGTGAGCTGGGGGTCGGTCTCTTTCTCCGGGCAACAACAGATAGAACAAGAGGACACAGTCTCAAGCTGCACCAAGGGAGATACAGGCTAGACTTAAGGAGGAAGTTTTTCACAGAAAGAGTGGTCAAATACTGGAATCATCTGCCCAGGGAGGTGGTGGAGTCACCATCCCTGGATGTGTTTTAAAAAAGACTGGATGTGGCACTTGGTGCCATGATCTAGTTGAGGTGTTAGAACATGGGTTGGACTCGATGATCTTAAAGGTCTCTTCCAACCTAGAGATTCTGTGATTCTGTGATTCACAACCTCTCAGGACCCCTCACAGTCCCTCACAGCCCTTCATGGCCCCTCATAACCCCTCACAGCCCCAGGCACGGGGGTGCCCCCAAAGGAGGAGGGGTCGCGTACTGCTTATCTTCTTTAATTTCAGTCCCTTCCCAGCGACCAGTAAAGAAAGGCTGAAATGGAGCCTTTCCCCAGCGTTTCCCTCAGGGTTAATTGTGGGCTGAAGCTGTGTGCTGGCGCTGGCCCCAGCACCAACATCCCTGCAGCCGCCAGGCCTTTGCTGTCCCCCCGTGTCCGTCGCTGTCCCCGAGTCCCGCCCGGCTCTGGCAGCAGCAGCAGCCGCAGCGCAGCGGGCGCCGGCCCGGCCCAGCCGGGGCTCCCGGGCAGGAGCAGCAGCAGCGCCGGTCCCTTCCTGCCTGCTCCTGCCTCGGCTCCCAAGGGCTTTTCCAGCTGATCCTGGAGTAGAGCAACCAGCACCCACACACAGCCCTGACTCCTCAGGGCCTGCCTGTGCTGCCCTGAGCTAACCCTCAGAGGAGGAAAAGATCGGGTTCCAGAGCTGTTTTCAGCACTGTTTTACTCACCCTGAGCTGACAGCAGGAGGCTGCTGGTGCCTTTGCCCTGGGAATTGGAGATCATGGCTGCTCTTGACCCTCTTCTGTTTGCCACCTGAATTTTATCAGTACAACTGCACTTGCCTCTTTCAATCACTGCTACCAACTGTGCTTTTGTGATGGTGAACCCCGTGTTTTTGTCACAGGCATCATGATTAGCAGAGATTGAAATGCTCACAAGTCTTTAAGCACTAAGTCGAGGGGAATTAAAGCCTCACCGAGCACTCAAACACAGCCCTGTTGCTGGTGCTGTTGAAATAGAATCAACTTACAGAGACCATCACAGACATTGCCTCTGGAGTGGCAAATCAAATGAAAAAATCGACCAGGAGAAAGAAGAAACAGAACTTGACTGGCTTCATTGCTTCCTTGGAGCAGCAGAAAATGGAGATGCCCAGAGGTATTTCCAGCTGCTGCTGATCCCAGTTGGAGGCCAGCCCTCTGCAGAGTCCCAGCAGGAACTGAGCCCAGCCCAGGGAGTTCCCTGAGTGTCCTGGAGATTCTTTCTCTGCATTCAGTCAGGCTTGCATTCCCCAGCAAGTCCCCAACAAAACCTCCTGTTTTCTTGGGTTAGAACAGGCACCATGAAAAACTCCCCAATGGCGCAACTCCCCAGCCCACAAGGAAAGGAAAGGACAAGTTGTCAAGTAATCCAAACATTTCTCTTGCTTTGCTGCACTCACGGTATGGAAAGCCAAGAGAAGCTGCAGTTGGAGGCACATCTTGTGACAGAAGCTCAACCTTGTTCTCCAGGAAAGAAGGTTCTTGAAAAGAGCAGACAAGACTGTGGAGAAGATTCCTGGAAAAGTGAAACAGCTTTCCAGAAGTGAAATGAAAATGGAAAGGCACAATGTGAGATCTTTTCCTCTATTTATTTCTATGCTCCCCTTTTCTATGTTGCACTACTTCTCCATGCCATGAGTTCCAAATGCATCTCACCTCTCCGATCGATGGCTTAGCGAGTTTTAGACACTCTAAAAAACCACAAGCTACACACAGTTTGCCTCGCCCTGGTTTTTCTGGAAGGCTATGCCAGAACCATAAGTGCAGTGCTTGGGTCAGAAACAAATCCTGCAGGCAGGGAATGTGCCCTGCCAGTGTTGAGCCTCAGCAGGGACAATGCACAGCAGCAACCGAGGGTTTTTCCTGTGCCCCGTGCAGGAGTCAGGACTCTGGATCTGGGCTCAACACAGCGAAGTTCCTGTGTTTGGACAGACTCAGGGGCTGCCCCGGGGTGCAGGGCCAAGCGTGGAATGGACACACGGACAAATGGCTTCAGGTCTTGCAGCAGCGAGTCTACGGCCCTTGCCATGTCTCTCTTGTTCCTCCTCTCCCTCTGCCAATGTCCCGCACTCTGTCTCGGTGCCCCGCAGCCACTCCCGGTGTGCCTGCCCCGGCCCGTCCCTCTCCCCGTGCCAGGCAGGGCCATGTCCCCAGCCCATCCCCAGCCCCAGGCATCCCGCCGCGGTCTTGCCTCCCCCCGGCTCTCGCCGTCCTGGCTGTGGTGCTGCTGGGCCGGCATCAGTGCCTGGGGCCGGGGCGGCATCGCCTCACTTTGGCTGCGCCTGGCCCAAGCCCGGCCCTGGCCCCCATGTGGTCTCCAGTCCTGTTCCCGGCCCCAGCTCCTCCTGGGGCCTGCGGAGGACACACGCGGCGCGGCCGCTCCCGCCGCCTCTGCTGCGGCTTCCCCGGGCCGAGCTCCGCCATTCGGCACCGCGGCTACGGGGGCCCCGGGTGGGTGGGGCCGGCCGGCCCGGGGTGGTCAGGGGCCGTTGCTGGCCCTGGGCCGAGTGCTGACAGCCGCATCCCGCCCGCAGGGAAGGCACAGGAGGCCTTGCAGGAGCAGTAATGGCTGGTTTTGCTGCTGGGACCCAGCGGCTTCGGCAGCGTCTGCTCGGGAATGCGGCTCTTGGGCGGCGCCCCGGTGAGCGGAGGGGCCGGCGACGGGCAGAGGAGGAGGAGGAGGAAAAGGCCGGGGTGCGGTGGGGTGGGCAGCGAGCTCAGCCTGCTGCTGCCCCTTGCTTGCAGGTGGCCATCAATGCATGCCGTGGGATGGCATCTGGCACTGGGGCGAGCTGGTGAGTGAGCGGGGCCAGCGGCACAAGCCGGGCCGTGCCGGGCGGGGAGGAGCCGGGGCCCGGCACCGTGGAGCTACCGGGAGCCCTGCAGGGAGAGCAGTCGTGGGCTGAGTGGGGCGTGCAGAGCATCCCGGGCTGGCTGAGGGGTCCCAGAGCCCTGGCACGGCCTCAGCCCCACTGACGGCATCGCGCTCCTCCCGCAGCCCGACGGCACCAGCACGCCCCTGGAGATCGTGCTGCTGGCCAAGGTGTCCTGTGGCTGTGCTGGTGTCATTCAGCTCCTGGAGTGGCTTGAGCTCCCCGACAGCTTCTTGCTGGTGCTGGAGCGTCCGGAGCGGTGCCAGGAGCTCTCGGATTTCCTGGCGGAGCAGAGGTTCCTGCCGGAGGAGGAGGCGCAGGGGCTGTTCTGCCAGGTGCTGGAGGCCGTGCGGCACTGCACCAGCTGCGGGGTCCTGCACAGGGACATCAAGCCTGAGAACATCCTGCTCAACCTGGCCAGCGGGCAGCTGAAACTGATTGACTTTGGCTGTGGCACCTTCCTCCAAGACACAGCCTACACCCAGTTTGCAGGTGAGCCCTGCCAGGGGATGGCCACAACTCCCTAAAAACACCTCCCGATGTGAAATATAAAGCTGTGTTTTGTGTCAGGTACATACAGGCAATGTGTATATCTGTGATTGTGATATGTGTGGAAACTGACCGTGGGACAGTTATGAAGACAATTCTAATAAATAACTGAGGAAGTAAAGCATGGAAGAAGGCCTTTGAACCTATCCTTTGTTTGCAATTAACCTTTATAAGTCTTAAGTTGATTTAGGAGCATTCGAATTAAAGCTTTAAGGATGTTGCTGTTTGACAGGAACTTTCCGCTTCTAGCTAAAAAGAGTTTGCAATAACAACCTTTTGAAATATAATTTCAGAATATTGCTTGTAGTAAGGATCTTTGAAACTATAGGTTTAGAATATAACAAAAGGAAAGTTGCTTCTCTCGACACCTTAACAAAATATGCAAAAGCAGCTTGAGAAAGGAAGAAGAACTCAAGGATTGATAGTTTTGACCAAGGGAAGCTGGACATCACTGGTATGAGATTTATAGTCCTTGCAATTCAAAGGTGAACCCGCATATGGACCCTGGACCTCACCAGCTGAGAGACTTCTTTCTTCTTTCAGAAGCTGGACCCCACCATCTGGGGATACTCCTTTCTGAGATACATCCTGAGAAAAACTAAATCACAATAGTGTATAGAATTGTGATGCAAACATTTGGAATAGAAACTGCTGAAAAAGCTTATGAAAACCCCTATAAATATCTGTAAGCCCCAGCTATCGGTGTGCAGTTGGAGGGAAAATTCCCCCCACTGTACCCAGCGCTGTATTGCTCATACTTTACCATATTAATTAATAAATTGATTGCTGCTTGAGTATTGGCCTAGTCAAGCTTCTTATTCATATCACCAGGGACCCCCCGATGTCCCCCTGAGGGCCATCTGCGGCTCGGCTTTGGAGCTCTGCAAGCTCCAAACATCCCCCCAAAAAAATCCCAAACCCAGGGACCCCCGGGATACTTGGGGCGAGCTCCCCCTCCCCGGGCACCTGCGGGATGGGGGGCGATGGTCCCGAGCCGAAGCTGCTGCGAGTGCAGAGAGAGCTGAAAGCACGCGGTGCTTCCTCCAGCTGCTCCAGCTCCTCCTCTGCCTGCTCCTCCTCCTCTCTCCCCCTATCTTCCTCCTCCTCTATCCCACCGTCTTTTTCCTCCTCCCTGGCCAACGGGAATGGGCTGGGTCACTCCCAAACCAATCTGGGGGAGTAGAGGTTTGGGGGCAACAATGGGAAAGGGGTGGGAGAGGGGGCACAGGGGGAAGTGAGACCCACTGAGGGTCCTCCAGGTTACCCCAGGACCCCTAAGCCCCATCCCAGCCCCCCCAGTTCCCTCCGCAGTCCCAAATGAGGGGGGGCTCAGCCCAGGACCCGCCGTCCTTCAGGGCTCCTCCGAGGGCAGTAAACGGGAGAGTTCCCAACTCGGAGAGGCCCCAGCAGAGGAGGGGACCTTGTCCCTCCTTGAGACCCTTTAAGGCTCTTCAGACCCCTTTGAAGGGGACATTTTTAGGATTTTTCTGGGGGGATCTCAACACTACTAGGGTGTTTTTTCCACCCCATTTTAGGGTGTTTGAGAGGACGCAGCCCCACAAGCCCCTTTTAAGGGGGGAATCATGACAGCTTTACGTGACATTTTTATGGGACCCCAGCCCCCATTCCAAGCTCCAGTAGGGGACGTTTTGCCCCCCAGGGTGGATTTTTGGGGTTCTCTCTACCATCGCTGCTTTAAGGGCTCCTGCTATGGTCAGGTCCTACTATAAGTCCCCTTAAAAGGGCAACACCACTCCTGTTGATTCCGACAGCGGAGCCCAGGGAGGGGTTGGACATCCTGGGAAGGTTGGGGGTCCCAGGGGGGTTTGGGGGTCCCAGGAGGGTTTGGGGGTACCTGGGTGATGGTGATGGGGACACTGTGCTGGGCATAAACTGTTGTGAGGGGTTCCCAGGGGGGTTTGTGTATACTGGGGGTTTTTGAGGTCATGGTGGAGTTTTGGGGGTTCCCAAAGGGAGTTTTCAGGGGTCCCAGAGGGGGGGATTAGGCGATCCCAAGGGGAACGCAAGGCTGTTTTGGGATACCTGCTGGCGACGGAGATGGGGATCCCATGCCAGGTATGAACCTTCTCAAGGGGGTCTGGAGGGGTGTTGGGACGTCCTGTGGGAATTTTGATGTCCTGAGAAGGTTTGGGGGGGTCTGTATGGGGTTTTGCAGTCTTGGGGAGCTTTTGGAGAGGCTAGGGATGATATTGGGGTCCCAGGGAAGCTGGGATGTTCCAGAGGGTTTGGGGTTCCCGGGAGGCTTTCTGGGTACCTGGGCGATGCCAGTGACACAGCTGAGGCCTCGTGCTGGGAATGAACCTTCTCACTGAGCATGGGCAGTGCCACCGTGTTCAGGGAGATCCTGGGTGACCCGGGGGGGTGACCCCTAACCCCAGGGGACCCCAAATGCTAAGGGACTCCCCTCAGTGCTGGATCTGCTGCAGGCAGGGAGGCACCAGCACTTGGACCCCAGCCCCCACCATCACAGAGGGGCTGTGGAAGAAATCAGGGGGGGCACAGACAGGTCGGGGGGGACCCCCAAAGTCCTGGGAATGGGGGAACACAGGGGAACTCACAGAAATCCCCACTGGGGACTTAGGGGTGACCCAAGGAGGAGTTTGGGGGGGCTGGATGGGTCATGGGGGGATCTCCAAGCGTCTGGGAAGGGGAGAAGAACAGGGTGACCCCCAGGTTGGGTTTAGGGAGAACCAGATTGGAGCTTCCAGACACCAAATCCAATGAGGATAACAATGCTGATGGCAGCACTGACAGACACAGCGACCACCAGGGTGAGATTCCTGCTGGATTCCAGCTCTGGGAAGCATGGCATGGTTAGGAGGGAAGGGGAACCCCCATCCCACTGCTCCACAGTCCCAAATTCCCAGTTCCCACATTCCATGTTCCCAGCCTCAGCCCAGGAGCAGATCCCAGGCTCTGGCATTCCGGGATGCTCCGCCCGGCGCAGGGGCTGCTCCTGCTCCTCCAGCAGCGCTTCGATCCTGCCCAGGTGTGGAACGATCCGGGATTTCATCCCCTTCATCCAGCTGGTCCCAATGGTGCAGGGGTAGAATCTGTATGCGTGGCAGGACAGTGTCAGGATCCCGTGTTCCACTTTTCGGGACACACGGACATCAGGGGGCTCTGGGATGGGGTAACGGTGAGATGCATGCATGGAATTCCATGGCAGTGGGACAGGGCTGAGATCTCCCCATGGAATTCCATGGCAATGGCATGGCAGTGAGATCCATCTACAGAATTCCCATGGGAACGGGACAACAGTGGGATTCAACCATGGAAGTCCCATGGGAATGGGATGACAGATCTATCCATGGAATTCCCTTGGTAATTCCCATGTTGGCAGATTTTGTCCTCCCAAATCCCGCATTCTCAATTCCCACATTCCCATGGGAACTCTGCCCTCCCCACCTTTACACTGCAGCTCCTCCCGCCCATATCTGACATATTTCTGGAGCCACTCCACGCAGCTGTGCCCTGGGGAATTTGTTCGTTCCTCGGGCTCCATCTCCCGGATCCCCATGGCAGTCCCACAGTTGCCATGGCAGCCCCAGAGATGCCCCAGGCGCGGCTGCCCCCGCTCAGCCCCGCTCTGGCTGTGCCGCTCCCGCGGCACCTGCAGCTCCCCGGTGGCCCCGGGCTGGTGCTGCTCGTTGTGCATGCTCTGTCTGTGCTGAGATCCCGGCTCGGCTCCAGCTGCCACCCCCGGCGGCTGCGGCAGTGCTGGAAGGGGATCCCATCCAGGGACCCCATGGACACCAACCGGGGGAACCCCGGGCCGGGCTCCAACAGTACCACGGGCAGGGAACACAGGGGCAAGAGAACTGGGGGGGGACAGGGAGCTCTCAGTGCCCGGCAAAGGGGTAAAAGGGTGTCTCGTTTCTCAGGAATAGGGGTGCAGGAGGGTGTCAGTGGGGTGACGGAAATGGGGGGAGGCAGGGACATGGAGAGGTAGAAGGGAATTCCAGGGGGTCCTTGAGCCCAGGAAAGGGGAGTCCAGGGTGGGGACACCTGGGATGTTGGGAAAGGGGGAGTTCAGGAGGTCTCTGGTTTTGCAGAAAGGAGGGGCTAGGGGCTGGGAAAGGCAGAAATGGGGTTCCAAGGTGTTCCAGGCCGTCAAGCCCACGGCAAGTCTGCAGGCTGGGAGCCATGGATGTCCGGGAAAATGGGGAGCAGAGGGTCCTGATGTCTGGAAATGGGGGATTCAGGAGGGTCCCTGTGCAGGATAAAGAGAGCAAGGGGGTCCCGTGCCGGGGGTCCCACCCCCCCTCTCTCGCCAAGGAGTGCCCCCAGTCCCAGCGCTGCAGCCATCGTGCTGCTCCTACTCCCTCCCAGCATGATCCCAGTATGGTCCCAGTACAGCCCAGTCACTCCTACTCCTGGCATCCCCTCTCTGCATTCCGCCCTGTCCCGGCTCTATCTCCACTCCTCCCGTGGGCTGCGAGGGCTTCGGAAATGGGGGAGGAGGAGGAGGGAGGGAGGAAGAGGTTGAGCGGGAGAGGAGAGAGGGAACCACGCCGCTCCGGCGCTTCCTGAACCCGCAGCGCCCTCCTGCCAGGGAGCTGTGCAGAGCCACAAGGTCCCCCCGAGCCTCCTCCTCTCCAGGCTGAGCCCCTTTCCCAGCTCGCTCAGCCCCTCCGGCTGTTCCAGCCGGGACAGAACACCAGTGCTACACAGAGAGCAAGGGACAGACCTGACAGAGGTGCCTCTAGCACCACATTTTAGGCTTTCGTGAATACTTACAGAAAGACTCTTCACAAAGTTAAGGCAGTAGTTCAAGTGACAATCTCCTTTGAAAATCACTGCGGCCCGGCCCCGGCCCGAGCCCGCCAGAGCCCGGCCCGGCCCCGCCCGAACCCGCCCGGCCCTGCCCGAGCCCGGCCCGGCCCCGCCGGAACCCGCCCGGCCCCGCCCGAACCCGGCCCGGCCCCGCCGGAGCCCGGCCCGGCCCCGACGTTCGGGCGCCGCGGTTGCCTGGTAACCGCGCGGGCGGCAGCGTCTGTGACAGCGGCGCGGCCTCAGTTGCCCGAGAACGCGGCCCTGGCTGGGTGTGCGCAGCCTGGGCTCGTACAGGCAGCTACACTGGGCGATTCGCCGAGTGAATTGTTCACGGAGCATTGGTCTCTGCGAGTGAGTCCTTTGAATTTGCGGAGCATTGTGCCCCGCTGAGAATTCCGAAACGTGCAGAGCATTGGCCTCTGCAAACAACATCCTGAACGTGCAGAGCATTGGCCTCTGCTAGGAGTCCTCAGTTCGCGGAGCATTGGTCTCTGCAGAGGATTCCTCAACGTGCAGAGCATTGGCCTCTGGAAAAGATCGTGAATTTCCTTTGAAGGTAAAGATTGACTAAAGTTGAACTGTTTGGTTTTGTCTCATGTGCACTCTGAGAGAGAAGGCCAAAGGGAAATACAGGATGGGATAATGCCAGTCTTCTGGTGCAGCAGTTCAGTGGCATGCACAGCTGAGTGGATGAACAATAGTTCGTCTACTGATTGTGCTTTTTTTTTGCACTGAAGAAATGCAACATTTTCTAAATGTACTCATCTATACTTTTTTTTCCCTATAGTGATTGCTTAAACTGCTTCAAGGTGAATGAGTTCTGTTCCAGTTTCCGTGGGTTGTTATCATCTGGTTATTAAAATTATTAGGGAGAGGCCTCTGAATTGAGGTGCAAACGAGGCAATTTGCCAAAGTCAGTAGTCTGGATTTTATGGAACAGTAAATGTGAGGAAGAGAGAGAAAGGAATAGAAAAAAGGGGGGGTGGGGTGAAGGGGGTGGAGATGGGGTTGGGAAGAGGGGGAAGAAAGAGAATGACAGAGACAGATGAAGTAAAAAATATCACCATTCCATGGATCCCATTGGCATACCATAAAATCCTCTTCTGGTCTTCTCTGTGGTGAGGTATTGAAAAATGTAAGATTCCAATGGATTAATGCAGATTTGGGCAAGGTGGGACCTCCCAGGTACCTCCCTGGGGTGGGGCAAGTTTGACTGTCTATTGCTATTTTCAAGTAATATAAAATCTTCAGCACCAGTATATCCTTTGAGTCTGCCATGAATTGGGTTGTGGATTTTCAGATCTGTTGTGTTACTTTGCATGCCCTGCAATCATCTGGTGCAAGGCCTCAGGAATGGGTCTGGGGACACAGTGGAGGTCTTTGATGGGAAGTTTGTGTGCAAACCTGGCCTCAGCAGAGGAGTCTGTGGCTATGACTTGCCCAGCCTGAAGGCAGACAGAGCTGATTTTCAGGAGAGCTGCTGGCTTTGGCTTTGTTGTGGATCTGTTTTTCTCCCTTGGCCTTGTTCACTTCTGCCCAGACCTGAGCTAATGGGACAATAGTGTCACCTTTATCTTGTCTCAAGTTCCCTTGTGGGGCTGAATTCTCAGTCCCAAGTTCCAGTCAGGAGGCATTTTCAGGGAAGGGTGGGCTTGGGTGCTCTCAGCTTCTTTATAGAGTTTTGTCACAGTCGGCAAAATGTCCTTTATAGCAATATTTAAGCCATGAACCATAACATTGCAGTCTCTCCCAAGTCCAGTGAGGAGCAGCTGAGAGAGCAGGGGGTGTTTAGCCTAAAGAAGAGCAGGTCCACGCAAGCTGTTTTTAAGTAATATTTAAGCTACAGCTTTGTCTGTTCTAAGCATTATTCATGCTCAGCTTTTTAGCTCCAGGTTTCAGTATGATCCATCTTTGAATTGCACAAGGTGGTCATCTATTTCAAATAAAGTCCAACTAGAGGCCTAACAATACTAGCTACTTATGACAAACAAGCACTTAGCTACTTTCAAATGATATAAAATGTTTAGCAGCAGTGTATGCCTTGAGTCTGCCATGAATTGGGTTCTGGATTTTCAGAGTTCCATTGTTGCTCCTTCCAGTTTTGCTGAGGCCTTGTCGTTCCTCTGTAACATCCTCTCTTCAGAATGGCTTCTGGATTCCCAAAAAAGACACCAACACCTCGTCTTTTGCTGAGGGAAAGACTGCAGCCTAACACTGTGAGTAGCCACTGGGGCTGTGCTCAGGCTGGCAAGTGCCCTGGTGTTCCTGGTGTCCCTGCCCCTGTTGTCCAGCAGCGCTGGGAAGCTGCAGAGCCCCTGCCCAGCTCTTTGTGCTGTGCTGCTGTTGGTGGGGGCTGTCCTGGTGCAGTAGGGAACACTGTGTGATGTTTCAGGGACAGCCCAGCGCCTTGCCTGGCTGTGCCACGGGAGCCAAGTGAAAGCAATGTGCAGCTGAAGCCCTCAGCATGTGCTTCTGTGCCTGCCCTTTGCCACAGGAATTCCTTCTGTCAGGCTGGGCACTGCCCTGTGCTGCTGTGACCAACCTGCCCTTGGGCACCTGGGCATGTGGGGGGGAGAGCTCAAACTGTGCCCAAAGCCTTGAGAGCCACGGCTGGTCCCAGCCAGAAGAGCTCCCAAAGCAGCTGTTCTCTCTCAGCTCCTGGGTGGGCACAGCTCCAGCCCTGCAGGCAGCACTGCAGTCAGGGCCACCAAGGTGCCTTGCTGTCTGGAGCTCACTTGGCTGAAGATGCCCCAGTGCTGAGGCTCTGCCAAGGAGATCCCTGTGTTTTCTTCTCTGGAGGTCTCTGTCAGCCCAGACAGAGAAAACAAATGCTCATTAACAGAGAGAGCTAAAACTTGGACACATTCCTGTGCACCTCCCTCTTGGTACAGCTTTTCTTTCTTGCTTCTCTTGGACTCAGCCAGCAGTGCTGTCTCCTGCTGTGAGTTGTGAGTGTTGTGCAGGGATGGAGTTGGGGCAGTTCTGAGAGCTCCTTCCCACTCTCTGAAAAGGTCACTGACACTTACATTTTTCATTTCCAATGAAATGTAAGAGGAAAGAAATGGCCAAAGAGCAGAAATCCCCAAACATGTCACATCAGATCACAGAGAGACTAATGGGCCACAGCCATGTGGTTGGAGTATGTGTATTGCACTCTGTATTGATTGATTGGTGCTAAGTATTTCAGCAAGTACCTTCCAGGGCTTCCAGAAGTGTCCTAGTGGCTGTGATCACAAATTATTCACCAGTGATACTTGATCAAGATAAACCCCTCTGAACAAGCACATCTTGCTAATTTGTTTTTTTTTAATTATTATAATTTTTCCTTTTTTTCCTTTTTTTCCTTTCAGTTGCCTCTGTCTAAGTTCCAGCAGGAGAAGTTTGTCAGCATGAAGAAGGAGGCCAGCACTGGGGGGAGTATTCTGCCCAGAATTGGCCCATGGATAGACCTGGGCAAGACTGGTCCAAAGGTAGCCTTTTCCTGCTCTTTTCCTTTCTGTTTGATGGCAAGTTTGAAGAGGGTGTGTGCTTGTGACAGGCTTGCCTCCAGCAAAACACCTCAGTGTCCAGGTGCTGTTGTCATTGCAAGCTGCTGGCAGTGGTGGACTGGGAGTCCTGATGTGCACTGAGGCAACACAAATAACCTCTGCTGCAGCTGCTGGGCTGTGCTGGAGTGTGGCTGCCATTGCTAAAACAATGGGGGAAGGCTGGGGACACAAAGGCACAGCATTGCCATGTGCCATTCTCCTGCTGAAGGAGCCACCTCTTGCTTTGGTGTGGTCACCATCAAATGCTCGGGGTCACAGGATTCCCTCCACAGTGGCAGCGTTGGCCTTGGAAGGCCGAGGACCTGCAGGAATTCCTTCAGATTTAGCAAAACCAATTGCATTCCTTCTTTGGGTTGGAACAATATGTTGGACCCTGACGGGGTGTTAGATTTTGCAGGCTGCCAGATGTGCAGGGGACTGGCCCTGGGCAGAGGGGAATGGATGTGCTTTCTGTGGATCAGTGCCTACTTAGAGGTGTGTTTCAAGTTGCTTTTGTGACAGGACTGGCTCAGTAGAAAGCACAGTCCAAAGGGGCAGGTGAGCCAGGTGGGCTGTTGAGCAGGAAACTGGCAGCAAGGGACATGGAACAAAGTGGTTCAGGATTGCCCTGGAGAGGGGCCTTGTGGAGAAAGAAAGGTGGAGAAATCAAAAGAGCAGCTTGGCTTGAGCCTGCTGGAAGCTGATCAAGCAGTTCTTGATCAGCTCCGAGCAGAGGTGGGTGAGGCACTGTTTGCCCAGTGTGTCCTGGGCAGATGTGCTCCCCCAGAGTCTGCACTTCACTGGGGGTCAGTGTAAGATTGTCCTTCATGAGCCTTCCTCCCAGCAGCTGAAGCTGTCCCTGCTCTCTCTCGCCTCTCCAGCTGCCGTCAGCTGCCCCGAAACAGAGCTTGTTTCAGGTTTCCCCACCAGAGATGGTGTTTGAGAACTTCGTGGCTCGGGAGGTCTCTGAAATGGTGCTGTCTGTGACGAATAAGGACAAGGTGAGTGCTGGCACCTGGAGCTTTAACCCTGTGCTGGAAGAGGAGAGTGCTGTCATTGCCCGAGTGTCCAGCAAAGCAAGTTATCTGCTGCAACACATGCAGAAGAAAATGTCTCAGCAGCTGGCTCTGCAAGATGGTGGAAATCTTCCTGTGCTGGGAATTGTGCCCTGATTTTGGACACGCACTGATGGTGCAGATGACTTGATGTGGTCGGTCAGGTGCTCTGTCTCCATCCTGCTGGTGCTGACCTGCTTGGCCCTTCCTTGCCACCAGGCACTGCCCCAATGGCCCTGACCAAAATGCTGGAGCCAGACAGAAGGGATTCCAGTTGAGCCTTGTGAATGATGTGCCTGTACCTGCAGAGCTGCAAATGCTTTGGAAAAGGGGTCAAGGAGGGATGTCAGCAGGGCAGGGACAGGTCTCCTGTTGTCCTGTGTGCACAAGGGGCGAAATCATCATTTGATGTCTTTGCTGCAGATTCCTCGTCTGGTGAAGGTGTGCATGGAGAGCTGCCCTTATTTCCAGCTGGCGAGCCCCAGGGGTGTGTACCACATGGTGCCAGCAGGCGCCTCTGCCCCTGTGCACATCCGCTTCAGCCCCGAGGAGAACAAGGTGAGCCTGGAGGAGCCCAAGCACAGAATTCTCTGCAAAGCCATTGTTTTCCCTGCACTCTGGGTGCAGCCCATTCCATGCTGGGAGCTTGGCTCCAGGCCGTGGGCAGGCAGCCTGCAGCCAGTCCCAGCTTGGCACGGGCTGCCAGGCACTGCAGCCAGGCCTGACAGGCTCTGCTTCCCCTCCCTGCACATCCCTGAGCATTGCCAAGGGAAGATGCCCAGGGAACAGGATGAAAATGACAGAGGGCTGTTGATAGATGTTGGGCCATCTCTAGGTACAGTGGAAGGTTTCATGATGATGGCAAACACTAGAGGAACAAAGAGGTCTGAGAGCTTTCCTCCTTCCTGCCTGGCAAGAGCTTCCCTGCCTCCCCCTGGGCTGGAGCAAGGACGGTGCTTTTTCCCAGCCTCTGCTCTGCAGCCTTGCAGCTGTGCTGTGCCAGAGCACAAGTGAGCATGGTGCAGCTGCAGGGCCAGGGCAGAGGATGTGCTGTGCCCGTGAGCCCGGCCTGGCACAGGCACCCTGGGCTCTGGGTGCCCTTGGCCAGCAGGAGGTTGCTGAGCTGCAGGGACTTGGACAGCTGCCTGCAGGAGCTGGTGTAGGGCAGGTGCAAGCTGCAGGCAGAGCTGTGAGCCCAGAGCCCGTGGCAGTGACACTGCTGTGCCTCTGTCTTCATGCCTGTGCCTGTGCTTGCTCTGTCAGCTGGCACCCATTGCGTGCCAAAGGTGCTTTTGCCTGGAGGTTTGAACAGCAGTGCTGAGGCCCTGGCAAGTCTGATCTCAGTGCTGGCATCTGCAGGCTTGTTCATCCAGAAGGGTTTAGGCCGTGGCATGGAAGGGAGGAAGCCTTGCAGGGAAGCCAAGAGAGGCTCTTTCCAGCAGCATCCTGCTGCCTCTTAGCACTGTTCTTCTCCTGACTTGCTTGGAGAGGCAAAGGTGGAGGGGAGTTCTGAGGCACCTGATGTTTCTGCACCAGGCCAGAGATGCAGGAGCTCTTTGGGTCCAGCTGTTTTCTCATCTTCCTTTTGCTGCTTCCAGTCAGTTGAACATTTTGTCCTATTCTCAGACAGTGGGAATATAGAAACCTAAAGAGGAATGTCCTGTGATCCCTAGCTCCATGTTCCTTAGAAGGAACGTAGGAATTCTTTAACATCATTAAAATGTAGAGTAAAAATTATGGTGGCCTAGGGCAGTTCTTAGTATGACCCAAGTGACACAAGAGCTTAATGTCACAGAGATAGGTTTTGCAAAGTGCCCTGGTGCCTTTAAAATGTGGCATATTAGTAGAGCTTAGTGCTTATTTTGGGGTGGAATAGCTAAATTGATGCCCTTGAAGGGAGTCCATTTTTTTTTCCTGCCATGGGGATGGCACTAAATGCCCTGTGCTGAGGCAGTTTCTTTTCCTGCAGGATTATTCCCACGAGCTCATCTGCATGACTACCAGTGAAAGGATCGTGGTGCCAATTCGGGCCATTGCTGCCCGAGCTGTCCTGGACTTCCCTGAGCAGCTGGACTTCTCCAGGTGTCCAGTCAAGAGCAGCACCCAGAAGACTCTGCTGCTCCGCAACACTGGGAACCTGGAAGCTCGTTTCCAGCTGAGCACCCAGAGGTGAGGCAGCCCATCTGTTCTTGAGCAAAGGATATCACCTCTGGGTGATAGTAGCGTTGGGAAAGGGCAGCAAAAGGAAGCAGAGCATCAGAGCTGCTGCCCTGCAGCCCTGGCTGGAAGGGAGCAGGATGGATGGCAGCTGCTCTTGCCTTCAGTGTTCTTAGCAGGATGCAGCCTTTGAGCTTTCTCTGTCCCAGCTTTCCTGGAGGCTGCTGGAACATGTTGGCAGCTGGCTTGCACCCTGCTGAGCACAAGCAGCTCCTGAAATGCTTTCTCAGCACTGTCAGCCAAACAGAGCCATTCTCTGGGAGGCCACAGGCACGTGGCTTTGCAGGGGTCCCTGCATCAGATGCCCAACATGAGCTGTGCTGCAGGCAGCCCGTGCAGTTCCTGTTCCTGAAGCTGATCTGCTTTCCCTTGTCAGCTGAGGGCATCAGTCACCTCTTGTGTTCCATGATGAACCTCTGAAAGCTAGTTTAAAATTTCGTAACAGATGATTCAAATCTCTGAATCAGATTATGCCCCCTTTCATTGAGATTTCTTTTTGAATACTCTGAAGTTGCTGTGTTTCTGCTGTTTTTTTGTTTTGGTTTGTGTTAAATGTTTGCCAAAAGATCATACAAATAGACCTAGTTAAAAAGCAGAAGAAAACAACCTATTCAAACCCTCTCCATACTTTATCTTTTCTGCCTGTCACGTGCAGTAGTGATTAATGGAAAGGGCAGATCTGAGAGGATGAGAAGTGTCTTAAGGAACAGCTCACAATGGACAGAAAAAAGGCCAAAATGTAGCCTGTCAGCCCCATCTCTTGGCAGTGGTTTTCATTTGGTTATTAGAGTGTCAGGGATGTCTCCTTCACAGCTCTTCTATCTTAGAGCAGCTTTCATTGAAATGCTGATCAAATGTGCCCTTTCTAGGCTAAATCAGGATGTTTTCAAGGTAAAGTAAACCAAAGAACCACACTGCAAATTCAACAGTTACTATTCCTTGGTCTTCAGGGAAAAGTTCCTTCTCCCTGTGTGATTCCTAGGCTGTAATCTCCCAGGACAGGGAGTGCCCTAACATTTGCATCTCCTGAGATGAGGTTTATAGGCGGCAGGAAAAGAGAAATTCCTGAGGCAGACAGTGTCCAGTTGTGCCTGCAGATAGCTCTGAAGCCTCTCTGTGCTCTTCAGAAAGCATTCTCTGATGGGATTGCTGGCAGTGGGAGCCCTGAGTGTCACTGCAGAGAGCTGGATGCAGAGTGTGGGGAGCTGAGGCCATTTTGCCCACAGGATGTTGTGAGGGCTGGATCTGCTCAGCAGTGGCTCCGTGGCTGTTTCTGATGCTGTCTGTCCTGGCTGTCTTCTGCTGGCTGTGCTTGGTTTGCTCCCTGCTTGCCCAAGGGAGCTGCAGTGAGCTGCAGTGCAGAAGGAATCTGCTGGCCAGCTGTGGCCAGCCCTGATGGCTCTCTTTGTGTTGCAGTCCTTTCTCCGTGGCTCCGGCCGCAGGAGCTCTGGGCGCTGGTGACACCGTGCAGGTGACAGTGAGATTCCACGCGCTGACGGCCGGTGACCATTGCGGGTGCCTGGCAGTGTGCTGCAGCACAGGTGAGTGCTGGGCCTGCCCGGCCACAGGACAGCTCTGCACCATGGCTCCCTGCTGTCCCATCCCCTCCATTCCCTCCAGAGGTGCCTCCCCTGCTCAGCTTCACCCCAAAGCAAACGGAGAACTCCTTGGTGTTTGGGGGCTTGAGAAAGTGCATCCCCTCTAACAGGCTAAGATTTTGGACTCCTGTTTTGCTGGGAGTTGCTGAGTGGAGGAAGGAGGATCCCTGATTCTCCACTGCCATGTGGCTGTGCCTGGGTGAAGGTTTCTTTTATTCCTGGGCAATGCTGTAGGTGAGCTCTCCATCAGATTCTCTGCAATGCAATGGATTTCTAGCACACCTCTGTCCCATATGCTGCTTCTGCACTGGCTTGTCACAGACCCTTTTCTATGTGGCCCTTACACATATATGTAGTTTCTGTTTAACAACATTTTCAAGCCCTCAAGTTCCTTTTTTGTGACAAATCAAAACAAATTTTTCCTGTCCCCATTTCCCAGGCTGTTCATGCTGTTGCAAAGCTCTCACATCTATCTCCCATTTGATTTCTAGGCTGAGGAACCCCATTGAGTCTTCCTGCAGAAACTGCTCTGTACTTAGTAATCTTTCCTTTGTTCCCTTTTTATTAAATTGGAAATGCTGCTCTTGGTTTTTGACAGAACAATATAAAATATTTCAAGGCTGATGTGGCTGTGGGTTTGGACAGGGAGATGATGATGATGATGATTTTCCTGGTGTTCATTTTGTAGTGGTTTGTCCTATTGCAGAGCCAGGCTGGTTGTGTTTCCTCACCTGGGTCCCCTCCTGCTGTGGGCTGTCACTTCACTTGTTCCTCTGGGCCTCCTTTTGCTGCCCACCTGCCCCCAGGCATATTTGCTGGTCAGCAGCAAGGGATGCAAGGGATCAGGAGAGACAGAAGTCTGGTGGGATGCCCGGGGAGGCCCTGGGCAAGGCAGGAGTGAGCAGGGCTCCTCAGCGTCACCTGAAGGACTTTGGTGCAGAAATCCCAGTGATCTGAGTGGGTCACCAGAGCACATGGACCAACCCCACTGTACACACTGTCACCCTGGGGCCACAGCTCTACAAACACACTCAGAAATAAGGTGTTGAAGGAGCTGCCCAGGACATCCCCACGCTCTACACCCAGAGCTGTCAGGATGTGATCCATGGACTGATCCACAGAACTGCTCATTCAGCTAAAAACTGGGACACTTTCTTCTGTGACCTGTGGTTTGCTGCGTTCCTTGTGCTTCCATCAGCCAGTGAGCTGAGCAAAGACTCCCCTTTGCTTTGTTCCAGGTGAAGAAAGAATCCACACACACCTCAAAGGAGAAGCTGTGGATGTCAACGTTGGGTTGAGCACAAGTTCTGTGGAGATGGACAAGACTTTGATCACCATGTCAAGCCACAGAACTGTGTTCATCCAAAACAGGAGTAACATCACAGCCCACTTCCAGTGGAAGGCTTTTCCTAGTGAGGAAGAAGAGGATGAAGAGAAGAGGAGGTTGGTTTGAAAGATGCATTTCAGTGAGATACATGGCCCAAGACTGAAAGGAACATGTGGCCTCAGGGGGTGTTTTTGCTTTTGAATGGTTTAGGCCAAGTAAACCATCCCTGGCACCAGGGTGTGTGTCCCTGGGCTTTGGGAGCTCAGGACTCAGCATTCCAGTTCCATTTATACTCCAAGCATGGATGGCATTTTGGGAAGGAAAGGTTGATTGTGATGACTGGATTTCCTCAGGTTCTGATTGGCCTTTTGCCTCTCTCATCTTCTTCCTACATGACCTGGCCACATCCTTAAACAGTTCACCCTCTTTCCAAAGGTGATACACCCTCTTTTTTTCCCTTAGTTCCTTCAAAGGCTCCTTGCCCATCCAGGCTGGTTGTCTTCCCTGTCAGCTTGTCTTTCAGCACACAGGGGCAGTCTGTTCCTGTGCCTTCCAGACTTCTTTCTTGAAGCATGTCCATCCTTCGTGGAGCCCTTTGTTTTTAAGGGCTGTTTCCCAGGGTACTCTCCAAATCAGTCTCTTCAACAGGCCGAATCTGCCCTCCAGAAGGCCAGAGTGGAAGTTTTGTTGATGCCCCTCCTCGTTTCACCAAATATTGAGACCTCTATTATTTCCCCGTGACTGTAGCCCAGAGAGATGAAGGTGAACAGATGAAGTTCATTTAGCCATTAGGGAATTTCCTGGTGATATCCAGTACCTGGAGGCAGGGAGGCAGCAGACTGCCCTGTGGAATGGATCCAGTCAATAGACAGGGCCCTCAGCTCCCCTTAGAAGGGAGTCACCTACTGCCACTACCCTTCTTTTCTTCTCAGTACTTGAGGCTGTGCTCTGTCTGACAGACCAAGTGCAACTGGGAGACTCTCTAGACTGAATTTTTTTCTTTAGTGTCATCTGCCTGAGCCTCTGGAGCCCGGGCCTCATACCTGTCCTGTCAGGGCACCTGGGTAGGTGATGGGGGTCAGGATGGGATTTATTACCTGCCCAGTAGAGGCCCACTTCCATTCCCCAGTGTCTCCTAGGTCTCCTCCTTCTGCCTGATCCCAAGAAGGGCAGGGCTCCTGTGACTCCTGCTGAGCTTCTCTCAGGGTTGGACAGGTGTAACTCCACAACAGTTTCTTTCTGTTTCACTCTCCCTAAGGCTCCTCAGCCTTTCCACTTCTTCCTTTTGCCCTGTCCTCTGATATTAACACCAGGCTCAGACCCTCCCTGCAGCCAGGGGCCTGGACAGCTGCGTCCTTCCTGGGGGGTTCTCTTTGAGTTCCTACACTCCTGCTGGCAGCAGCAGCAGCAGCAATGGCTTTTCATCATTTGTAAACCATAGCTGGGGAGGTGGGGGGAAAGCAGAAGGAAGAAAGAAAGAAAGAAGAAAAAAAAAAGGCAAGCACCTCACAACCAGCAAAAAGACCCAACCCACTACACAAGGAGGATGGGTGGCTGCACCCTTTCTGCTCAGCCTGTTTGTGCCAAGTGCCTCGCAAAAACTGAAAAATGCTGTGCCAAAAGTGCTGGGCCAAAAGTGCCATGGCAAGCCTCTGTTTGCTGTGGGCCAGATCACTTACACTCCCCAGAGCCATTTTAAATTGCCTGCAAAGGCCCAGGAGATCAACCCTTGCCCACCTGAATGGCTGGTGAGAGGGTCCTTTAGTGTCCTGGTCTTCTTGGTTTTGCACTGTTCTCGATCTCCTTGCTCAGTGTCTGACTTCCATACAAGCTCTGGGTGTTCAAAAGAAATCCCAGGACCTTCTCTGGCTACTTCCCTGGGCTGTTTATTTCCATTTTTTCCCACTTTCCTGCCTCAGCCTGGACCCCAGGGGATCCACTTTCCCCTGAGAAGCAGCTAGGTTTCCCCAAAATAAACTTCAACCTGGTTTTGGTTTTGGGGGGGTTTCTTTTGTAATTGAATCTGGTTTTGTGCCAGTTTGTGTCCTAGACTGCCACCAGGACATTTTGCTCTTCCTTCCTTCCGGTCTTAGGCATGGTTGTAGCTCCAAGGCCACTGTCCTGCTGTCAGAGCAGCTTTTGAGGTCTCAGAGCAGAGAGGACTTTTTGAGGAGAGGAGATCGTGCAGGATCCTTTCCCTCTCAGGACATTCTAGAACCATGCACTGGGATGGGAGCCAAAAAGCTCTGGATGATGAAAAGGTCTCTCCAAGAGTTTGCTGTCTCCCTCCTCCACAACAAAGTCCCTTCCCCTCTCAGAGCCTCTGTTTTCATGCATATAGAACCTTGAATGTCACTGAAGGGATTTGGTGCCTGAATTCATCAATTTCCTTTGGAAGTGCTCTGGGATGCTCTTGTGAAAGACAGAGTAGGGAACAGGGCAGGTCCAAAACGAACGAAACAAAGTGATGTTTGTGAAAAACAGCAATCACTTGTCTTAATTTTTTTAAATGTTTAACAGTAATGAAATAGTTATAAAGATAGTAATAAAAATTAGAGTAGTAACAATTTGGACAGTCAGAGTTAGGACAATAAAGGGACAATAAAAAAGCAAAGAATTACAGACATCTGGGTGCTCTGCTCTGCCACAGAACAAGTTTTGCTAACAAAGGATTAACCCTTAAAAGCAATAGCTTGTTGCATATTCATCTATCTCATACATGATGCAAACATTCTTTTCAAACAAAGGGTGTTTTCTGTTTATTGTCAACTTCTTCCCTCATCTTGTACATCAGTCATCTTGGTCCCTTGATGTCTGGTTCTCCCCAGTGAGGAGGCAATAATTCTTCTCTTGGGATTTTGGGTGTCTTGTTGCTCTTATCTCTCCTTGAACTAGTTAGAAAAAGGATCTTACACCACATAGTTTCTGTAGCCTAAAACTATATGCACCACACTACTTAAAACGATTAGTACAGCACTGTAAAAAAGGATTCATACAACATCACTTTCCAACATCACACATATAGTAATCAGTTTAATATTTGCAAAAAGCCAATAATATAATAGGCATTTTTCACAGTGCTGGTAACATGGAGCTGCAACCCAGCTCTGTCTCCCCTCCCCAGGGAAGTCCTGCTCCATAATCTTTATCTGCCTCCCCCAGCAGCTCAGTGGGAGGAAAAGCCACTTGAAGTGGCTGGTGGATTGTCCCTCAGTTTTGGCAGAGGCTTTGAGCCAGGAGGTTCCCTTGAGGGATTCTGGCTTTGGAAAGCCCTCCTGAGCCTGCAGGTGTGGAGTAAAACTACCTGCTGCGCCAGTGAGCAGCAAGTTATCCTGTGATCCCTCTGGGACCCCCAGGGCTTGGGGTCAGCCCTTGCTGGGGAGCGGCTGCTTGTGAGAAACAGCCACTCACTTTTCCTAAGTTTAGAAAGGTTGATTAAACCTTATCAAAAATACAACCGGAGACTGGATAGAGAAGATGTTACAGCTCTGGGAGCAAAGGATTTGCCCCACCCTGTGCTCGCCCACACAATGGAGGTTTTGCCTTTTAACCCTTTAGCCTCTCCCAAAATTCTGACCATCGACCCCTTCTTCGCTGTCCTGTGGTGGAGTTTACTTCCTCCAATCTTGATTGGAGGTCAGATGCCACCATGGTGACAAGCTGACCCTCCCAAATACCCCAACCCCGGCTGTCCCTTGATAACAACTCAGGGGGTAAAAAACCTTTTCTTAACCTATAAACATGGTATTGGTCTGTTAATGGTGAGAGTCAGTCGTGGCATTGCTCATCTGTCACACTGCTGCTCCTCCCCAGGTGCTTTGCTCTCCTGCACTCCCACTTCTCTCTGCAAATCTGTGGCTCATTAAACGACCTGCTGGCTTTGTCTCTCCTCTGGCTGCAGGCAGTGTCTTATTCGGCAGTCACAGAGAGAGCTGCAGCAGGAAAAATTAATGGAGGAGAAAGAAACAGGGAAGGAGAAGGGCTCTTGTGAGGATCGTGCTGCCCTCCTGAGAGCCCCAGGGGAGATGGCAAAGGTGCACCCAGACCCCATGTTCTCTGATGACTTTTTTTTCATTGAGCCAATGGTAAGTGATAGCTGAGAACCTCATTTTCCTCCTCTTCCTCCTCCTCCTCCTCTCCCTCTTTCTCCTCCCACCCACTCCAACCCTGGCTGTGGTCACTTGGCAGATCCTCAGCTGGCCCCACATGCTGGGAGGGAGGACATGGAGTTTGTGGTGCAGCTGCAGAGCTCACCTAAAAACGCTGAAGTGCTAAAAGCATTTCTGCCCTGGAGGGTCAAGGCAGGGCTGGGAGCCTGACAAAGCCCAGCTCTGCTGCCAGGGCTGGAGCTCAGGGCACTCCGTGCGTGTCCTTGCAGTGTCACAGGGAGCAGTTCTTGTAGGGAGGGGCTGCCCCCACACGTGGGGCTCAGCAGAGGCTGTTGCAGCACTGCCAGCTCACACACTGACCTGAAGCTGGCAATGGCTGGCTGGGAAAAGGAGGCCAAACTCAGCCCAAGGTTGATCCCAGAAATGCCAATGGCCTCCTGTAACCACGCCTTGCACTATTTCTGAGTCTGCCTTCCAGTGTCATCTGTGAGCCTGGACACAAGGCTGGAAGGTTTCACTGGGCCTTTTGAGTTCTCCTGCACACAGGGACAGAAAACCTTTTCCTTTTCTGTTTCTGCAAGCAAACTGCCACGTGCTGCCATCAGCCAGAGCCCTGATTCTGAGCACTGGCATTGTGAGAGATGATGAACGCCTGGTGTCTGCACAATGCAAAATCCCTTCTCCCCTTGGAGTAAAGCCCAGAATAATCCCAACCTCTGCTTTCTTTCAAAACAGCTTGACTAATGTTTGTATTTCAAGGAAGGGGCTCATGTTCTCTTCTTGGTTACTGCTATGGCCCATCTAAGGCCAAGAGGCAGCAGTGCACAGGGGCAGTTGCATCCCAGTGCAGCTGACAGCAGCATGATGTGAGCAAGAGCTTGTGTCAGAGCAGTAGGAATCTTGTGGAGAGTGGGAGCTGATCAGCTGAGCATTGAGAGCTTCCAGCGCTGTGTTGAGCTGCCTTTGGAGGGTTTCCTTGGGCTCCTTGTGTTGTTCACTCATCATTGATGCTCTAAACAAAGGCTGACAGGACTGTGGTTGAAAACAGGAAATGTGAAGTTAAAGAGAAATGTTTTGCTGTCTCTTTGTGTTGCAGGAGGGAGAAATCGGGCCGAATTGTTCGGCCGAAATCCAGGTGACCTTCAAACCCCTGGCAGCTCTGGAGTATGGAAGTGTGGCTTACTGCAGCATCTCAGGTGCAGCTCCTTTGCCCTGCTTCTCTCCCCCTCAGTGCAGCCATGGTGCAAGCCTGAGCCCACTGGGCTGGCCTGGCAGTGCTGGGAAGAGTCCCTGGCCAGCAGGGCAGTGCTGGCACATCCCCAGTGGCCCTGCAGCTCCCAGGGAATGTCCCGTGCAAGGCCAGGACTCAGAGTGCTGTGTCTGGGTTCCTGAACCCAGCACAGCCCTGACAGCGCAGGGAGAGGTTTTGATGCCATGCCTTTGCCAGCATTTCCTCAAAGGCCAGAGAGCTGCAGAGCAGAGCAGCTTTAGTGAACAAGCACTAAGCCCCTGCAGGCCCCTGGCCTCCAGGATGGCTCCATTGGACATGGATCCATCATCAGGTGGCAGGAGCTGGGTTAGAAATGTGCTCCCTGAGCCTGGCTCAGCTCCCACTGGCCAGACAGCACCAGAGCAGAGGTGGCTGAGCCCCACTGAGCCCAGGCTGTTGGTAGAAGGAGCAGTCTTGGCCAGCAGCTGCTTCTCTCCCTGTGTGGGAGCTGTCACCTTGCAGCTCTCCGTCTGTGGAAACAGCTCCAGTGTCTCACCACCCTCACAGGAAAAAATGTCATCCCTAATATCTAACCTAAATTTCCTTTCTTTCAATTTCTACCCATGACTCCTTGGCCTGCCACTCCAGGACCCCAGAGATGTTTGAAACTCAGAAAACTGGTGGCTCCCATTGGAAACCAGCCTGAGGAATGGGTTAGGAATTAGAAGTCAGCCCCAAGGGATATCTGCTGAGGGAAGAGAAGGGTCCATATCTTCTCCTGCAGCATCAGGAGCTGGTAGCATCCAGCTCAGAGTCAGGGACTAGCGCTGAGGCAGCCTGGAAAAGACAGTGTGACAGAGGGAATGCTTGTACTGAAATGGACATCTCTCCCCAGGCCGTGAGAGCAGGCTGCCCCTGCAGCTCAGAGGGGAAGGCCAAGGACCCTTGGTTGAGCTCAGCTGTGACACTCTGGACCTTGGGGACATTTTTGTCAACACCCCCCATGTCTGTGAGGTGAGCAGCAGGGCTGGGGATGGATGCTGATGGCTCCTGAGGCAGCAGCAAGCCTGGTGGAGCTGTGGAATTCCTGCCAAGCTGGGCAGTTGTGAGCAGGGAATATTTGATGTGCTGGTCCAGTCTGGGGGGTCAGAAAGGTGTGTCTGTTGTTCATGAAGGCCCAGCCCCTGCTTTTGGGCAGCCTTCCTTAGGGATCAGCTGGGAGGCTTCCTGCAAAACAAGCCCTTGGCAGGTGAAACCAGCACTGGGTGCAAAAGCTGCATGTCCAGAGGCTTTTGTGGCAGTGCCAGACACAAGGCACCTTTGGACTGGGCTCTGCAGAAGCAGCTGGAACCAACTGGCTGCCTTTGAGCTTCAGTCCACTGCCAACAGCTTCCAGTCAAGGGTCTCCTGCTCATTCCTGGAAGTCCCAGGAAAGCCTTGGGAGTTCTGTCCCTTGCTGGCAGTCCCACACTTCAGCCTTGGTGCATCTCTGGCTCTGGAAAGAGAAAAGTGGTCCTGGGAATTAAGAAAAGGATTTTTCTTCCTCTTTGCTTCCCCCACAATAATGCTAAGCTTGCAAAAAAACCACAAGAGAGCAACTGAAAAGAGGTAGAAAATGAGGCACTGCATCAGGGCAGACACTTTCAAAAGCTTGGCTGGGGAAGAGAAAGACACCCTGAGTTTTCTCACCAAAAGATGGTGCTGTCTGTACATTTTGATGCTGATGCCTCATTACCAATGTCTTCTTTCCATGGTGTGGGAAAAGGTGAATGAGTGGATGGTGCTGTTGGAGCTGTGCTGGCTGGGGCAGCAGCAGCTCAGTGCTGATTCACTAGGCAGCTGCAATCACCCCACGTTGCTCTCAGGGCCAGGTCTCCATGAGCAGGGTGATGCTGCCCAGAGGTGCACTGCTCTGTGTCCATGGGATAAGCCCAGGGTGACTGCAGGTCTGTGCAGTTGCCACTGCTTTGCATGAAAACCCAAAGGCAGAACTTGTCCTCTTGTATCTTTTGACTTCTGCCATTCAGCAGCACAAAGCATCTTCTGCCTTTCCTGGCTGTTCATTGCATCCTTAGACAATAGCTCCCAAGAAGGGAAGATTCCACATGGATTTCCACTTTGCTTTCTTGCTGCTGCAGGTGAACCTGATCAACCAAGGAGCTCTTGATGCTCCCTTCAGCTGCATCCCTTCAGCCACAAAGGTGGGCTTGGGCTTCAAGTTGGCACCTCAGGAGGGCATCATTGCAGCACGTGGGAGCCAGACTCTCCAGATCTCCTTCAGTGCCACCGTGTTGGGGAGGTTTGAGGAAGAATTCCGGTTCAGTGTGGCTGGATCTCCTACGCCTGCCATCCTGACCATCAGGTAAGGACCCTGGGAGCTTGGTGGGCACATCTGGAGCTGTCTCTGGGACATGCCCCACCTATCTCCTGTTGGGGTGGAGCAGAGAGAAAAGGTGTTTGCTGAGGTCTTCATCTCTGCTCTGATGCTGGCATTGCTTTAGTGGGAGGATGCCTCCTGCCCTGTGTGGTACCTGGAGCTGGAATGACTCCTCCCTGCAGGGATCTCCCTCTGCCCTGGGCCATGGCAGGCAGTGGGATGGATCAGCTTTGGGCAGCAGCTGCTCTGGGATGTCCCAGCTGAACAGCCAGCAAGGCCCCCAGGGCTTTGGAGATGGGCCAGCCTGGGGCATTCTGCAGCAGCAGCAGTGCTTGTAAAAACTTCTGTCAATAATCCATGCCAGATGGGCAGCAGCAGCCTCACCTCACCTCTCATGGCCATGCTGTGGGGCACAAGCCGTGCTCCCAGCTGCTGTGCCCAGAGTGCTCTGGTGCCTCCTGTGCACAGCCAGGCAAGGGCTGATGTGGGAGTCAGGGAACTGTGCAGCAGGAACTGTGCCAAGGACTTGGGCATCATCCCCTGGGCTGGTGCCATGGCAAGAGATCATCCTGGCCCAGCACAAGGGACAAGGGGTGATGATAGGGGAGGCAGAGCTCAGTGCTCAGCACCACAGTAGCACGAGGCCTTGTCCCTGCCAGCCTGAGCCTTGTGCTGTTAGGATAATGCAGTGGGAGCAGGAGAGCTGATGCTGGCTGCTCTGCAGCTTTGGAACTAGGCTGCTGCTCTTGGGAGGCACTGGGGCAAGGCAGTGAAGAAATGAAAGCAATCTGCACTGGATTATAGCAGTAAGATAAGGGAGATGGATGAAAAAGAACAAGGAAGTTATTACTTCACAAGAACAAAGTGGTGAGTAGGTCTGCCCCCAGTGGAGAAAGAATGATGATGGCTTTGTTTTTGGAGGAAAAGTGCTGCTTTTTTATTTTGGAGATCAAGAGGGAACCTTCCACCATCCAATAATTGATTCTCCTCTGTCCCTCCCCTAAACTGGTGATGGGATGTTTGTGCATCAGCAGCTTTCTCCTTGAGCGAGGGCAGGTTGTTGAGATGTGTGGAGCAGAGCCAGGGGCAGTCCTGTGAATCCAACAGAAGGCACAGGTCACTGGGCCTGGATTTTTAACCACAAGGCAGAGTGGGCATCGTTTGGCATCAGCCATGAAATCAACTGGGGAGTGTTGTGCAGCTTCAAGTGCTGCTTTCAGTGGGTGTTGGTGGCTTTTGCAGTGTGTCTGCTGAGTTCAAGGACAGGTGAGGTGCTGTGCTAGATTCAGGACCCCCTTGTTTGGTTGTTGAAGCTGTTGCTCTTGGCTGTGCCAGCTGCTGCACTGCTGACAAGCTGGTCCTTTCCTCTAGGATTCATCTGTGCCCTGTGTAGAAGTGTTGCTGCTCTTTTCAGAGGATGTTTGGGGCTGCCCTGGGTTCATGTGTCAGAACTGTGTCTGTAATGATGGTGTGGGTCAAACTCTGCTGAGAAAGCTCCTCCGTGGGAACAGCAGTTCCAGCTAAGAAGTAGCAAAGCAGGAACCTGTGTCTGGCAGGGCTGGTTACAGAAGTTTGTGGGGACACCTTGATGTCCATCCCATTGCAGATGGGGAAAGTTAGGCCCAGAGCCATGTCTGGCTGTGTGTTCAGGGTCCTTCATGGGACCAGCAGCATCCCGGGGGCTTTTCCTGCCTGCCCTGTGCCCAGAGCCCATCAGTGGCTGTTGGCTGCTGGCCACTTGGCTTTAGCTGCCTCCTGTGCCCAGGGGCACTGTGCTGAGCACATGGTGTGTGCTGGTTTGAAAGGCACGGTGCCCTGACCCCAGGTTGGTGCCCCCGAGCCACGACAGCCGGAGCTTTGCAATTCCTTGAACCAAGGCATTTCCTGCTCTGTCCTCGCCATGCAGGGGCAGCGTCACTGGACCGAGTTTGCACTTCGACCTCCCTGAGCTCGACTTCGGGGACATCTCCTTTGGTGAGTGCTGCCTGGGCTGGGACACAGCGGGACGGATCTGTGCCTTCCGAGAGAAAAGCATCCCTCCCTCCTGCTCTGCCCCAGCAGCCTCTTCAGGGTGGGAACTGCAGGGCTGCTGGTGCCGCAGGGAGCATTTGGCCATTGTCAGATCAAACAGAAGCAAGGCATAGAAAGTCAGGATTTTCTGGTGTCTCTGTCCTGCTTGAAAAGACAGATGTCTGCCAAGGAAGGTGGGAATCTTCCTGGAATGGAAAGATGAGCCCCTCCCTCCAAATGATGATACTTTGAAATGACAGGGCTCCCGGGCAAAACTGTGGGAAAAGGAATAACAGTTCTTTCCTAGACTATATCAGGAGAGCCCAGAGAACAAGAGCAGACGTTTGCCAGCTGCCAAGTCCCGTTTTTGTCCTTTGGTGCAGTGAGGATCCCAGCAGGAGGAGCTGTGGGCTCTGGCAGGGCAGTGATCCCCTGCCAGCCGGCAGCGGCAGGGAAGGAGGGAAGGAGGGAAATGCTCCTTTTGCAGAGGGACAGAGGGCAGGGGGATGTGGGCAGTGCCTCAGAGCAGCAGGCAGCAGCGGGGAAGGCAGGCAGGGTGGGTGCCAGGCTGAGCTGCAGCCAGGGCAGTGCCGGGGCCAAGCACACAACCTCCCGCAGCAGCACGCGGCCGAGCTCCCATCCCCGAGCGGGAGGAAGGGAAGCTCCGCTCCCTGCCCAGCCTCAGCTCCCACTGCACAGCGCCCACGGCATCACGCCACGGCTGCCAAAAACCCCCAAGGGAAAAGCCCACCCCCAGGGCCAAAACCCCCAAAACCCCTATCCCCCTTCCCAGACCAAGGGGAGCATTCACTACCAAGCCTGAACCCAGAACAAGGAAGGTCATGGACTTTTTAAGGAAACTACTTGCCTTTCCTGAGCTGCTTCTGTCCCACCCTGCATCACCATGGAGGCACTTGTCAAGTTGCCTTTTTGAAGAAATGAAACAAGAAAGGCAAGAGATGGAACTATGGTTCTGAACCAGGAGATCGATCCTGCTGGATCTGCTTTCATTCCTAAGGTCTCTTCAGCTGAAGGCAGCTGTTGTATCTTTGCTTCTTTGGAACTGTTGACTGTTGTCTGCATGCGGTGAGCTCAGTCTCATTGGAGGTTTTGCCATCTGTGTTTGTCCTTGTTGTGCCTCTCTTGCCTCCCTGCTGGAGTCACTGCTGGAGCTGGCAGTGCTCACTGGGATGGGCACAGAGAAACTCTGGGTTGCAGCTGCAGTTGTTTTTTCTCCCCATCTGTGTTCCAGTGCCTCTTGGTGAGCAGGCCCGGGGAGAAGTCTCCTCCCCAAAGAGCTGGCCAGCCCAGCCAGATGTCCACTGCAGAGCAGCTTGTGGCTGCTCTCCGGGCTCTGCAGGACATCCCCACCATGAGTGGCTGCATCTCTGGCTTTCCAGCATGGAAAGCAAATCCCAGAGCTCCAGTGGGGTAAAGCCTTGCAGGCTGCAACCCCAGTGAGCAGCATGGGTGTGATGTCCCCGTTTGTTGGGTGAGGTGGGACCTGGTTCCTCATTGCCAATCTCCAAGCAAGGCTTGGGTGTGCCCCCAGTTGAGTGGGCTCTGAGCTGTCTCGTGCTCAGTCTGTTTGGCCCAAACCAAGAGATGCCTTTAGGATCCTGCAGAGAGAAGCTGCATTGGGGTGCTTTGCCTCACGTTCTAGTTCCTGATTCCACCCTCTCTTTTGCTGTGGCTTCTTCTCAATGCTGACTCACTGTTTATCTATCTTGAAAAGGGTGGGAGTGTTGGCAGGCTGAACAGGGAATTTGACAGCTTGAATTCTCAGAGGAAATGCTCGGTCTGGGTGCACACTCGTCACTGGGAGATCACTGGTGCTGGTTTGGGGCAGGTGAGGCAGCTCCTCCCCATCGCCAAGAGAGAAGCTTGCAGTGTTCAGCAGGGCTAGGAGTGGGCATTTTCAAGGCTGCAGTCTGCAATCTGTGTCAAAGGGAACTGAGTGACGATTCATTCCTCATGCAGCTTCTGGGTGAGCTGTAGTTCAGATAATCCAGAGCTAAACTCCAGTGCCACTTTCATTGTGCCAGGCCATTCCCAGCAGGAGTCAGGCCACAATGGGAGCCTCAATGGATGTTGGTGTCCTTTCCTAGGCTTTCCCTACACCCAGTGCTGCCGGCTCACTAACAGCTCCCCGGTGCCCGTGACGTTCCAGCTCCGCATGTCGTTCGATGGCACGCAGCCGGCTGTGGACAGCGTGGATCAGATCCGCTGCCACAGTGACCCAGCCTGGAGGAAGGGCGTTCACTTGTATGTGGAGCCCCGGGAGTTTACCATCACTCCCAGCCAAGGGACCATCCTGCCCCAGGGACACCAGGACATCCAGGTACGGGCAGAGTGCAGCCAGAGACGCTTCAGCACCAGGGCTGCAGCTGCACTGGAGCGTGGGAGGGCTTTAGCTCTGCTGCCAGCTTTGAGCATGGTGTGAGTGAGAGATCTGCACTGCTCTGAGGCCTCTGCTAGCTGCCTTACTCGGGATGTTCCTCAAGGAGCACTGTTTTCTTTCCAAAATCATATGCTGAGGTCACATACCATATGGTCAAGGCCAGAAGTCACTCTTGGGTTCTTGAGAGCCATTTATTTGATTGCAAGTGGGCAGAGCAAAGATGAGGGCAAAAGGTGGCTGTTAGAGAGATGTCATTGTAGAAAGCAGCTAGCTTTTCTTCTTGGTCTGATTTCCCCTCTCCTGGGGAGCAGAAGGATTTGTGTTCACGGCAGGAATCTCCAGTGGGGACAAAAAACTCTGCAGCCATGAACTGCCCAGCACCTGCTGGGCCACACTTTGCCCTCATTTCCTGCTGTAAAGCTGAACTCGTTGTGTTCAAGTCAGATTTCTTCTGCATTTATGTCATTGTAGTCAGATGAGAAATTGGGTCTTAATTTGAATACAGTGGTTCATAGAGCTTTAGTCTAATGTTTTAATGTAGCTGAGCTATGCCCTGATAGCAAGGTGTGTTTAAGACATCTGCTATTGCCAGAAGGCTTTTGTTGCTTTGAGACTGTGCTCTACACATGGAGCAGCAGCAGAATTAAGACAAAATCTTCCCTCAAGGGCTGGAGGATATCACACGTGGATAATGAGCTTTTGTAAGGAAGAATTTCCTGTTCTTCTCTTCCACCAGGTGACCCTGTGTTCCAACTCGGTGATGGAGTTCTACAGGAAAATGCTGGTGGATCTGGAGGGTTTTGGCAAGGGAGTGGCATCATTGGTCATCACAGCCAGGTACCAGCCCTTCCCTGGCCTCCTCCAGCCCCTGCCTTGCCCAGGCTTTGCTGGCTGCAGCTGCCGAGGAGAAGTGCTGGTTCATGAGCTCATGTTGTGCCAGCTGGGCATGAGAAGAGCAGAGCTTGGACAGCAGCCTGTGGTGAAAAGCAGCCCTGCTCCCAGCCCAGCAGGGTCCTGGGCCCTTTTCTGAAGGCACCAGGAATGAGATCATTTCTTGGCCTGGCTTTTGGTGCTTGAGGTGGAACAAATTTCCCCAGGGCCTCCTCTCCTTCTTGCTGCAAGAGGTGGAGTTGTGCTGGGTGCGAGCACCGTGCATTGGTTTGGGACACAGCAAGCAGCCTGCTGAGAGCCAGGCTCTGGTTCTGTTCATGAGGGCACGTGGCAGGGGGGAAGTGGCTGCCAGCAAGAGTGCTGAGGGCAAGGTCTCAGGAGGGGAAAGCAGCCCTTGGTGTGGCAGCTCAGCTCTAGATTTTCTCCTTCCCTCTGCTTCCCACTCTGAGCTTGAATGTTCTCAGTGTTGAGAGCAAAAGTGGTTGTTGCTGCAGCAGAATTCCATCCTGCTGTGCTGCGGTGGGTGTCAGTGGAATGCCAGGAGGGATGCAGTTCCCTGGGGCTGTTCCCTCTCCCAGGCAGAGCCATCCAGGCAGTGCCTGGGCTGGCATTTTGTCAAGCAGGTGGGCTGGGGACAGTCAGTGCCTGGAGCTGTGGAGGGAAGGAGCCAGGGAGCTGTAGGGCCTGGGAGGGGCTGATCAGCCACTCTGGAGGGCAGCTGGTGTCTCGTGCCCTCCAAGGCTGGGGCAAGCAGCTGAGTTCCCAGGCAGGGCAACAGCACCATGGCAGAGAAGGGAGTCATTTTTCCTGGGACACTGGAGTTGTGTGTTCCTTGAGCATTAGTGAGCTCTGATCCTTGTTGGGAAGGCTCCCCCAGAGCTCATGGGTCACTGGGAGTGTTACAGGAGTCCTTGCAAGCCTTCCTGGGGAAAGGAGGGGCTGAGGCAGCTGTGGGACAAAGTGCTCTGCCTGGGGCACTTGGCAGCCTCTGGCTGCTGCCTCTCAGGGTTTGCCCCTCCTTGACAAGACCTGTTGGAGTGGGAAGACGTAGAAGGCAATTTATCACTGCAGGGCTGTTCAATGCCCATTTGACAGTGACCAGTGTGTTATGCTCTGTTTTACAATCTTTGGGGGTAAATGTTCTCCATTCTCTCAGTATCTCTGATTCCCCTGGGCTCATCTCTTTGTCCAGATGTCTTGTTCCTAAGCTGCAAGTGTCCCCCCACGTGCTGCAGTATGATGAGTGCCTCCTGAAGGTGCCATATGAGAAGAAGTTCCTGATTAGGAATCCCAGCCACCTGCCTGGCTGCTACGGGCTTATTGAACAGGTTTGGCATCCCATCCACCTCCCCGTCTCAAATATTATTGAGGAGCTTATTGGGGGAAAAAGGGTTTGGACGTGACCTTGTTGGTTTCTATTCAGTCTTAAAGATCTGCTGAGAACAGGATCCTACCCGAATGTTAACTTGAGGATGCAGTTTAACCTGCTGAGGGAACAGTTGATGTTCTAGTCTTCAGGGTGTTTTCTTGTGGGAGATCTTGGAGGGCTGTGAAAGCTGCTGCATCCACAGACAGCAGTGCCTGTGCTGGCAGTCTCCTGGCAGGATCCCCTGGGAATGCTAAGCCTACAATTCTTGCATCTTGTTTGTGCCTTTTACCTTTGTCCTGGGCATTTTTAAACACGTGTGTCAGTTGCTGTTGCGGTGGATGTTAGGGAGTGTAAAGTTTCTTCAGAGGTGCCTCTGAAGCTGCATTTCATTGTGTCTCTTGCAGAAACGCAAGGAGGACTCTGCTGTGCTCTACTCCAGCCCCAAGCCCTGTGGGATTGTCCAGCCTCACAGCACTGCAGAGATCCCAGTGCTGGTGGAAGTGCAGGCGCTGGGCACGCATCGCACCAATGTTCTCATCGGCGTGTTCGGGGATGAGAGAAACCCACTGGTGAGTGCAGGGGAGATGTGTGCCTCTGTGCAGCTGCTCCTGGCAGGCTGCAAAGGGCACAGGGATTCTGCCGGGGAAAACAGGCACAGGCTGCTGTGGAGAAGGCCAGGAGGGATGGGTGGCACAAACAGCTCGTGCCTCACGGGTGGTAATCTCAGTGTCTGGCACAGAACGTCGTTGGTCTGAGCTGGAATCCAGGGTCACTTTAGTGCATTACTCTTGAAAATGCTGTTAACTTTGGAAACATCTGTTTGAAAATGGCATCTCTCTGAGCGCAAAAGAGGATGTCAGAAGACTTCTGGGAACCTTGAGCTTTCTGTAAAAAAAAGGAAGGCTGGCATTTCAAGAGTGGTTGCAAGGATTGAAACTTAGATTAAAACATAAGGAAATGACAATGGCAAATTCCCTGAATGGCACCAAACATCTGAACCTGGGCCATTATGGCACTGCATGTAAATCAGTGAACAGGAAGGACAGGCAATGCAGGCTGTGCCAGGGAGCCTGAAGTTTGACAGAACAGTGTCTTTCAACTCTGAGGCTGCTTACCTTAAAGAGGAGGGTTTCTCCCCACCAGAGGAACCAGTTGTTTAACTGTCAGCCTGGCCATAACTAGAGACTTCTTGCAAAGCTTTTACCTTTGGGCCAATCCTTTGTAGTTTGAAAGGTTCTCTTACCTTGATCCTTTTAAATTTGGAGGTGAACATGTAATTATCTTTTTCTTTTTTCCCAAAAGCCCAGCATTTCAGCTGGAGAGTGGTAGCTGTCCCTAAAGAAATACCTTGAGCAGGGATGAGCTGTTTAAGGTTTTTTAGTTTTCCCTGTTATGGTTTGTTTGGGTTTTTTTTAAAAATCTTTCTTGCCTGCTTCCTGGGACAGAGAAAAAAGTTATGGAGCTCTGGACGGCTGGCAGAAACCTCCCCAAGCCCAAGGCTGATGGAGTCTGGCAGGATCCCAGCACTACAGCCGATGTATGTATGTCTGTATGCATGGGGAATGCCACCTGAGTCCCCTGGGAGTGTTGGAAAATGTCAGCCAAGCCCCCAGCAGTGTCAGGGAAACATTCCTGATAAATACCTGCTGGAGCTGCAGAGTTTCTGGCGTTGGGCCCTGGGGGGGCTGTGCTGGCTGTGCTGGCTGTGTCTGCCCCTGGATGTCTCAAATCTGCCCTTTTCGCTTGCCTTCTCTGTCTTTTCCTCTCCCACTGTGCTTTTTGCATGCCCACAAGGTGTTCATCCCTGTCCTCTGCAGTTCCTCAGTGCAAGCAGTTGCAGCTGCTGCAGCAGCTCAGTGTCATTCCTGGGCTGCCTTTAGAGCAGACCTGCTCCAGCCTGGATTGGGAAGGGCTGGATCAAAGCATTTCTCAGTTCAAGGTGCCAGCAGCCAGCCAGGGGCTGCATCCTGACCAGGAGCTGCTGGTGCAGGTGTCCCTCCCTCCCACTGCAGGTCTCTGTTCACAGTTATCTTCTTTTCCAGAGATGAGCTTCACCCACCTAAATTCAATCCCCAACCACCAAAGAAGATGAGAACATGTTTGGATTGCCCAGCGTCTCGATGGAGGCACTTCAAGGCTGGAAAGCAGGAGGCAGCCACAGCCCTGACTGAAGAGCAGGATTTGACCCAGTCTTCAGGAGCAGAGGTGGATTTTCTTGTACACCTACTGCTTGTGCTGCCTCCTTAGCCTGCCACCAGCAAGTCATGCTCCTGCTGAGCTCCCTTTTTGCTGCCCTGCTGTCCTGTGCCCTGACAGTGGCTGGGCAGCAGGGCCAGTGGCTGGACATGGGGGAGTGGCAGGGAGAAATAGGAGAGTTTTCCTTGGAGAAGCTCACTCAGATCCTACAGGCCTGTGTTGAGTGTGGCATTTTTTGCCTTGTTGCCTTCCCAATGCAAGATGAGGCTTTTATCTGCATCATGATGGGAAGAGCTGCAGCTTCCTTGCCCACAGCAAGCTGGGATGAGTCCTGATCTCCATGTGCCCTCTTCCCAGCCCAGCCAGACTCCCTGTTTGCAGGTCTCTGCTGTCACCCGAGAGCTGCTCTTGCACTGCTGGCCCTGAAGCTGTCTTACAAACTGAGACTTGGCAAAGTGGCTGTCTCTTCCTGCAGGCGTAGGGAATGGCTTGTTTTTCAGGTGCCACCACAAGCTCCTGCAAACCCTCACCTCCCAGCAGGCCTGGAGGGATTCAGGTGCTCCGTGGGCGCACCGCACACTGCCCTGGAAGCGGAGAAGGGAAGAGGGAATCTGTCTCCCTTGCACACTGGCAGTGTGGCAAGCAGGGCTGGAGCTGCCAGTGCCACTGGTGGCCCTGAGCATTGGCCACAGAGGGGCCTCCCATCCCTGCAGGCCCAGCACAAAGTGCTGCTGGAGCAGCTGGGTGTTGGAGAGGCCGTGCAGGACACGTTGTGGGGCTGCCCAAGGACGCTGTGCAGCACCTATGGAGGGCACTGCTCCCCCTGCAACTCCTCAGGTGGTCCAGAGGAAGGTTTTGCAGGAGCTTTTGCTGTAGCACCTTGAGGAAGCAGCATTTAAATCAGAGAGAGAGGGGAAGAGCCTCAGGAGTCAGATGAGCTGGGCTGGGAGTCCTTTGCTCAGCTCCAAGAGCTCTCACTCTGAGTCTCCTCCTTTTCTAAAAGCAGTAAGTTTTGAAACTTTTTCAAGGCAAGTTGTGCATCAGAGAGAATTTCTAGTGCCAGGAGACATCCCAGTTCACTTTCATGTCATGTACTCATGAATGCATTGACCCGTGAGGATGGGAGAAGATTTTCCCCATGGTCCCTGCACTGGTCAGTGGCATGGATGCAGGATGAGATCAGGGTGATTCTGGCAGTGTTTGGGGAATAGGCCCCTCTGGCTGCAGCTGCACTTTGCTCCAAGATGCTCTTCTGCATCCATTTCCATGCTCAACACCTCCATCTCTCCTGTCTTCCATACAGGCTTCCAGTATCCTGCCAGTGTCAGGTGTGCTACAGCCAGGAGAGAGCCAGCAGGTCTCCTTGCCCTTCTCTGGCCACCTCAACAGCATCTCCAGTGCCACGGCGCTGTGCCACGTGGAGGGAGGCCCCAGCTCCGAGGTGCTGGTGCCCGGGGAGGCCTCACGTGTCAGCTGCTCCCCGAGCCCCCAGGAGATCAACTGTGGCTCTGGGGCACCTCTCAGGGAGAGGTGAGTAAGCCTTCCATGGGTTCCTGCTCTCCATGGGTTACTGTCCCTGCAGGGCTTCCCTGCTCCAAGGACTCTGAGCTCAGAGGTGCTGCATAGCAAAGGCCAGAAGCAGCACAGGGATGGCCACTCTTAGCTCCCTGGCTCCCAAGAGAGGAAGCACCTTCTTCTGTTGGGACAGAGCATCTTCTTCTCTAGTTTAGTGGTGAGCCCTCCTGGCTCAGATGCTGCCTTCAGGGAGCTGGGCTCTGGCCCTGCCTTGGCACTGCCTCTAGAGGTGTCTTTAGCTCCATGGTGTTGAGTCGCATCTTCTTCATCATCTCCCTTCTTCACCAAAACAGTGGGATTGCGGTGTGGGCAGGCGTGGGGCACAGACCAAACCTTGGTTTGGGTGCTGGTGCTGCCACAGATGAAGTCCTTGCAGTGCTGATCTGCCAGGGTTCTCCTGATGGTGGGACAGCAGCCATAAAAGCTCCTGTCCTTGAGGCTCCCCTTCAGCTGCAGCAGTGGGCAAGCACAGGAGAAGCTCTGCTCCAGCAGGGCAGCCCAGCTCAGGACACACAGGCAAAGTGTGCAGCTGGGAGTGGGGGCTGCTTAAAGCAAGCCTGTGCATCAGGACTTCCTTCAGGCCAGGCTGAAGTTGGTTTCATGGGGAGGAGAGGGACGAGGCTGCTTCAGATGGTTTCCATGGCAGACAGCACCAGCTGGCTTGGTCACAGCTGGCTTCCAGCAGGAAATCTGGCTGACAAGAGCCTGTCTTGCAGGAGAGCAGTTCCTCCAGCCTTTGCTTTCTGACTGATAGGCTATTCTCATTTAGGATCAGGCTATGAGTTGTTAAAACCGAGGCTCACGGACAGAGACTCTCTAACTCATTAAAGTTAGAAAGTGGTATGTTTATTAACCCCGGTGGGTGGCACCAGAGTCGTCCCTACAAGGCGTGACCGTGCTGTACAAGGTTCTTTGCCCTCTCTTTATTTCCCAGGATCTTACATACAACATATGTGCACAACCCCAGCACTTCCCCTCCGTGCTCTGTATTAAAATGAGGTCATTAGTCCTTCACACCGGTGCAATTCTTCTCTGGAATTGGGTTGGTGGTCTCCTATTGGGCCAGTGGTCTTAAGGGATGAAGTCAGGAATGTCTTCATCAGGTCTCTGTGACCCTCTGGCACCATCCAAGGTCCCCTGCTTAGTGACTGATTGACATAAAGCCCAGGTGCTAACCATTGTTCTACGGGTTTCAGTATGTTCTTCTAACAGTTCACTTACTCCACTTCCTTCTATCAAGAAGCTCATCATGGTAAACAATATAACAATCAGCTCTGGCTTAAGCATCTAATCATCATTAACCTATGGTCTACCTGTCTAACTGACATCCTGATCAATGTGAATTGCTTCTAAGCCTCAGCTGAAATCTGAACTCTTTAAATTCTTGCTTCAGCTCTGCCCAGGGAGAAGGGAGCTGAATGAGCTGAGTAAGAATTGCAGGAGAGATCAGCAGACGTTGGCACTCTGTGCTCTGCTTGAAACTGGGAAGTCAAGAGACAAAGGGCGTTTTCAGGCACAGCGCAGAGAGCTGGTGGATCAGCCTTTGGCAGTGGGCTGGAGGTGTCTGGCTGTGCCTGGAGAGGGAGCTTGCACAGTCAAGCCCTTCTGATGGCAAGGCTCAGGCTTGGCCGGTCCTGGAGGTGCCCTTCCACCACTGCCCTCCCTTGGGATGTTCCCAACCTCTGGGGGTTGAGGAGAATTCACGGAAATGGTCTGGCGCTGCTGCCTGGCCTCAGGGTCAAGGAATGAAGTGCAGGGCCAGCCAGGACGAGTGAGCCCAAGGTTCTGGTGGTGACTCTCAGCCATGTTTTCTGTTTTGTCTGCAGAAGGGAGCTGAAGCGGCCGTCTCCAAAGCTTGAGGAGGAGACAAAAGCCTTGGCGGAGGAAGAGAGGCAGAAGGAGAAAGAGAAGCAGAAGAAAGAAAAGAAGGGTGTCTCTGTGGGGAAGGAACCTCCAAAAGCAGAGAAGGGGAAAACCAAACCCCCAGAGAAGAAGGAAAGCAAGGCCCCAGAGAACAAGGACACCAAAATCCCACCAAGGAAGGAAATCAAAGAACCAGAGAAGATGGAAAACAAACTTCCAGAAAAGAAAAACAAACATCCAGAAAAGAAAGAAACCAAAATCTCAGAGAGGAAAGAAAGCAAAGCCCCGGAGAAGAAGGAAAGCAAGGGCCCAGAGAAAAAGAATACAAAAGCATTAGAGAGGAAGGAAACTAAATTCCCTGAGAAGAAGGAAACCAAAGCCCCAGAGAGGACGGAAAGCAAACTCCCAGAAAAGAAATACAAACCTCCAGAAAAGAAGGAAACCAAATTCCCAGAGAGGAAGGAAAGCAAGGCCCCAGTGAAGAAGGACACCAAAGCATTAGAGAGGAAGGAAACCAAATTCCCAGAGAAGAAGGAAAACAAAGTCCTGGAGACGAAGGAAATCAAAAGCCCAAAGAAGGAAAGCAAAGCCACAGAGAAGAAGGAAATGAAAAGCCCAGAGAAGAAGGAAAGCAAAGCCCTAGTAAAAAGGGAAATCAGAATTCTAAAGAAGGAAACCAAATCTCCAGAGAAGAGAAGCAAACCTCCAGAACAGAAGGAAACCAAATTCCCAGAGAGGAAGGAAATCAAAATCCCAGAGAAGGAAATCAAAGCACCAAAAAAGAAGGAACCCAAAGCCCCAAAGAAGGGGGAAGCCAAAGCCTGAAAGAAGGGAGGAACCAAAATCCCAGAGAACCCAGCTGAGGTGGAGAAGAACTCTTTATTTTATTCACACAACTTATTTTATACAGTTTGCCAAACCTAATGTGCAACTTTAGGTAGTTAATCGATTTCTTATTACTAGTTATGCCAGTTATTCTGTTGGATAATAAAATATATTTTACTTGTGCATCAAATCTCTCTGTTGTATTCTTTGTATTGTTACCTATTCTCTTCACTGATTCTCATGGGACAAATCCCTTGTTCTTGCAGGTGCATTTGTTTTTCACCCTCAGATCAGATTGTTCACCAAGTCTCATTCTCAAAATAACTTCACGTGGGAACTTGTGACTGCTTAGCTGCACTTAGAAGAGATGACAGGCCAGCTGTTAATATAGCAGAACAAGGCCTGGTTTCATAAGGCCTTTCTTTTATCATTATTCTACCTGTCTCTGACATCTCCCCCTTTTTGTTCATTTAAAAAAGGCTCCTATGTTCTGATGTTGAAACAGCTCACTCTTGGGAGGGTATGATCTCATGAAGGTTATCACTGGTTATCTGTTAGATGTGGGATAAGATACATAAAAGACCCGTTCCAATCAACAAAACTTACCCAATTCTGTCAAGTCATTGACACAGGGTTTTGCAGCATGAGCAAACAAAAGAATAATGTCCAATGTCTCTTAGGGAAATGGAAAGAAATGACCATTGTTTCCAATTAGCTGAGAAGTAGGAGAAGGTCCATTAGCTGGAAATGTTGATCTTGGACATCACTGAATGTCCTCCTGGGAGCAGGAACAGGGAAGAACTGAAGAAGGTTGGGAGGAGCACTGTCCCATGATGATGCCATGAGGCTTTTGTTGGCCAATTGCCTCTGTCAGTTTCCAGGCACAGCTATGTCTTGGCAGTCCTACTCCTGTTCCTGTTCTGGCCACAAAGGCTGCAAGGGGATGAGGTTATTTCTCTTTCCACTGGGCTTCATTTCTTCAGAGCTGATCAGTATCTGATGGAATGAACAGGTGACTGCTTTGAGCTGTTGGTGATAAAACACAGGCATCTCTTCTCCTGAAGTTAATGAATCAATTAGGCTTCCCTGTGGGACACTCCACTGGGATTTAGATGGGATGACCTTTTTTCCAAGTTTCTAATGTAAATATTGCATGATTCAAAATGATTAGTCGTCCAAATTTCTCATGTACATATTGCATTATTTGAATGTTCTTAAGGCATTCATTCCTCTTTTTTTTTTTTAATAAGAATGAGATGCATGTCTTTTGTTATGAGTATGAAGAAACATTGTAGCGAAATAATACATGTAGTGGACAAGAAACTTAGAGCAATTAGGAATAATTTGGATACAACAATCAGGAATATTTCTAATAGCAGACAAAACTAACAACATAGGTGGAATGAAATAAATAGAAATCTCTGAAATAATGTACCATCATTCCAGAGTCTGCAAACAGCTGACAAACCTCGATTCAGTGGGGATTTGGATAATTATTTCCAGATCATAATTCCCAAGCTCCCTTTAAAAATAGTTCAACTGTCATGTACAGACGGTGAAATTGCAAAGTCAAAGCAACTCCAATCTAGTTCTGATGCAGAAAACATCTGGGTCTGTTGGCAAATTCCTGTCCAGGTAGAGCTAAGGCCTGGCCACCACCCAAGCTCTAAGTGGGAGAGAATTCCCTAAATGTAATTTTAAACAAGGCTCCTAAGAATAGCACTTAGGAGTAAAGGTCTAGGGGTGAAAGACGGATGAACCATCCAATAGCCGCCTCCTCCAAAATCTCCTCAGCATGGAGATGCTTTAAACACAGCAAACTGTTGGAGTGGTTCTGTAATAACAATTGGGATTGCATCTGATTGCTTAGAGTAGATGTCACAATACCATCAGTTTAGAGAAGACTTCTGACAAAGCTGAGATATCATTTCCTGGAACTCTGAAAAATACTTGAAAATCATGAGGCAGCACTAGGTCAAACCATGGAGCCCCAGTGCAGAGCCCAGCCAGAGGGGTAGTCTGGTCTAAGAGATACATGAGCAGCTAGAGAACAAAAGAAGGATCCTGAAATGACACGTGTCTTGTAGATAATTACACCAAAAGATGGTAAAACATATGAAAAGCTGGCTATAAAAACAGGAATACAAACATGAATGTATTTATGACAGAAAAAATGCAACAAAGGAAACACTGAACAGCTCACTCATAAAATTTATGATATCTCAGATTAAATCACACTCAAACCTGATATAAATTCCTTTCGACATCAATAGAGCTTAACAAGATGAACTCAATAAAACCCAGTCCTAAAAGGATTTCAAATTAATAAACATAATTTCATTATCACCTTAGTGGAACAAAAAGCACACTCAAGAGAACTCAATGTTAATTACTATTAATACCGAACATAACTGGATCCATAAAAAGCTGGAATAGATCATTGCTGAAATGACGTAAAACTGAATCTTAACATTTATAAAATCTACCAAAATTTACTTAATAAAACTTAGCCTTATTCAAGAAGGTAACTGAGCGTTACAATATTTGGCCTTAATTTAACAGAATTCAAATGAACATTCTTAAAAGTTATAGATATGACATGATGTAACTCAGTCTAAGGTTATTAACACAAAAAGACAACTTAAAGGTGAACAAGCTGTAAGTGAAATAACAGCATGATGGTCTGCTGGAGGGATTAAAGTTGTAACAAGCATATTAGAATTAGAAGTAAATCAGTTATGAGTAAAACCCATGGTAACTGCAAATTCCATGGAAACAGAAATTCAGTAAGACTTTTCAAAGTGCAGGGTTACTGGGAAATAAATATAATAATGTGCAATTTAGCATATTGCTGAACAACTCAACAGCTTTTAGTGACAGTATCTGGCATCATTTTATATGGCAAATGTGTTAGCATTCTTGTTAAAGAGATCAGACCATGTTAAAATTTGATAGGTAATAAGGCGCTGCATTTACCGCTTTTCAATCTCTCCAGTAACTATAAAACTACATAAAACAATCAGAATTTAGTCAGAAACTAAAATAAACTTTTAAAAACCCTAGAGCACCACGTTTTCAAGGCACACAAACACAGCTCTGGGCCAGAGCGGGGCCTGTGCCGCCCACAGGGGAGAGGGAAGGCGCTGCCCACAGGGAAACTATGGGGAGAACAGAGGCCATCTAAACTGCAATGACATAACTGTACACCAATAAAGCTTCTCTCAATATTCACACAGTATTCATCCCTTAATTGCCAGAGCCAATCATCTCATTTTCCATCTCCCAGCAGGGCCCTGCGGCCGTGAATCCAGCCCGCCGGGGCTGGCCCGGCTCGGCTGCCACAGCCCTCCCGGGGCTGCTGCACCTCTGCTCCCCAAACACTGCGGGGAAAAGAGCAGGGGAAAAGCAGCAACACACAACAAACCCTACAACCTGCACACAAATAATAAACACAGAAGAGGCACAAGCTGCATTTTATTGCACATTCTGACAACAGTCACTGACTGAGAGTTGCATTTCCAAGGCCAAGATCTGTCTTTTGAGAAACCTCAAACTCAGAAATACCATTTTTACTAGATGTGTACAAGGCCAGGCCTCACTGGAGGCACAGCTTTTCTCGCAACTCTGCATCATCTTGAACTGAAAAAGAATTAAGCAGTGTGCTCATGATTCTGGCATCTCAGCCAGAAAGGCCAGGTATTAGAGGGAAGAAGTCAGCCTACAAAATCTGATTATTTTTTCTCTTCCATTGGCCTGTCAATAATGATAATCAGAATATATTTCCACATGTTAACATGAAGGTGTTTGTATTTACAGAAGCAGGAACATATCTATGAAGGCTTTTGAATTCTCTTCAAGGACAAGGACATTTGAACCACTAACCCATTCTTAATAGAGAGGCCCAGTTTAGCTTTTCACTGAAGATGTTAAACCCAAGGGCAGTTCATGCAATGCTGTCTTTACATGTCGCTGTAGAGACAGGCAAGACACCTATTTCTTCATGCACAACAGCCCATCTTTATTCTTCACAGTTCATATTTCTATGGTTTTCTGAAGGCATTGTGTTTCATTTTAATTGCTTAGTAACTTAGTGCAACTCAGTTCATTGGTTAGTAGTTGCTCATGTAGGTGTCAGTCAAAACCTTTCCTCTCTCTAACGCGGTTTCCATTCTTGTCTCCTGCATAGAAGATGTGGGTAGAAGTCTTTCCTCTCACAGGTGCAAATTCCTTTCTCACAGGAACTTGTCAGGCTAGCTGTTAGCTGTACTTAGCCCAAGCAGCAGGCCTGAGCCATCATTTTACAAGGGTAACAAGGCTCTTCTTTTATAGGGTTTACCTATATGCAACATTGACATACGATTCTTTCAATCTTAAAGAATCATCTTTAATTTCTTTCACGTGAATTTTGACCTTTGTAATATTTGTATATGGTAGATTTGGAGTTCAAATCTGTTTTGAATCATGCCTTCATAGAATCCCAGACTCATGGAATCATTCAGGCTGGGAAAGCTGTGTGAGACCATGGAGTCCCAGCTGTGCCCGATGCCCACCTTGTCCCTGAGGCGACTCCGGCGTTTCGGGGTTTCCCCGGCCCCGGCTGCCGTGGGAGCCCAAGACAGAGAAGTCCAATTCAGCACGACCTGTCCGGGCCCCTCAGGCAGGCCCCAGAGCTGCAGCCAGTCTTAGCAAGCTCAGCTCTTTAGTGATTCTCAGCTCATTTGTGATTTCAGCTCTTGGCTTGCTGAGTGCCTTTGGCAGATGCTGGCAGAGAGAGGAGAAGGCTGTGTGAGGTTCCACAGAGATGTCTTTATTGATGTCTTCTGACAAGGTCTCAGGGACAGCTCTTCTGCAGAACAGGGCAGAAGTAGGGCTTTATATAGGGTACAGGAGTTTTAGAAACAATCCAATAGTGAGGGTCGAGGCGAAAGTGAGCTGTGGGCTTAGAGAGATAAGCAAGGGTCCGAGGGTGGAAGAGGGGATTCTTAGGTCCAGTCATCATGACCAGGCATTTCCTGTCTTAGGCTGCTGAATGCCATGGAGGCATTGCAGGCCCTGGGCCTGCTACAACTCCACTTTCTGTATTTAGAAAAAAGGCGTGTTTCTGTATTTAGAAATGGGGCACACTCTAGTTGAATGTCCAAAGCATTTACCTGTATTCCCATTTCTACTCGCTTCAGAGACCATTCTGGATTAACCAGCAGTCTCTGAGTTCTTGTTTTCTTCATAGCATACGGCCCAATTCTAGTAATCACAGGAACTACAGGCTGCACTTCTGCTTCTGGAATAATTGGCCTTTGGGTAGGAACAGCTTTCTTTTGTGTTAGTGGGGTAGTTCTGATCTTGTTCTTCTGATATTCAGTGCACACTTGAGTGATGCTAAAGTCAAGATCATACTCTCTTATTGCACACCCTTCTATTTTTAGGGCACTTACTCAAAGATTTGTCACAGCATTCAGAGCTAATCTGAATGAGTTTCATGGGTGGATGGTAAGCCTCATGCAACCCACCTTGCACAAATGCATAGCTACATCCCCAAACATTTCTCCCTTCCCACAAACGTGCATTTGTGACTTTCAGGATCTCATTTAGGGCCCTATGAGAGTGGGGATCACAGGCCCTCCCTTGGCACCGGTACATCCCAGTTACGTTGTACCTGCGCGGTATCGCACTGGCTCCTGTTACAACCATGGCAATGGCTATAATAGTTACCACCTTCTCCATCATGTCCATGGTTTCTCTAAGTCCATATATTCACGGTTCCAGGTGAGCTTCAGCTTCAGTTCTTTGTCACCTGGCATCAGTTTCCAGACTTCCTCAGGGGCTTTCTTCACTCGGGAGTGATGGATGCAGGCCTGCTGTTCTTTGATCTTGATTGCAGTAAAGGTAGTGAGGAGCACCTGGAATGGTCCTTCCCACTGCAGTTCCAGGGTCTTTTCTGCCAAAGACTTAACATACCCATAATCCCCAGGTTGTACATCATGTACTGGTCCATCCAAATCTCTGTTTTGAGCTCCAGCCACATATTTTGCAGTTCCTCTCAGTTGTTTATTCAGGGCTATCATATACTCGGGTAGGGTTTCCTCCCCTATTTGTGTAGGTGTGGCTCCTTCTTGAACTGCATATGGTCTCCCATATAATATTTCAAAGGGGCTCAATTTTTCCCTTGTCCTTGGTTTTGTCCAAATTGGCAATAATGCTAATGGAAGAGCCTGGGGCCAAGGTAGGTTTGCCTCTTCTCCCAATCTCACAATTTGTTGCTTAATCAAATGATTCATCTTTTCCACTTGGCCACTCGATTGAGGATGATATGGGGTATGCAGCTCACAGTCTATCCCCAGCTGGTGGCTAATTTCTTGCACAATTTTGGAAACAAAATGCGGCTCTCTGTCTGAGGATATGGTGGCTGGAACCCCAAACCTCGGGATTATTTCTTGCAACAGTGCTTTGCTTACCTCTCGTGCTTTAGCTGTCCTAGTAGGGAAAGCTTCTGGCCAACCTGAAAAGGTATCAGGCAATACCAAGAGGTAATGATATCTACCCTTCCTGGATAATTCTGTGAAATCGATTTGCCACTGTTGCCCAGGTCCGCAGCCTTTCCCAATTTGTCCAACTTTAGGCTTTGGGATGTTTTTAGGATTAGTTCAGAGGCAAAGACTACACTGACGAGTTACCTGTATTACTGTGCCCTGGAGTTTCCTGGCCATAATTTTTCCTTTCAAATGGTTGTACAGGGCATCTACTCCCCAGAGTGTTTTTTCATGTTCTTTTTGCACTGATGACCACAGCAAATAGGAAGGCGCTACAAGTTTCCCTTCCTCTGTTACAGCCTGTCCTTCTTGATTATAATTTGCTTTTTTTGCCTTAAAAAGTTTCTTATCCTTTTTATTGTACACTGGCTTACCATCAATAGAAATGTTTCCATCTGGGATCAATGTTGCCTCCACTGTCTCCTCAAATACCTCACCTCTGGCTGCGTCTTTTGCCTCTCTGTCCACCAGCATGTTCCCTTCTTCCAATTCAGAGCTCACTTTTTGCTGTGCCTTAATGTGCATGATGGCTGCCTTCTCAGGTAGTTGTACTGCACCTAGTAGTCTCAGTATCTCTTGTGCATGTTTAATATTCTTCCCTTGTGAATTCAACAGTCCTCTCTCTCTCCAAATGGCTCCATGTGCATGAACCACCCCAAACGTGTACCTTGAGTCCGTGTAGATGTTAACCTCTTTTCCTTTTGCCAGCTCTAAGGCTCGAGTTAAGGTGATTATTTCAGCCTTCTGTGCAGAGGTGTTTGCTGGTGAAGGTCCAGACTCTATTACCTCTCTGCTTGTGGTAACCGCATATCCAGGGTGCCTTTTTCCACTGATGACATAGCTGCTTCCATCAGTGAACCAGGTCTCAGCATCTTCAAGTGGGGTGTCCTTCAGATCCGGGCAGCTGGAGAAAGTGGCTCCAGTGGTCTCCAGACAGTCATGGATCACTGCTTCTCCCATACTCCCACTGAGGAAGGAAGCTGAATTTACAATGTGAGTTACCACAATTTCAACATCATCTTGTTCTACTAGTATAGCTTGGTACTTCAGAAACCTCTGTGGGGAGAGCCAATGTCCCCCTTTTGCCTCAAGGACTGCAGACACCGTGTGGGATACCAGCACAGTCATTTTCTGGCCCAGGGTGAATTTGTGTGCTTCCTGGATGTTCACTGCCACTGCTGCAACAGCTCTGAGACACCCTGGCCATCCTTTAGCTGCCGTGTCCAGCTGTTTGGAGAGATAGGCCACTGCTCTCTGGTACGGGCCTAAGTTCTCTGCTAATATTCCCAGGGCAATCCCTTGTTTTTCATGGGAAAACAGGAAAAATGGTTCACTCACGTCTGGAAGTCCTAGAGCCGGAGCTGACATGAGGGCCTTCTTTAGTTGGTCAGAGGCTTGGGTTGCTTCTTTTGTCCACTGAAGATCTCTGCTCCCTTCCCTGATCAGGGCATATAGAGGTTTAACAAGTAACCCATAGTTAGAAATCCACAGGCTGCACCACCCTGTCATGCCTAAAAAGGTTCTCAGTTCCTTCAGTGTCTGAGATCTCGGGGTCTGGCATATTGCTTCTTTGCCATCCTGCCCCAAGGTCCTTTGACCTGCACTCACCTCATAACCCAGGCAAATGACTGTTTGCCTCACCATCTGGGCTTTCTCCTGGGATATTCCATACCCCTGCAGGCCCAAACAGTTTAGGAGGCTTACCGTCCAGTGCACGCGTGTCTCCTGGGTCTGGGTGGCTGTTAGGAGGTCATCCACGTACTGCAGCAACTGCCCTTCTCCTGGTGGAGGTTTCCAAGACTCTAAATGCTTGGCAAGTTGCTCCCCAGATACAGTGGGAAGTTCTTGTACCCCTGTGGTAATACACACCATGTGAGCTGCTTCCTCCGTGCAGTTTTGGGGTTCTCCCATTTGAATGCAAAAATTTTCTGGCTGGCCTCGGAGAGAAGGAGGCAAAAGAAGGCATCCTTCAAATCTAAAATGGTAAACCAGGTTAGTTCAGGTGTTAAAGGAGTTAATAAAGTATAAGGGTTAGCAACTACTGGATACAAGTCTTCAGTTACTTTGAGAACAGCCCTTAGGTCTTGTACTAACCTGTATGACCCATCAGGCTTTCTTACTGGCAAAATGGGGGTATTGAAATCAGACTGACACTCTCTTAACAGTCCTATTAGCAAAAAGTTTTCTATGATTTTGCTAGTCCCTTCTCTGTCTTCCTTCTTTAGGAGGTATTTTTTAACCCTTACTTGTTGTTCCCCTTCCTTGAGCTTAATTTGTATGGGCAATGCATTCTTTGCTCTCCCTTGTATATTAGAAGCCCATACACCAGGGAATATTTGATCCATTATTTTCTTGAAGTTTTTCTCTTCTTCACTTACAATTTCAATTTCTTTGATTATTAACATTAGGCTTAACAGCTCCACATATTGTTGGTCCTTTACCTCCAAACTAATTTCTCCATTTTTCAATATTATTTTTGCATCCAGCTGCTCTAGCAGATCCCTGCCCAAAAGTGCAGATGGAGCATTAGGCATATATAAAAATGGATGAATCTCCCATTGCTTTCCCAATTTATACTTTAATGGTTTGCAAAAATATGCTCTTTCAGATTGACCAGTAGCCCCCTTTACCATAACATAATCATTTGTTAGAGGTACAGGACCTTATTCAACACTGACAATGTTGTCCCTGTGTCCACTACAAATCCACTTCCTTTTCCTTGTTCCCCAGTTTAACTACAACCAGAGGGTCCCCTAGGGTAGGGCCCTCCTGTCCTCCTCAGTCCTCCTTCACATGAGCAACCAGCCTTTCCCCCGACCCCCAATCGCTTTTTCTCTGTTCATCACCCCTTCTTCATTCTGGGCACTGGTTTTTCCAGTGTCCAAATTTCTTGCAAAATGCACATGGATCTTTTCCCACTCGGGGTGGTCCTTGTCTTGGCAGGTCTTGCTCACGTTTCTCCTTTTCTCCCGCCCTTACTACTGCTACTAATTTCTTCATCCCTGGTTTATATCCTCCCTCCCGATTACTAAACACTCTCCATGCTTCATCCAATAGAGTCTCCAAGCCTCAGCTATTTGGGCCCCGGATCTTCTGAAGTTTCCACCTGATATCTCCTGTGGATTGTCCGAAAAATAAATTTATTAGTTGTTGTATTCCTTCATCCAATCCAGAGTCCAGGGTGGTATATCGCCGCATCGTGTCCCAGAGGTGATCCAAAAATTCAGAAGGTGTTTGAGTAGGACCTTGTTTAACAGCATGTAAGGCTGACCAATTTATGGTTTTAGGAATTGCTCATTCTAGTCCTTTTACTACAAAGTCTTGGTATCTCTTAAGCTGTGCCCATTCATCGGGTTCATTGGGATCCCACATCGGTTCCTGAAGGGGAAACACATCTTTGATATCCTCTTGTGCTGCTGCACAAGCGTCTTCAGCTAAATCCTTGGCTACCTTCAAAAGCAACTGCTTCTCTGTTTCTGTTAAGGCATCAAGCAGTAACTGCATGTCTGCCCAATCAGGTAAATGCTGCTTAGCCATAAACTTTACCCTTTTAGCAACCCCTATTGGGTCATTCCCTTAACCCTTAGCAGTCTTTTCCCAAGCCTCCAAATCCACTGAGAAAAAGGGGACCTTAATCATCCTTGGTTCCCCATTAGAGGTTATAGCCTGCCTTAAGGGTGCTTGTATGAGTCCTTTAGTTTGCTTTCTAGTTGTTTGTGGGGGTGGGTTCAGTCTGGTTTGCCTTCTGGCCCTTGATGCTATCAGACCTTGCAGGGAAGGCTCAGGACTTGGTTCAGATTCATCCCATTCACTATCACTACTAGGCAACGGTGGGTAAAGCCTCCATGGTTCCCTTAATTCAGGAGTTGGTGGGGAAACCCCTCCCTCAATTACTGTTTTTCCCAGGGCAGATGAACCAGAAGACAAGTTAGGGGAGGCTAAAGTTGGTGAGGGTTCCAATTTTACTCGTTCCTCTACCCTGCCTCCTTCCTGCTTTCTAGGGGGTGCTAAAAGTGCCTCTACTGTCTCTTGTTCTAAGATCTCTGTTGCATGGAGCACGTGCTACAACACCGTTTCAGCTTTTCCCTGTTAGCTTTATTATCCTTCTCAAGAGCCAATACCAGTGGATCAGATGGAGGCCTAATCCCACAATCCCTTTGCCACTCAGGGAAAGCATGAACTGTAATAGAGTCTCATAGTCCAGTGTACCATTTGCTGGCCACTTCACTCCTCCATCAAGTCTATAGAGTGGCCACCACTACGTGGAAAGTTTGACAAGTTCCCTTTTAGTTTCACTGCCACCATAGCCCACCAGCTCTTTCCAGTGTGTTAACATACACCCTAAAGGGCTTCCTCTGGGAATCTCTTTGCTTTCATTTGCCCCCATGTTTAGGATCCTCTTTTTCACAATGTCATTTGATCTTATCCCAGTTCTTAAATTTCACTTGGTATTCCCTTGGTACAAAAATATACTGGCAACACTCAACTCTAAGAATTTCCACTGCTTTCTTTAATGTTCCTGGAACCCCATTTTCCAACAACTCAAATATTTTACTGCTATCCCGTAACTCTTGACCAATTGCCAACAAAATTCATATAGTTATCTGGGCAGCCTTTTGTTCCTTTTTATAACAGAGAGACAAGTTCCAGTCTTAGGTATTAACCACCTGTACCCTTGCCAGACCCACGAGTCCTGACAGACTGCACACCGAAACACGATCCACAGATCACAGCAGCAATCTTTCCTTGGGCAGGGGAATACCCCTGAACCAGGTTCTCCATTCCTGTGCCTCCTGTTCCTGCTCATATAGTTGTGCTAGCAAACAAAAGGGATAAAACAGCTTGTTAATTAATTTTCTCCTTTTCTCTAAAAAAAGAAAGGGTTAGCAGGCCTTCAAAGGCAGGGTTCAGAGCAGCAGCCGTTAGGGAAAGAACTTGTAGTTCTACAAAAAAGGGGTGGGAAAACTCCTTTTGATTCAATCTAATGAAACCACACCATGTAGTTAGGTACTCCACCCAAGTTGCAGGTTACTAATAATTTATTAAATCAGGTCCTCTGTTAAGCTTTGCTCCAGGTGTATTCCTATTAAAATATGTTTAAAAATTGGAAGCAACTTTTCATACACTGTAGACAGTGTGCAGCTGAAAGCAAAGCGTATCTCTTGTCATGCTGTAACCAAAGGACAGATGGAAACCTTGCAAAGTATCAGTCAAGTTCTGGCAGAAATTTGACGATTCCACGCTGCACCAAGAGCTGTGTGAGTCACTACTGTAACCCATTCCGAAGCTTTCTGGACTGCTAACCAAATTTCTCTCACCCTTTGGTGGAAAATGTTACAGAACACAGAGTTCAGCTGCGTATCTGGGCACCAAAGAAGTCTCTCAGCTACCTCTGCCAGCACTACTTCTGGGCTCTCTGTTTTCTGCATACAACCAAAGCCGCTAAACTGAATTTCCCTTTTCTTGCTGACAACCTGACTCCTAACACTAATAGTTTAGGCTCACAAAAAAGAAACAGACAGGGGTTTTTCACGACCCCAAACACAACAAAAGTTTTAACAAGGTCCTGCTGAAAATCACACAAACTTTGGCCAGGGCACAGCACAAATCCCTCCACAAGAATTGGGGGGGTGGGGGTAAACCATCAGCACTTTAAAATATTACCACACACTCTAGCAACTGCAAACCTCACATACCAATAAAATTATCAAAACACGCGCTCACCAAACTCTCTGCGTTTTACAGGGAGATAAAAAGAGGTATCCCAAGGCTACAAAGTCTGGACTCCCCTCTGGTTACCCAGGAAACAAATGACTGCCTGATCACCAGGACTGTGTCAGGAATAGTTGTGGGCTTTCCATTCACTCTTTTAACTACTAAGGAAACAAATTTAACTCACACAAAGCCTTTTTCACCTGACCATACATCAAATAAAAGTTTACATCCAAAAACACATGCTGTCCAAGCTCACACACAGCCTAATTCCCCTCTAACACAGTCTAAGCACAATACAAACACTTGAAATCAGTCCGCTCTCCCAAACAAAAGTGTCAGTGTTCCTCCACAATCAGGCAGGGATTTCAAAGACCTTTTACAACTTTAAGCTTACAAAACTCCCAAAAACACTTACAAACGTTAATAACACATGCCAAATCACACAAATGATAATGCTTACAACACAAACTCTCACAAACCACAACAAATACAGTGCATCTACAACCTAAACACACAAAATCACAAAACCACCAAACAAACACGGATCCAATTACAATACACACACACACACACACACACACACACACACACACACACACACAGAGACACACACACACAAAGCTGGGGGCACAACCAGGATTGTCTGCCACCCACAATGGGACCCTTCGCAGCCCAAAAATTCAGACTAACCACCCAAATGACGAGTCACTGAGGTGCACCTTTAAACTACAAATTGAAACCAGAGCCACCCCTGCTCCAATCCCAATTCACAACACCACAGCCATTGTCTCCACTATGAGACATGGACTACCAGAGCCCTGGTCCCCACTGCGGCACACGGGTTACCAGACCACTGAGGCGGGACGTCTCCCGCGTCCTATTAACTGCTGATATAATAAGGTACCTTTCCCTAAAGAGAAACATACCTTTTGTCCGTGGTTCCAGCAGGACCTGGTCTTTCCCCATGTAGGCAGCAGGATCACAGGATCCTCCTTCCCAGAAATTCCTGGGTGGGTGCCCAGAGGGGTCCCGGACCCCCACTGGCCCCACGGCCAGAGAGTGCAGGATGTCCTGCTGCAGTCACCAAAGTGATTTATTAAAAAAATATGGATATTGATCTAGCACCGATATCCAACTGTGACGGACAAAAACTCTCTAACAGTTTAAAGCTAGAAAGTGTATGTTTATTGCGATGCTGGGTGGCGTGTGGGATAGCTCCCAAATGCACACTGCAATTTACAGGTGATTACAGAGTCCTGTCATCCATACAACTACTGAATACCCAAAATACAAATACATATTCATAATTTTGGTACATCCCATTCCCTGTTTCATAGGCTAATTAGTTCAAAATCTATTAGGCATACGTAGTTTGTTCTTTGAAATGGGTCGAGGTCCCTTTCATGGGAAGGGTCCCAAAATGAGGAAGTAAATGAAGTCTTCCTCATTCTGACCTTTCTACCTTTTCAATGCAAATATGACAAATGAACCCTTGATAGAATTCCCATTCCCTGTCTTCAATTGGTTTCAGAACACAGGAGGCCCACAATTGTCTTATGTTCCTAAAAGCTATCTGTCAGTTTCTATAGTCTTCATTAGAAACCCAGCTAACCAAACATTGTGTTTGATTAGCTGGGTTTATAATAAAGACTATAGAATGATTGACAAGCAATCCATTATTAGTTAATTACTAACTCTTACCTTCATCAAGGCCTACCTATTTATTTTAATTAATTACAATAAAGCTTATCTCTAACTAAAATCTTAGCTCCTCTAAAATGTCTAACTTCCTTAAAGTTTTTGTTTCAAATCCAGCCTCTTGCCATGGTGCTCTTGGGTCTTCCTCTTCAAGATGGGGGTCCCACAAGGTGTGGCCATCAGGGGGTGACTTACGGGGTGCAGGTCGTGCTGTCCTGTCTTGGTTTGGAAAGCCAGGTGTCTGCTAAGGAAGGCAGGAACCTCCCCTGAAATGGAAAATGGAAACTCCTTCCCTCTGAATTGTTATAATTCTGAATTAAGGGGCTCTCAGGCAAAGCTATGGGAATAGGAATTCTTTTTTAGCAAAAATTAAAAATACAAAGGCAATAGCAAAAACCAAAAAAAAAAACCAAAACCACTGACAGAGTCAGAATATAACCTGACACCCTGTGGGTCAGGGTGCTGGCAGCAGTCCCATTGAATGGTGGCTGAAGCCCTCCTGCAGTGACAGGTGTGGCTCTGTTGGAGCAGGGATCCTGGAGAAGGGTGGAGTTTTCCTCTGAAGGTCCAGTGGTGGTATAGATGGGCCTGGTCTTCCTCTGGCAATCCAGTGGGAAAAGGTTGATCCTCTGGCAATCCAGTGGGAAAAGGCTGCTGCAATGTTCCAAACTCAGATTCTATCCAGGAAGAAATGCTTGGCTCCTCCCGCTGGGCAGAGCATCTCCCAGTGGCATGATGTTATTTTATCAGCCATGCAGTAGCACTCACTGGCCCATTAACAGGAGGTAATTAATAATTATTGACAGAAGCTATCTCCTGGATGAAGGATTGGTTGTGGAAGAGATAAACTGCCCAATGAACAGAAGATAAGTGCTCCACCTCTGACAGATGGCAAACAGAACACACACTTAGCTTGCAATCCAGGACATGTCCTCACTGGCTGCCCCCATTCTCCAGAGTCCATGGTGTCCAGGGAGGCTGCAGCTGCCGGTGCCGGGAACAAACGAGATGGGTCTTGGTTTCAGAAAGCTCCAGAATCCATTTCTTACCCCCAAAAGACAGGGCAAAGGCAGGTGCCCCCTCAAACACCTATGAAATGGTGAGACTTTAGAGATCGCTGATCAATGTCATTCATTTAACACAGTTTGGGCTGTTTTTAAGGGATAAAGATGAATCAGAAGAAAATCAAGGCCAAACCAAAAGGACAAGCAGCCAGGTGTGTTCCCAGCATGGATCACAGGGAATGTGGGTCACCAGGGCTGTGCCCAGCGTGGCTCCTGCAGTGGGGGATGGAGCTGGAGCAGCGCACGAAGCTCTTCCCGCACTCGGGGCACTCGCAGGGCTTCTCTCACCGGTGCCTCCGTTGGTGTTGGGTCAAGTTAGAGCTGCTGGAGAAGCTCTTCCCACACTGGGGACATTCGTAGGGCCTCTCTCCGCTGTGGATGCGCCGGTGCCTGACAAGGTGGCAGTTCTGCCTGAATCCCTTCCCGCAGTCGGGGCAGCAGAAGGGCCTCTCCTCCGTGTGACTCCAATAGTGCAGGAGGAGATGGGAGTGGGTCCGAAACCCCTTCCCACACTTGGAACACTCGTAGGGCCTCTCCCCAGAGTAGATCTTTTGGTGGACAATCAGGCTGGAATGCTGGCTGAAGCTTTTCCCACACTCCCCACACTCGTAGGGCCTCTCCCCGATGTGGATTCTCTAGTGGCAGAACAGACTGGAGCTCTGGCTGAATCTCTTCCCACACTCCCCACACCCGTAGGGCCGTTCCCCAGTGTGGGTCCTCTGGTGCTGGATCAGATTGGAGCTCTGCCTGAAGCTCTTCCCACATTCCTCACACTCGTGGGGCCTCTCCCCAGTGTGGATGCGCCGGTGCGTGACAAGATGGGAGTTCCGCCTGAAGCCCTGCCCGCAGTCGGGGCAGCGGAAGGGCCTCTCCTCTGTGTGCGTGCGCTGGTGCCTGAGGAGATCAGAGCTGGTCTGAAACCTCTTCCTGCACTGATCACACTCGTAGGGCCGTTCCCCAGTGTGGCTCCTCTGGTGCCTGATCAGGTTGGAGCTGTGCCTGAAGCTCTTCCCACACTCCTCGCACTTGTGGGGCTTCTCTCCATCAGGAACCTCCTCATGGACCACCAGCTCCGACCTCTGGCTCCATCTCCGGCCGCCTTCCCGGCCCAGGCTGGCTCTTTCCCCCTCAGATCCCCACCATCTGCGTTTGCAGCCCCTCCTCGTGTGGCATCTCCGGGGCTTTTCCTCCCCGTTGGGTTCCTGCACCGTGGAGCCGCTCAAAATGGCCTCTGCCACGAGGTTCTGCTGTGCTGGGCTGGGAGGTGGAGCAGGAGAGAGAGGCAAAGGGGCACTGACTTCCTCCTCACCTGACTCCATGTCCAGGGACATCTTCCTCTTCCTCACTACCTCACAAGAAGTGACAATGGGAAATCCTGGTTTGGGGAAAACAAGGGATGAGCATGTTGAGTTTGAAGGTCTTTCTGCCCAAGTCAATCTCTACAAGTCACCAGCGACCTAGGCTGCAGAAACACCTCCCAAACACCAAGATTCAGGGCTGAAAAACCCTCCCCAGGAGTTCCCCACCCCTGCTCCCTCCCCTCTGCTCTTTGGGAGTTCCCTCTGTCCCAGGTGCTGGGGTCATGCTTGCATTGGGGGTCCCCCTTCTCCTCAGTGCCCGCCCTCCCCAGCCTGCTGGCAGTCCCAGCAATCCTAAAAGCTGCCCCCTCTTCGCTCCCCATTCAGGGCTGCCGGGGCTTTTTGGGCTCCCTTCTCCCCTCATGCTCTCCTCTGGGCTGCAGGGGCTCCAAGGAGTCCCCCCTGCCCCTCTCCAGCCTCTGCAGGCTCCCGCCCATGGCGGCGCTCCCCCCTCTCTGGGCTCCCCACTTTGGGCTCCTGGGGGACACAGGGCTCTGCTCCTCCAGGCTGCCTCTGCCGCCAGCCGCCACCGCCACCCCCCGATGTCCCCCCGAGGGGCCTTTTCCGCTCAGCCTTGCACTTCTTCATTCTCCAAACATCCCCCCAAAAAAATCCCAGCCCAGGGACCCCCCGGGATATCTGGGCCGAGCTCCCCCTCCCCGCTCACCTGCGCCATGGGGGCGATGATCCCACAGGTGGGGGCTGCGAATGCACGGAGGGCTCGACCGCGTGCTTCCTGCTGCTCAGCCTTGATCCGCCTCTGTCCCTCCTCTTCCTCTTCCTGCCCCTTCTCCTATTCCATCCCCCGCCTCCTCCTAATCCTTCTCCTCCCTAACCACACCTCCTTCTCCTTCTGTGGCTGCTCTCTCTCCGCCTTCCCCTTCCTCTTCCATCTCCCCTCCCACCCTCCTCCTCCTCCTTCATCCCTCCCCTTCCCTCCCTCCTCCTCCTCCCGCAGCAGCAGCGACCCCCTCGCTGCCCCGTTCCCGGAGCCCTCGCAGCCCGCGGCAGGAGCGGGGCTGGAGCCGGCACAGCTCGGCACGGGCAGCGCGGGGCTCTCGGCTGCTCCCGGCCGCTGCGGAGAAGGGGGGAAGCCGGCCCGGGCAAAAGGAGAGGCAAACTGCGACAACTGGGGGCCCCACATCCAAACTGGGCCCTGCTGGGGAGCCTGCCTGGGCACTGCCAGCCCTTGGGGCTCCTCTCGGCACAGCCGGGAGGGGGGAACGCACAGAGGGCTGCGGGATCCCAGCGCTGGCAGCACTGCCAGGGACTGGGCTCTGCTGGCATCATACTGGGAGTGACTGGGACTGCACTGGGTTTGTTCTGGGATCATACTGGAATCATACTTGGACTGTACTGGGTTTGTACTGGGATCATTCTGGGATCATACTGGGAGTGAGCAGGAGCCTGCAGAGGCAATTGAGACCATGTTAGGGGCAAATGGGATCTACTGGGAGTGACTGGCATTATGCTGAGGGTGACTGGGAGCAGCTGGGAGCAACTGGGATCATGCCAGCAGCAACTGGGAGTGGTTGGCTGTGTGCTGGGAGGGATTGGAAACAACTGGGCTTATACTGGGATCAACTGGGATCATGCTGGGGGTGACTGGGATCATCCTGGCAGTGAGTGCCACTGCACTGAGGCTGACTGGGAGTGCTTGGCAGCAAATGGGATCATACTGGGGAATAATGGGAGGGACTGGGAACCTGCTGGAGGGACCTGGGATACACTGGGAGATACTGGGAGTGACTGGAACCAAAGGGAGGGTGAAAGAGAGCCACTGGAACCATGTGGAGCACAACTGGTTCATACTGGCAGGGACTGGGAGCACACTGGGCTCATCTCTGGATCATACTGGGAGGGACTGGACTAATACTGGGAGAATCTGAGAGCGACTGGGAACACACCCTGCACATCATCCCCCATACTGGGCCTGACTGGGAGCAACTGGGATTATACTGGGACCACACTGGGAGGGCTGGCATGTGACTGGGATCCAGCTGGAGCTTACTGGGATCATATTGGGGTTGAAAGGGTGCAACTGGGATCACACTTTGGCCTACTGGGAGCACCTGAGAGAAACTGGGATCATGCTGCAAGCAAACTGGAGGAACTGGGCAGGACTGGATGCATGCTGGAGGCAGCTGGGATATTCTGGGCATGACTGGGGAATCACACTGAGAGAACTGACACCTTCCTGGGGCCACTGGCGGCGCCTGGAAATGACTACAGACATGCTGGGACAAGGTGGGAAATGTTGGGGGGTTTTCTGGATTTTGGGGGTGTTTGTGTTTTGGGGGTTTTATTGGTGCTTTGCGGGGGGGGGGGTTGTTCTGGAGGTGTTTATTGAATTTTTTGGGGTTTTGTATTTTGGAAGGTTTTACTGAGATTTTCCTGGGTTTTTTGGGATTCTCAGAAATTCTGGGAGTTTTATTGGGATTTCTAGGAGATTTTGAGGCATTTCACTGGAATTGTGGGGGCTTTTAGTGGGATCCATTGGGGATTTGGTTTTTTCAGAATTTTCGTGGGATTTTTGGGGTTTTATGGGGTTTTTTGGGTGTTGCCATGATTTCTTCGGGTGTTGGGGAGGGATATTATGGGATTTTTATTATTTAGGGGACATTTTTTGGGGGGATTTGCGAGGTTTCATCTGGATTTTGGGGGTTCTTGAGATTTCAAAAGATTCTGTGGGGTTTTATTGGAAGGAGATTTTGATGCCTCTCAGCCCTTCCGGAAAACCCTGGGACAACCCCAAAGGTCCACTAAAAGGTCCAGACCCCCGAACTCCACTAAAAATCCCAAATTCCTCAAGAAATTACAATAGGATCCTCCAAAACCCCAGAGAATCCCACAAAATCCCAGTCAAACCCACCAAAACTCAAAAAAACTCCCCAAAATTTCACTGAAGCCACTCAAAAATCAATCCCCCCAACCCCAATAGAATCCCCCAAAATCCAAAACTCCCCAAATCTGGGCCAGAAAATGACTGTGCTGGTATCCCACACGGTGTCTGCAGTCCTTGAGGCAAAAGGGGGACATTGGCTCTCCCCACAGAGGTTTCTGAAGTACCAAGCTATACTAGTGGAACAAGATGGTGTTGAAATTGTGGTAACTCACATTGTAAATTCAGCTTCCTTCCTCAGTGGGAGTATGGGAGAAGCAGTGATCCATGACTGTCTGGAGACCACTGGAGCCACTTTCTCCAGCTGCCCGGATCTGAAGGACACCCCACTTGAAGATGCTGAGACTGGTTCACTGATGGAAGCAGCTATGTCATCAGTGGAAAAAGGCACCCTGGATATGCGGTTACCACAAGCAGAGAGGTAATAGAGTCTGGACCTTCACCAGCAAACACCTCTGCACAGAAGGCTGAAATAATCACCTTAACTCGAGCCTTAGAGCTGGCAAAAGGAAAAGAGGTTAACATCTACACGGACTCAAGGTACACGTTTGGGGTGGTTCATGCACGTGGAGCCATTTGGAGAGAGAGAGGACTGTTGAATTCACAAGGGAAGAATATTAAACATGCACAAGAGATACTGAGACTACTAGGTGCAGTACAACTACCTGAGAAGGCAGCCATCATGCACATTAAGGCACAGCAAAAAGTGAGCTCTGAATTGGAAGAAGGGAACATGCTGGTGGACAGAGAGGCAAAAGACGCAGCCAGAGGTGAGGTATTTGAGGAGACAGTGGAGGCAACATTGATCCCAGATGGAAACATTTCTATTGAAGGTAAGCCAGTGTACAATAAAAAGGATAAGAAACTTTTTAAGGCAAAAAAAGCAAATTATAATCAAGAAGGACAGGCTGTAACAGAGGAAGGGAAACTTGTAGCGCCTTCCTATTTGCTGTGGTCATCAGTGCAAAAAGAACATGAAAAAACACTCTGGGGAGTAGATGCCCTGTACAACCATTTGAAAGGAAAAATTATGGCCAGGAAACTCCAGGGCACAGTAATACAGGTAACTCGTCAGTGTAGTCTTTGCCTCTGAACTAATCCTAAAAACATCCCAAAGCCTAAAGTTGGACAAATTGGGAAAGGCTGCGGACCTGGGCAACAGTGGCAAATCGATTTCACAGAATTACCCAGGAAGGGGGGATATCATTACCTCTTGGTATTGCCTGATACCTTTTCAGGTTGGCCAGAAGCTTTCCCTACTAGGACAGCTGAAGCACGAGAGGTAAGCAAAGCACTGTTGCAAGAAATAATCCCGAGGTTTGGGGTTCCAGCCACCATATCCTCAGACAGAGAGCCGCATTTTGTTTCCAAAATTGTGCAAGAAATTAGCCACCAGCTGGGGATAGACTGTGAGCTGCATACCCCATATCATCCTCAATCGAGTGGCCAAGTGGAAAAGATGAATCATTTGATTAAGCAACAAATTGTGAGATTGGGAGAAGAGGCAAACCTACCTTGGCCCCAGGCTCTTCCATTAGCATTATTGCCAATTTGGACAAAACCAAGGACAAGGGAAAAATTGAGCCCCTTTGAAATATTATATGGGAGACCATATGCAGTTCAAGAAGGAGCCACACCTACACAAATAGGGGAGGAAACCCTACCCGAGTATATGATAGCCCTGAATAAACAACTGAGAGGAACTGCAAAATATGTGGCTGGAGCTCAAAACAGAGATTTGGATGGACCAGTACATGATGTACAACCTGGGGATTATGGGTATGTTAAGTCTTTGGCAGAAAAGACCCTGGAACTGCAGTGGGAAGGACCATTCCAGGTGCTCCTCACTACCTTTACTGCAATCAAGATCAAAGAACAGCAGGCCTGCATCCATCACTCCCGAGTGAAGAAAGCCCCTGAGGAAGTCTGGAAACTGATGCCAGGTGACAAAGAACTGAAGCTGAAGCTCACCTGGAACCGTGAATATATGGACTTAGAGAAATCATGGACATGATGGAGAAAGTGGTAACTATTATAGCCATTGCCATGGTTGTAACAGGAGCCAGTGCCATACCGCGCAGGTACAACGTAACTGGGATGTACCGGTGCCAAGGGAGGGCCTGTGATCCCCACTCTCATAGGGCCCTAAGTGAGATCCTGAAAGTCACAAATGCACGTTTGTGGGAAGGGAGAAATGTTTGGGGATGTAGCTATGCATTTGTGCAAGGTGGGTTGCATGAGGCTTACCATCCACCCATGAAACTCATTCAGATTAGCTCTGAATGCTGTGACAAATGTTTGAGTAAGTGCCCTAAAAATAGAAGGGTGTGCAATAAGAGAGTATGATCTTGACTTTAGCATCATTCAAGTGTGCACTGAATATCAGAAGAACAAGATCAGAACTACCCCACTAACACAAAAGAAAGCTGTTCCTACCCAAAGGCCAATTATTCCAGAAGCAGAAGTGCAGCCTGTAGTTCCTGTGATTACTAGAATTGGGCCGTATGCTATGAAGAAAACAAGAACTCAGAGACTGCTGGTTAATCCAGAATGGTCTCTGAAGCGAGTAGAAATGGGAATACAGGTAAATGCTTTGGACATTCAACTAGAGTGTGCCCCATTTCTCAGAAATCCTTTCATGGACTGGACCACTTGGCTTCAAGAATGAATGCCCCCTAACTTTAGGAGTGAAAGAGATCTCACTGGGCTGCTAGGGACTGGACTGGGAGTGCTAAACACCATAGATTCAGAAGTGTTGATGAATAAATTAACCACAGTGGGGAGTGACTTAGTTAAATTACAGCAACCTTTACAATCCTCCCTGCTAGCACTAGGTGACAACCACTGGAAGTTCTCCAAAGTATTGCCAGAAAGGAAGAACACTGAAGAACAGGACGATGAGGTAATAATTAGTGCATTAGGCACAGCCAGTGAAAACGTCTCACTAGCTCTTGGGTGTACTCAAGCACAACTGTGGATGCAGTCAGTGGCTGCTGCATCATCAGGGAGGGCAGAGGGGAATATTCTCTGCTGAACTCCACAAAATTGTTTGGGATAGTGCTTCCGATATGGAAAGGGATCTTGGTGGACTTTGGCCAACTTCACTTATAACCCTGCGACTAGTAAAGTAACAGCCTTTGTTTTAACAATACGTAATGCATCAGTGAGCTTAAGTCACCCAATAGTTCCCCTGGGACTAAACCATGAAGGGACTGTGTTGTATCCTTCTGAACATAGAACATGGGCACGAGAAATTAGAGGAGAGTGGCAGACCATCAACCTAGAGCCCTGTTTTATGAGGAACCAACTGGGGTACATATGTGAGGGGACATTAGAAAGTGATCAAGACACACGTTTGGACACAGACCAAAGGATTTGCCACTTTGAAACGCATTCAGGCAATCAGACAATGTTGCTTGTATATATAGGACAAGGTTGTATCTGTCTCAGCACAGCATGTCCCACCGTAATGATATGAAGAGATAAGGGGTCTGGAATCAAGACACGACTCGACACGAGGTATGCATCTTGTTCGATTTATTGGAAATTGATAGGCTCTTATATAGTGAAATAAATGGGCAGGAGATCTTTCTCCTTTTTAATGACTTTATTAAGAAGAATCAGCTCAGGTGGGAAGAAATCGACGGGTTGCGCCCTCGCCGCCGCTGCTCCCAGGCGTGGCACGAAGCAGGAGGATGATGCAGTTTTGTCCGCTGGTCTGCAGACAGAACTGGGGACTCTGTCCTCACGGGAGAGTCGTTGAGTCCTTGGTTTGTTGGTTTAGAAACCCGGGGGGGTCTCTTTAATCAGTTTCTTTTCAGGTTAGGGTGAGAAATAAAAAGATTCAAGCAGGTACGGGACAATGCTCCCATCCTTAGACGTCACTTTAAGTCACTTATTGGCTCGTGATTTTAGGGGTTTTTCTTATAAAAACTGTAAAACTGTAACAATCCAGGGTGCACTGCGTTTCTTATTTGCATGTTGTTTCTGGTGTCACTGCCCATCTCTTTACCCTGGAGGGTTTCCCTTGGTATCTTCTTGGCATGCAGCCAGCATCAGGGAAACAATCAGTTAATCACCTGCCATTAACAGGTATTTGAAAAGCTTTCCTTCGGCAGCGAAACTAAAGGAGGCTGACTCGGTCTGGCTTGGTTTTTTTGTTTTTTTTTGTTTTTTTTTTTTTTTTTTAACTCTGAAACTTTAAAAAAAATACAACTTTCTATTCATAACAGTTCCCCCCTATTTTTCTTTGATCAAGCTTAAGCTTGCATCAACTTATAATTTTTGGCTCATTAACATAGAATTTCCTATATTTTTTGTATTGATTATACATTTTCTCAGTACTTGGGTGATCATATTTACTAAGCTTCATTACCTTTTTTTGGTTTTTTCAGGTTAATTCTTTTAGAGATCCTTAGGTTATTCTGTACAGCAGATGTCACTATTTTTGTTAAACATGGAAATAAGAACAGACTAACAAGTGTACCCACAGTGAAGGTTATAGTTTTCCAACTTTTTTTGAAAATCCATAGATTATCCCACCAACTGGAATCAAGTGTAGGAGTCTTTTGATTTCGCAAATATGCTAGTTCTTTTATTTCGTTTAAAGTGTTTCTAATGACTGCTACAATTAATTTGATTTGATAAACTACTGTTTTGGTTTGGTTGGGTTGGTCATTAATATGATTAAGAGCCAATGCGGTCTGATTAGATATTACTTCCAATTCTGATTGTAGTTTCAAAATTTTGTTTAACATATATTGTTCCTTCAGTTTTGTTTTTCTCAAATCCTCATATATAGGAACTCTTAAACTTGATCCAGATTCTTTGTGTATTATAAAGACAGTTTGTTTTATAATTTTAATGATGCCACTACTAGACCAGCCTCTTGGCAATTCAGTGGATGTTGTGGTACCATTGACCCAAAACAGGTGTTTAGGGGTTTCCTGAAAGATATTAATTTTTGTCGTGCCCTCCCAATATTTAGAAATACTTTTTCCTTTTACCAGATTTACCAGGTTTGCTTCAGTAGCATTACGTTCAAAGCACCACCAGGTTTCTCCTACAGGGTGCTCTCCCAGGAGTGGCTGCCTAAAGGTGGCAGTGTTCCGGGTCATCCAATATATTTTCTTATTCTCTTGATAAAAGATCAATTGGGAGAGGTTAACACAATTGTTGTGGACTCTCAGCAAGGAGCTTACTTCTTTCTCATAGAAAGGTTGGTAGTACTCATTGCACGGCTCTCCTGGGCTCTCCAGAGCACCACCAGCAATCAGAGCCAGCACTACTACCCTTCCCAAGAGTCCGGTATGGGTCATCCTGCACAGCCTGCCCACCTGGCCTTGCCTCTTGAGGATTTTACTGAGAAGAAGTCTCCAAGTTCTTTAGAGTCTCTTGCTCCTCTGGTTAAACCTCTCTTGATCTGTCCCTGCTAATTTGGTCCCTCCTAGGGGAGCACTCTGGAGAAGATTAACCTGGGGTCTTTGGTACCAAGTTGGGCCGACTTAACCAGAATTACTTATTAACAATTTTTAACTTTTACAAATTTCTTAAAACACTTCAAGACATGTTATGATTCTAAACTTTTTTCTTATGCAGTTCATCAGTCTTTTTGAATGTCAATTTTAAGTCATTTGGTCCTTTTATAATAGTATACTCAGCTGAATTAACTCCTGATGCAGTTGAATCCTGTCCCGAGTTAGAGTGTGAGGGTGGTGTGGAATCTGGTCCAATACCAGAAGGAGACACTGACGAATCTTGTCCAATGCCCGGGGGTGAAAGTGGTGTGGAATCTGGTCCAATACCACACACTGAAGAATCTTGTCCAATGTTCGGGGGTGGGACTGGTCCTTTAATTCTCGTAATGTGAGTCCAACCTTTTTCTCTGGTTCGCACGGCCGAATTAGCGATGAGGAGTACCTGAAAGGGGCCTTCAAATTTCTCCTTCCAGGTAGTCTCCTGTGCTATAGGGTGTTAACAAGAATGGCAATCCGAAAATCATTTTATAAGGTGAAATCCTTATATCAGACCGGGGTCTTGTTTTGATGCGCAAGAGCGCTAGGGGTAAACACTTTAGCCAATTCATTTTTGAGAATTTTGTTCATTTGTTCCACCCTCCCAGAACTCTGGGGGTGCCACAGAGTATGCAATCTCCACTTTATTCTTGAAGCTTCAATTATAATTTGGAATGTTTGGGCCACAAAATTTGGACCTCAGTCTGAGTCTAAGGTATTCACTATTTCATTCTGGTTCACGTTTTTGGCAAGTTAAACACTTTTTTATAATTGTTTTTGCTAGACCATATACACTTATGCACAGGTTATTTCTTAGGAAATAATCACATAGTCCTTGGACTCCCCAGTGGGTTAATTTCTGTAGTTCTGTTAGCACTATCCCAGCAAGTGCTTTGTTTAGCAACACTCATCCGTCAGATATTAACCACTCCCCCATATCCCTTGATGTAACTTTAAATTTCACAAAATATGAGTTCTTTTTTTCTTTTTCCCTACTCGGGTGTGGTTTCTGCTTAAAAAAACTTTTTACCAGATCTTCTGGTCTTAAAGCTGCTTCCTTTGCTATCTTGATCAGCTAGCAAAGGTTTCACAACTTTAGGCTAAACAGTCTTGGGGGGGGGTCCAGTTGCTCCACAGTAATAGCAGCAGCTTTCACTCAAAGGGACTCGAGGCCTCTCCATGCCTCCTGTTCCTGACAGTACTGCCGTATTCTTGCCTGCTCCTGGTGGTGGCCCCCCCCACTCCTTTGTGGCTTTGTACTGTAGGAAAGAGTTGTTTGCTCCCACACTTTCTCTGGCTATAGCAAGCATGATCTTGGCTTTGGCTATTGCTTTTTCTTCTTCCCTCCTTAAATACACTTTCAATGCTTCCCTCAATAACTCATTAATATCTTTTTCTTGCCAATCCTCAATCTTTTCCAATTTTCTTCGTATATCAGGCCAAGATTTAGTAACAAAATGGACTTTTAGTAGCATTTCACCTTCGCTGGTGTCCAGGTCTGTTTTGGAGTACAATTGAAAGTTCCGCCTCAGGCGATTAAGCCAAGTGGCAGGAGTTTCATCTTTCTCTTGTATACTCTCAAATGCCAGTTTTGTATTGGTTCCTTTGGGAATTGATTCTCTTATCCCTCGAATTATCAAGGACCTGTACTCCATCATGGCCTTCCTCCCTTCCTCCTGGTTAGGATTCCAATTCGGATCTACTAGTGGCAATTTTTCTTCTCCTGATGGCACTTGGGGCCCTGGACGGTTATCTTTTTCCCAAACTCTTATGCTTGCGGCCCTAATCATTCGGGACTCTTCTGGGGAAAATAATATATTTAGAATGGAATTCATCTCTCCCCAAGTGTAGAAATTTGGACCTAAAAACTGATCCACTTGGTTAGCAATGCCCACGGGGTCTTCAACTAAATTCCCTAACTCCTTCTTGAATCCTCTCACCTCAGAAGCAGTTAGAGGAGCATTTACAAAACCAACACCTCCTGCTACTCCTCCCATAGGAACTTCTCTAAGGGGAAAAAGTCTCTCTGCCTTGGAGGTCCTGGATCGGGTACTACAGTATGGCCCATCTTCAGACACAAGATTGTTCACTTGAGGGGTAATAGCATTAACTTGGACCTGCTGTAAGTCAACGGCTATACCTGGTGATAAGGGGTTATTAGATAAGGAGGTATTTATGTCACAGTTAGGAGGAGGTGGAGGGACTGCCGTAGGAGGGGGAGAAGAGCTTGGGTGCATGTTAGGTGGAGCTGGAGAAGGGGTGGAGCATGCAGCAGGTGTAGTAGGTATTAGTGGTGGTGCAGAAGCAGCTGAAGGAGTCGAAGGGGGTGGTGAGGGAATGGCCCCCATGGCAGCCGGGAGAAGAACTGGATCTGCTATTTGAGGTGCTCGAAGGAGAGGGTTATAAGGTGGAGGGGCATCAGGAGGCAAGTAGTCTAGGGGGTCCCACCTTTTACCAATTTCCTTAATTCTAGCATCTCCTCTTTCATTCCCTTCTTTCTTGCTCTGCACTTTACAAATTTGCACTCCTTTTTTCTCTATAGCATTCAACCAACAAGCTATATACAATAGTTCCTCAGCATCAGTATTTTCTCTAGCCGTCAGGTAATTACACAGCTGTTGACACATCCACTTGTCTTTCGTCCCACACCATGGCCATCCTCCTTGCACTTCTAATTCTGGCCACACTTCTGAACAGTAATGAATCATCTTAACTTTTTCTAATCCTTCTGTACTTTCTATAAAGTCCCATCTCTCTAATAGTTCACCTAGGGGACTGTGGGGAGGTATATTCTTTAATCTTTGGCCACTTTTCTTACTACCGCACCCTCCCATTATTTTCTGCCAAATCACAAGATGTCTTTTTCTCTAAAGGAAATATATCTTATTTAAGAAGTCTCGACCTCCTGCCAAAACTCCAATTTCACTGACCCTTTTCGTCAGGACTTTGTTAAGACCTTGGCTTTCTTGCCAAGACTCAACAAACAACCAAAATACAAAAAAACATCCTCGAGGTCTTGACCTCTGAGGTTCGCCTGACCTCCTTCGTCAGGACTTAGAGAGACCTTGGCCTTCCCTTGCCAAGGCTCAAACAGTCAAACCTCGAAACCCTGGCTTCTGAGGCGCCCTTTGTCTGGGCCAAACTGCCTGATACCCTAACTTCTTTCGTTAGGACCTGTATCAGGGCCTTTGGGGTGCGTGCCACTCACACAGCTATTTCCTCCGCACGCCCGGAGGGGGGTCCTGTGGGGTGCGTGCCACTCACACAGCTATTTCCTCCACACGCCCGGAGGGGGGTCCTCTTTACCCCTCTGGAGGCGCCTCAATCACCAGTTCCACTCGCTTCCCCCTGTTCCCGGCCGGCCCCCTCGCGGGGGTGCGGAACCGCGGTACTGAGGGGTCCTCACTCGCTTCGAGGGGCTGAGCTGCCGGCCCTCGTCTCACGCACACACACTCGCTCGCCTCCCTCTCCCGCCGCCGGATATTCTCACCTATCCGACGCTGCTCCGTGTCACTGTCCCAAGCTGATCTTCTGTGGTCCTGATAGCCAGCTGTCCTGCAGGTCCAGGGTGGGCGGCCGTCCCAGTCCTGGTGTCCTCTTCAGGCGTGGCTATCCCGGACGAGCCCCCAAGCTGAAATAAATGGGCAGGAGATCTTTCTCCTTTTTAATGACTTTATTAAGAAGAATCAGCTCAGGTGGGAAGAAATCGACGGGTTGCGCCCTCGCCGCCGCTGCTCCCAGGCGTGGCACGAAGCAGGAGGATGATGCAGTTTTGTCCGCTGGTCTGCAGACAGAACTGGGGACTCTGTCCTCACGGGAGAGTCGTTGAGTCCTTGGTTTGTTGGTTTAGAAACCCGGGGGGGTCTCTTTAATCAGTTTCTTTTCAGGTTAGGGTGAGAAATAAAAAGATTCAAGCAGGTACGGGACAATGCTCCCATCCTTAGACGTCACTTTAAGTCACTTATTGGCTCGTGATTTTAGGGGTTTTTCTTATAAAAACTGTAAAACTGTAACAATCCAGGGTGCACTGCGTTTCTTATTTGCATGTTGTTTCTGGTGTCACTGCCCATCTCTTTACCCTGGAGGGTTTCCCTTGGTATCTTCTTGGCATGCAGCCAGCATCAGGGAAACAATCAGTTAATCACCTGCCATTAACAGGTATTTGAAAAGCTTTCCTTCGGCAGCGAAACTAAAGGAGGCTGACTCGGTCTGGCTTGGTTTTTTTTAACTCTGAAACTTAAAAAAAAAATACAACTTTCTATTCATAACATATAGCATTGTTATCTGTCCATGCGGCTCAAGCGTACATATTATTGGTTACAAGGGACTGTCCAGGAGCCCTGACTCATGCTGTGATTGGTGTAAACCAGCTGCTCATGCTTTTCTTGGTTCTACACTCTTTCTGTCCTGCGGTCTGCTGCTATCTTGTGTAATTGCTGCCTTGCGGTTTTGCTGGTATCTCCTGGTGTCTAGCTAGCCTAGTCTGCAGCCATTGTGTAACTGTCCAACTTCCTCTTATCTCTGGTCCAAGGACATTTCAAGGACTGTCTGTTGGCTTCAGGCCTGGGTTATGCACTCCTTGTAAAAGTCCATGCCCTCTCTTTACTAGCCAGGCAGTAGAAATACTTTCTGTACTAATACTCTCTGCAATGGACCTCCCTATACCTCTTGTCAGTTAAAAGAGTTCTTCAGTGAGTGGGGAATAGAACACAAGAAAGGCATACCTGCAAATCCCACAGGACAATCCATCGTAAAAAGGACACATCAAACCCTCAAAAGAGTCCTCAGTCAGCAGCAAAGAGAAACAAAAATGAAATCTCCAGTGGAAAGACTTTGCAAGGCTCTCTATGTCATCAACTTCCTGAACTCTACAACATCAGAGCCTGACCCCCCAGTACTTCACCACTTTGCAAATACCACCCAAGCAAAGCTCACTGAGAAACCACCTGTACTGGGGAAGGACCCAAAAACACATCAAATTTCTGGGCTATTCCAACTGATTACCTGGGGAAGAGGGGATGCCTGTGTTCTACTCCCATCTGCTCCTGGATGGTACCCAGGAAAAAACATAAAACCATACCTAGGCACTGCAAAAGCCACTCCCACAAACACTGACAAGAATTCCCCTGAGTCAAACACAAGACCTCCTCAAAACCAGACCAGTTCTGCCTGGAGATGAAGATGTTGCCAAATGTCCACATACAGAAGAAAAGCCCATCCCATCACAGGACAGCAGACAAAACAGAAAGCTGAACAACATTCTGCTGCATCAAGCCATAAGCCAGACACAGCCTGAACACAAAATTGTTCTCTGAATTATATGTTATTATCCCTTTAGGTCCTAAAAAGCCCTATTATTCCCCTTTCTCAACTCTTACCAAAAACCCCTAACCTTATACCCACTCCCCCATCCTTAGTTTAAGGAAAAAGAAAAAAAAAAAAAAAGAAAAGAAAGAAAAAAAAAAAAAAAGAAAAGAAAGAAAAAAAAAGGGGGGAGGGGAAGGAACAGAGGAAAGGAACAAAGGAGAAAACCCTAACCCTCCCCTCCCACCATCAAGATAACAAATTTTGCTTATATTCCCTATCAGAAGCCCCATTCCTGTCCAGAGATGAAAAATGTCTCCGTTGGTGCTGTCCTCACTGCTGCTTGGATTTCCTCACTGTACCGTGTGCCATCAGTTGGATCAGCCCACAGCCTGGCCACAATGTCTGGGTAACCTCAGCAAGGACGTTAAAACAGGATAACATGTGCTTATCCATGGGAAGCATGGATAACCCACTTTCCACATGTCTGGTAGGAATTCCCTTCGCAGCCGATGCCTGGCCCATCTATAACTCAGAGCTCCTCCTCACCACAGGTAAGAGACCCAACCTGGTGGGCACCTGGGACCAGTGGACAAAAATGCTGCCCAATGCTCTCGAGGAACCCCAAGAATTGGACCTGATGGGATCCTCCAAGGCAACATACTGTGTCAAATTTTAATTTAGATGTCCAAATAATAATTGGCCAGAAATTGACCAGACCAAAACCAGATACCAGAAAGACACACCACCAATTAACAAAGCCTATAACCCTCCTGACTGGTGTAATTACACTGCTCGTGTGATCTCTGTATCCTCTCTCCACCCCAAAGTACTACCCAAGGGAACGTTTCTCATCTGTGGTGACTGAGTATGGGCTGGGATCCCCTCATGGCTACAGGGAGGTCCCTGTACCCTTGGAAAACTTTCTACCCTCACATCAAATATCACCTTGCTACATAACTGAAAAAAAGAAAGTGAATGAAAATGGCACAAAAGATCCTACACAGAATTTGATGAAAATTGCAATCCCAAATTATACGATTGGAACAAACCAAAAAGGATTTCTGTCTCCCTATTCCTACCATGGGTAACTGCAGCTAAAGCCCTTGGTGAAATGAATCACCCTGGGTGCTGGCTCAGTAAGCAAGCCAGCGCTACATCGGCTGCCCTGAGCGATCTTTGAAAGGAAGAAGAGACCACAAGACATGCACCACTCCAAAATCGAGCAGCAATTGACTTCCTGCTGCTTGCCCACGGACACGGCTGCCAAGACTTGGAAGGGATGTGCTGCTTCAATCTCTCTTAATGCTAGGAATCCATCCATGCAAACATCCAGAAACTGAAGGAACTGGTGAAGGACTGAAAAGTAGAAAACAGCCCAGACTGGGTCAATGACCTTTTCAGTCAGTGGGGATATACAGGATGGGTTGCATCTTTGGTTAAGGGAATGTTGTGGATTTTCCTTGTAATTGTCATTGTATTAGTTTTGTTCTCATGCCTTTTCCATTGGTTTAAAAGAACTATAGGGAACGCCTTTTTTCTAAATACAGAAAGTGGAGTTGTAGCAGGCCCAGGGCCTGCAGTGCCTCCATGGCATTCAGCAGCCTAAGACAGGAAATGCCTGGTCATGATGACTGGACCTAAGAAGCCCCTCTTCCACCCTCAGACCCTTGCTTATCTCTCTAAGCCCACAGCTCACTTTCACCTCGACCCTCACTATTGGATTGTTTCTAAAACTCCTGTACCCTATATAAAGCCCTACTTCTGCCCTGTTCTGCAGAAGAGCTGTCCCTGAGACCTTGTCAGAAGACATCAATAAAGACATCTCTGTGGAACCTCACACAGCCTTCTCCTCTCTCTGCCAGCATCTGCCAAAGGCACTCAGCAAGCAAAGAGCTGAAATCACAAATGAGCTGAGAATCACTAAAGAGCTGATCTCACTAAAGAGCTGAGCTTGGTGAGACTGCCTGCAGCTCTGGGGCCTGCCTGAGGGGCCTGGACAGGTCGTGCTGAATTGGACTTCTCTGTCTTGGGCTCCCACGGCAGCTGGGGCCAGGGAGACCCCGAAACGCCGGAGTCGCCTCAGGGACAAGGTGGGCATCGGGCACAGCTGGGACTCCATGGTCTCACACAGCTTTCCCAGCCTGAATGATTCCATGAGTCTGGGATTCTATGAAGGCATGATTCAAAACAGATTTGAACTCCAAATCTACCATATACAAATATTACAAAGGTCAAAATTCACGTGAAAGAAATTAAAGATGATTCTTTAAGATTGAAAGAATCGTATGTCAATGTTGCATATAGGTAAACCCTATAAAAGAAGAGCCTTGTTACCCTTGTAAAATGATGGCTCAGGCCTGCTGCTTGGGCTAAGTACAGCTAACAGCTAGCCTGACAAGTTCCTGTGAGAAAGGAATTTGCACCTGTGAGAGGAAAGACTTCTACCCACATCTTCTATGCAGGAGACAAGAATGGAAACGGCGTTAGAGAGAGGAAAGGTTTTGACTGACACCTACATGAGCAACTACTAACCAATGAACTGAGTTGCACTAAGTTACTAAGCAATTAAAATGAAACACAATACCTTCAGAAAACCATAGAAATATGAGCTGTGAAGAATAAAGATGGGCTGTTGTGCATGAAGAAATAGGTGTCTTGCCTGTCTCTACAGCGACATGTAAAGACAGCATTGCATGAACTGCCCTTGGGTTTAACATCTTCAGTGAAAAGTTAAACTGGGCCTCTCTATTAAGAAAGGGTTGTTGGTTCAAATGTCCTTGTCCTTGAAGAGAATTCAAAAGCCTTCATAGATATGTTCCTGCTTCTGTAAATACAAACACCTTCATGTTAACATGTGGAAATATATTCTGATTATCATTATTGACAGGCCAATGGAAGAGAAAAAATAATCAGATTTTGTAGGCTGACTTCTTCCCTCTAATACCTGGCCTTTCTGGCTGAGATGCCAGAATCATGAGCACACTGCTTAATTCTTTTTCAGTTCAAGATGATGCAGAGTTGCGAGAAAAGCTGTGCCTCCAGTGAGGCCTGGCCTCGTATACATCTAGTAAAAACGGTATTTCTGAGTTTGAAGTTTCTCAAAAGACAGATCTTGACCTTGGAAATGCAACTCTCAGTCAGTGACTGTTGTCAGAATGTGCAATAAAATGCAGCTTGTGCCTCTTCTGTGTTTATCTTTTGTGTGCAGGTTGTAGAGTTTGTTGTGTGTTGCTGCTTTTCCCCTGCTCTTTTCCCCGCAGTGTTTTGGGGAGCAGAGGTGCAGCAGCCCCGGGAGGGCTGTGGCAGCCGAGCCGGGCCAGCCCCGGCGGGCTGGATTCACGGCCGCAGGGCCCTGCTGGGAGATGGAAAATGAGATGATTGGCTCTGGCAATTAAGGGATGAATACTGTGTGAATATTGAGAGAAGCTTTATTGGTGTACAGTTATGTCATTGCAGTTTAGATGGCCTCTGTTCTCCCCATAGCTTCCCTGTGGGCAGCGCCTTCCCTCTCCCCTGTGGGCGGCACAGGCCCCGCTCTGGCCCAGAGCTGTGTTTGTGTGTCTTGAAAACGAGGTGCTCTAGGGTTTTTAAAAGTTTATTTTAGTTTCTGACTAAATTCTGATTGTTTTATGTAGTTTTACAGTTACTGGAGAGATTGAAAAGCGGTAAATGCAGCGCCTTATTACCTATCAAATTTTAACATGGTCTGATCTCTTTAACAAGAATGCTAACACATTTGCCATATAAAATGATGCCAGATACTGTCACTAAAAGCTGTTGAGTTGTTCAGCAATATGCTAAATTGCACATTATTATATTTATTTCCCAGTAACCCTGCACTTTGAAAAGTCTTACTGAATTTCTGTTTCCATGGAATTTGCAGTTACCATGGGTTTTACTCATAACTGATTTACTTCTAATTCTAATATGCTTGTTACAACTTTAATCCCTCCAGCAGACCATCATGCTGTTATTTCACTTACAGCTTGTTCACCTTTAAGTTGTCTTTTTGTGTTAATAACCTTAGACTGAGTTACATCATGTCATATCTATAACTTTTAAGAATGTTCGTTTGAATTCTGTTAAATTAAGGCCAAATATTGTAACGCTCAGTTACCTTCTTGAATAAGGCTAAGTTTTATTAAGTAAATTTTGGTAGATTTTATAAATGTTAAGATTCAGTTTTACGTCATTTCAGCAATGATCTATTCCAGCTTTTTATGGATCCAGTTATGTTCGGTATTAATAGTAATTAACATTGAGTTCTCTTGAGTGTGCTTTTTGTTCCACTAAGGTGATAATGAAATTATGTTTATTAATTTGAAATCCTTTTAGGACTGGGTTTTATTGAGTTCATCTTGTTAAGCTCTATTGATGTCGAAAGGAATTTATATCAGGTTTGAGTGTTATTTAATCTGAGATATCATAAATTTTATGAGTGAGCTGTTCAGTGTTTCCTTTGTTGCATTTTTTCTGTCATAAATACATTCATGTTTCTATTCCTGTTTTTATAGCCAGCTTTTCATATGTTTTACCATCTTTTGGTGTAATTATCTACAAGACACGTGTCATTTCAGGATCCTTCTTTTGTTCTCTAGCTACTCATGTATCTCTTAGACCAGACTACCCCTCTGGCTGGGCTCTGCACTGGGGCTCCATGGTTTGACCTAGTGCTGCCTCATGATTTTCAAGTATTTTTCAGAGTTCCAGGAAATGATATCTCAGCTTTGTCAGAAGTCTTCTCTAAACTGATGGTATTGTGACATCTACTCTAAGCAATCAGATGCAGTCCCAATTGTTATTACAGAACCACTCCAACAGTTTGCTGTGTTTAAAGCATCTCCATGCTGAGGAGATTTTGGAGGAGACGGCTATTGGATGGTTCATCAGTCTTTCACCCCTAGACCTTTACTCCTAAGTGCTATTCTTAGGAGCCTTGTTTAAAATTACATTTAGGGAATTCTCTCCCACTTAGAGCTTGGGTGGTGGCCAGGCCTTAGCTCTACCTGGACAGGAATTTGCCAACAGACCCAGATGTTTTCTGCATCAGAACTAGATTGGAGTTGCTTTGACTTTGCAATTTCACCGTCTGTACATGACAGTTGAACTATTTTTAAAGGGAGCTTGGGAATTATGATCTGGAAATAATTATCCAAATCCCCACTGAATCGAGGTTTGTCAGCTGTTTGCAGACTCTGGAATGATGGTACATTATTTCAGAGATTTCTATTTATTTCATTCCACCTATGTTGTTAGTTTTGTCTGCTATTAGAAATATTCCTGATTGTTGTATCCAAATTATTCCTAATTGCTCTAAGTTTCTTGTCCACTACATGTATTATTTCGCTACAATGTTTCTTCATACTCATAACAAAAGACATGTATCTCATTCTTATTGAAAAAAAAAAAAAGAGGAATGAATGCCTTAAGAACATTCAAATAATGCAATATGTACATGAGAAATTTGGACGACTAATCATTTTGAATCATGCAATATTTACATTAGAAACTTGGAAAAAAGGTCATCTCATCTAAATCCCAGTGGAGTGTCCCACAGGGAAGCCTAATTGATTCATTAACTTCAGGAGAAGAGATGCCTGTGTTTTATCACCAACAGCTCAAAGCAGTCACCTGTTCATTCCATCAGATACTGATCAGCTCTGAAGAAATGAGGCCCAGTGGAAAGAGAAATAACCTCATCCCCTTGCAGCCTTTGTGGCCAGAACAGGAACAGGAGTAGGACTGCCAAGACACAGCTGTGCCTGGAAACTGACAGAGGCAATTGGCCAACAAAAGCCTCATGGCATCATCATGGGACAGTGCTCCTCCCAACCTTCTTCAGTTCTTCCCTGTTCCTGCTCCCAGGAGGACATTCAGTGATGTCCAAGATCAACATTTCCAGCTAATGGACCTTCTCCTACTTCTCAGCTAATTGGAAACAATGGTCATTTCTTTCCATTTCCCGAAGAGACATTGGACATTATTCTTTTGTTTGCTCATGCTGCAAAACCCTGTGTCAATGACTTGACAGAATTGGGTAAGTTTTGTTGATTGGAATTGGTCTTTTATGTATCTTATCCCACATCTAACAGATAACCAGTGATAACCTTCATGAGATCATACCCTCCCAAGAGTGAGCTGTTTCAACATCAGAACATAGGAGCCTTTTTTAAATGAACAAAAAGGGGGAGATGTCAGAGACAGGTAGAATAATGATAACAGAAAGGCCTTATGAAACCAGGCCTTGTTCTGCTATATTAACAGCTGGCCTGTCATCTCTTCTAAGTGCAGCTAAGCAGTCACAAGTTCCCACGTGAAGTTATTTTGAGAATGAGACTTGGTGAACAATCTGATCTGAGGGTGAAAAACAAATGCACCTGCAAGAACAAGGGATTTGTCCCATGAGAATCAGTGAAGAGAATAGGTAACAATACAAAGAATACAACAGAGAGATTTGATGCACAAGTAAAATATATTTTATTATCCAACAGAATAACTGGCATAACTAGTAATAAGAAATCGATTAACTACCTAAAGTTGCACATTAGGTTTGGCAAACTGTATAAAATAAGTTGTGTGAATAAAATAAAGAGTTCTTCTCCAGCTCAGCTGGGTTCTCTGGGATTTTGGTTCCTCCCTTCTTTCAGGCTTTGGCTTCCCCCTTCCTTGGGGCTTTGGGTTCCTTCTTCTTTGGGGCTTTGGTCTCTCTCTTCTCTGGCACTTTGGCTTCCCCCTTCTTTGGGGCTTTGGGTTCCTTCTTTTTTGGTGTCTTGGTTTCCTTCTCTGGGATTTTGATTTCCATTCTCTCTGGGCATTTGGTTTCCTTCTTTTCTGGAGGTCTGCTTCTCTTCTCTGGAGATTTGGTTTCCTTCTTTAGGATTTTCAATTCCTTCATCTCTGGTGCTTTGCTTTCCTTCCTCTCTGGGATTTTGATTTCCTTCTTTTCTGGAGGTTTGTATTTCTTTTCTGGGAGTTTGTTTTCAATCTTCTCTGGAGCTTTGGTTTCCTTCTTCTCTGGGAATTTGGATTCCCTCTTTTCTGGAGGTTTGTATTTCTTTTCTGGGAGTTTGTTTTCAATCTTCTCTGGACCTTTGGTTTCCTTCTTCTCTGGGAATTTAGTTTCCTTCTTCTCTAATAATGCTTTGGTGTCCTTCTTCTCTGGGGTCTTGCTTTCCTTCCTCTCTGGGAATTTGGTTTCCTTCTTTTCTGGAAGTTTGTTTTTCTTTTCTGGGAGTTTGGTTTCTATCTTGTCTGGGGCTTTGGTTTCCATCCGCTCTGAGATTTTGGTGTCCTTCTTCTCTGGGGCCTTGCTTTCCTTCTTCTCTGGGGGTTTGGTTTTCCCCTTCTCTGCTTTTGGAGGTTCCTTCCCCACAGAGACACCCTTCTTTTCTTTCTTCTGCTTCTCTTTCTCCTTCTGCCTCTCTTCCTCCTCCAAGGCTTTTGCCTCCTCCTCAAGCTTTGGAGACAGCCGCTTCAGCTCCCTTCTGCAGACAAAACAGAAAACATGGCTGAGAGTCACCACCAGAACCTTGGGCTCACTCGTCCTGGCTGGCCCTGCACTTCATTCCTTGACCCTGAGGCCAGGCAGCAGCGCCAGACCATTTCCGTGAATTCTCCTCAACCCACAGAGGTTGGGAACATCCCAAGGGAGGGCAGTGGTGGAAGGGCACCTCCAGGACCAGCCAAGCCTGAGCCTTGCCATCAGAAGGGCTTGACTGTGCAAGCTCCCTCTCCAGGCACAGCCAGACACCTCCAGCCCACTGCCAAAGGCTGATCCACCAGCTCTCTGCGCTGTGCCTGAAAACGCCCTTTGTCTCTTGACTTCCCAGTTTCAAGCAGAGCACAGAGTGCCAACGTCTGCTGATCTCTCCTGCAATTCTTACTCAGCTCATTCAGCTCCCTTCTCCCTGGGCACAGCTGAAGCAAGAATTTAAAGAGTTCAGATTTCAGCTGAGGCTTAGAAGCAATTCACATTGATCAGGATGTCAGTTAGACAGGTAGACCATAGGTTAATGATGATTAGATGCTTAAGCCAGAGCTGATTGTTATATTGTTTACCATGATGAGCTTCTCTATAGAAGGAAGTGGAGTAAGTGAACTGTTAGAAGAACATCTTGAAACCAGTAGAACAATGGTTAGCACCTGGGCTTTTATGTCAATCAGTCACTAAGCAGGGGACCTTGGATGGTGCCAGAGGGTCACAGAGACCTGATGAAGACATTCCTGACTTCATCCCTTAAGACCACTGGCCCAATTCGAGACCACCAACCCAATTCCAGAGAAGAATTGCACAGGTGTGAAGGACTAATGACCTCATTTTAATACAGAGCGGAGAGGGGAGGTGCTGGGGTTGTGCACATGTATTGTATGTAAGATCCTGGGAAATAAAGAGAGGGCAAAGAACCTTGTACAGCACGGTCACGCCTTGTAGGGACGACTCTGGTGCCGCCCACCGGGGTTAATAAACATACCACTTTCTAACTTTAACGAGTTAGAGAGTCTCTGTCCGTGAGCCTCGGTATTAATGACTCATAGCCTGATCCTAAATGAGAATAATCCCATCAGTCAGAAAGCAAAGGCTGCAGGAACTGCTCTCCAGCAAGACAGGCTCTTGTCAGCCAGATTTCCTGCTGGAAGCCAGCTGTGACCAAGCCAGCTGGTGCTGTCTGCCATGGAAACCATCTGAAGCAGCCTCGTCCCTCTCCTCCCCATGAAACCAACTTCAGCCTGGCCTGAAGGAAGTCCTGATGCACAGGCTTGCTTTAAGCAGCCCCCACTCCCAGCTGCACACTTTGCCTGTGTGTCCTGAGCTGGGCTGCCTTGCTGGAGCAGAGCTTCTCCTGTGCTTGCCCACTGCTGCAGCTGAAGGGGAGCCTCAAGGACAGGAGCTTTTATGGCTGCTGTCCCACCATCAGGAGAACCCTGGCAGATCAGCACTGCAAGGACTTCATCTGTGGCAGCACCAGCACCCAAACCAAGGTTTGGTCTGTGCCCCACGCCTGCCCACACCGCAATCCCACTGTTTTGGTGAAGAAGGGAGATGATGAAGAAGATGTGACTCAACACCATGGAGCTAAAGACACCTCTAGAGGCAGTGCCAAGGCAGGGCCAGAGCCCAGCTCCCTGCAGGCAGCATCTGAGCCAGGATGGCTCACCACTAAACTAGAGAAGAAGATGTTCTGTCCCAACAGAAGAAGGTGCTTCCTCTCTTGGGAGCCAGGGAGCTAAGAGTGGCCATCCCTGTGCTGCTTCTGGCCTTTGCTATGCAGCACCTCTGAGCTCAGAGTCCTTGGAGCAGGGAAGTCCTGCAGCGACAGTAACCCATGGAGAGCAGGAACCCATGGCAGGCTTACTCACCTCTCCCTGAGAGGTGCCCCAGAGCCACAGTTGATCTCCTGGGGGCTCGGGGAGCAGCTGACACGTGAGGCCTCCCCGGGCACCAGCACCTCGGAGCTGGGGCCTCCCTCCACGTGGCACAGTGCCGTGGCACTGGAGATGCTGTTGAGGTGGCCAGAGAAGGGCAAGGAGACCTGCTGGCTCTCTCCTGGCTGCAGCACACCTGACACTGGCAGGATACTGGAAGCCTGCATGGAAGACAGGAGAGATGGAGGTGTTGAGCATGGAAATGGATGCAGAAGAGCACCTTGGAGCAAAGTGCAGCTGCAGCCAGAGGGGCCTATTCCCCAAACACTGCCAGAATCACCCTGATCTCATCCTGCATCCATGCCACTGACCAGTGCAGGGACCATAGGGAAAATCTTCTCCCATCCTCACGGGTCAATGCATTCATGAGTACATGACATGAAAGTGAACTGGGATGTCTCCTGGCACTAGAAATTCTCTCTGATGCACAACTTGCCTTGAAAAAGTTTCAAAACTTACTGCTTTTAGAAAAGGAGGAGACTCAGAGTGAGAGCTCTTGGAGCTGAGCAAAGGACTCCCAGCCCAGCTCATCTGACTCCTGAGGCTCTTCCCCTCTCTCTCTGATTTAAATGCTGCTTCCTCAAGGTGCTACAGCAAAAGCTCCTGCAAAACCTTCCTCTGGACCACCTGAGGAGTTGCAGGGGGAGCAGTGCCCTCCATAGGTGCTGCACAGCGTCCTTGGGCAGCCCCACAACGTGTCCTGCACGGCCTCTCCAACACCCAGCTGCTCCAGCAGCACTTTGTGCTGGGCCTGCAGGGATGGGAGGCCCCTCTGTGGCCAATGCTCAGGGCCACCAGTGGCACTGGCAGCTCCAGCCCTGCTTGCCACACTGACAGTGTGCAAGGGAGACAGATTCCCTCTTCCCTTCTCCGCTTCCAGGGCAGCGTGCGGTGCGCCCACGCAGCACCTGAATCCCTCCAGGCCTGCTGGGAGGTGAGGGTTTGCAGGAGCTTGTGGTGGCACCTGAAAAACAAGCCATTCCCTACGCCTGCAGGAAGAGACAGCCACTTTGCCAAGTCTCAGTTTGTAAGACAGCTTCAGGGCCAGCAGTGCAAGAGCAGCTCTCAGGTGACAGCAGAGACCTGCAAACAGGGAGTCTGGCTGGGCTGGGAAGAGGGCACATGGAGATCAGGACTCATCCCAGCTTGCTGTGGCAAGGAAGCTGCAGCTCTTCCCATCATGATGCAGATAAAAGCCTCATCTTGCATTGGGAAGGCAACAAGGCAAAAAATGCCACACTCAACACAGGCCTGTAGGATCTGAGTGAGCTTCTCCAAGGAAAACTCTCCTATTTCTCCCTGCCACTGCCCCATGTCCAGCCACTGGCCCTGCTGCCCAGCCACTGTCAGGGCACAGGACAGCAGGGCAGCAAAAAGGGAGCTCAGCAGGAGCATGACTTGCTGGTGGCAGGCTGAGGAGGCAGCACAAGCAGTAGGTGTACAAGAAAATCTACCTCTGCTCCTGAAGACTGGGTCAAATCCTGCACTTCAGTCAGGGCTGTGGCTGCCTCCTGATTTCCAGCCTTGAAGTGCCTCCATCGAGACGCTGGGCAATCCAAACATGTTCTCATCTCCTTTGGTGGTTGGGGATTGAATTTAGGTGGGTGAAGCTCATCTCTGGAAAAGAAGGTAACTGTGAAAAGAGACCTGCAGTGGGAGGGAGGGACACCTGCACCAGCAGCTCCTGGTCAGGATGCAGCCCCTGACTGGCTGCTGGCACCTTGAACTGAGAAATGCTTTGATCCAGCCCTTCCCAATCCAGGCTGGAGCAGGTCTGCTCTAAAGGCAGCCCAGGAATGACACTGAGCTGCTGCAGCAGCTGCAACTGCTTGCACTGAGGAACTGCAGAGGACAGGGATGAACACCTTGTGGGCATGCAAAAAGCACAGTGGGAAAGGAAAGGCAGAGAAGGCAAGCCAAAAGGGCAGATTTGAGACATCCAGGGGCAGACACAGCCAGCACAGCCAGCACAGCCCCCCCAGGGCCCAACGCCAGAAACTCTGCAGCTCCAGCAGGTATTAATCAGGAATGTTTCCCTGACACTGCTGGGGGCTTGGCTGACATTTTCCAACACTCCCAGGGGACTCAGGTGGCATTCCCCATGCATACAGATATACATACATCAGCTGTAGTGCTGGGGTCCTGCCAGACTCCATCAGCCTTGGGCTTGGGGAGGTTTCTGCCAGCCGTCCAGAGCTCCATAACTTTTTTCTCTGTCCCAGGAAGCAGGCAAGAAAGATTTTTAAAAAAACCCCAAACAAACCATAACAGGGAAAACTAAAAAACCTTAAAGAGCTCATCCCTGCTCAAGGTATTTCTTTAGGGACAGCTACCACTCTCCAGCTGAAATGCTGGGCTTTTGGGAAAAAAGAAAAAGATAATTACATGTTCACCTCCAAATTTAAAAGGATCAAGGTAAGAGAACCTTTCAAACTACAAAGGATTGGCCCAAAGGTAAAAGCTTTGCAAGAAGTCTCTAGTTATGACCAGGCTGACAGTTAAACAACTGGTTCCTCTGGTGGGGAGAAACCCTCCTCTTTAAGGTAAGCAGCCTCAGAGTTGAAAGAAACTGTTCTGTCAAACTTCATGCTCCCTGGCACAGCCTGCATTGCCTGTCCTTCCTGTTCACTGATTTACATGCAGTGCCACAATGGCCCAGGTTCAGATGTTTGGTGCCATTCAGGGAATTTGCCATTGTCATTTCCTTATGTTTTAATCTAAGTTTCAATCCTTGCAACCACTCTTGAAATGCCAGCCTTCCTTTTTTTTACAGAAAGCTCAAGGTTCCCAGAAGTCTTCTGACATCCTCTTTTGTGCTCAGAGAGATGCCATTTTCAAACAGATGTTTCCAAAGTTAACAGCATTTTCAAGAGTAATGCACTAAAGTGACCCTGGATTCCAGCTCAGACCAACGACGTTCTGTGCCAGACACTGAGATTACCACCCGTGAGGCACGAGCTGTTTGTGCCACCCATCCCTCCTGGCCTTCTCCACAGCAGCCTGTGCCTGTTTTCCCCGGCAGAATCCCTGTGCCCTTTGCAGCCTGCCAGGAGCAGCTGCACAGAGGCACACATCTCCCCTGCACTCACCAGTGGGTTTCTCTCATCCCCGAACACGCCGATGAGAACATTGGTGCGATGCGTGCCCAGCGCCTGCACTTCCACCAGCACTGGGATCTCTGCAGTGCTGTGAGGCTGGACAATCCCACAGGGCTTGGGGCTGGAGTAGAGCACAGCAGAGTCCTCCTTGCGTTTCTGCAAGAGACACAATGAAATGCAGCTTCAGAGGCACCTCTGAAGAAACTTTACACTCCCTAACATCCACCGCAACAGCAACTGACACACGTGTTTAAAAATGCCCAGGACAAAGGTAAAAGGCACAAACAAGATGCAAGAATTGTAGGCTTAGCATTCCCAGGGGATCCTGCCAGGAGACTGCCAGCACAGGCACTGCTGTCTGTGGATGCAGCAGCTTTCACAGCCCTCTAAGATCTCCCACAAGAAAACACCCTGAAGACTAGAACATCAACTGTTCCCTCAGCAGGTTAAACTGCATCCTCAAGTTTACATTCGGGTAGGATCCTGTTCTCAGCAGATCTTTAAGACTGAATAGAAACCAGCAAGGTCACGTCCAAACCCTTTTTCCCCCTAATAAGCTCCTCAATAATATTTGAGAGGGGGAGGTGGATGGGATGCCAAACCTGTTCAATAAGCCCGTAGCAGCCAGGCAGGTGGCTGGGATTCCTAATGATGAACTTCTTCTCGTAGGGCACCTTCAGGAGGCACTCATCATACTGCAGCACGTGGGGGGACACTTGCAGCTTAGGAACAAGACATCTGGACAAAGAGATGAGCCCAGGGGAATCAGAGATACTGAGAGAATGGAGAACATTTACCCCCAAAGATTGTAAAACAGAGCATAACACATTGGTCACTGTCAAATGGGCATTGAACAGCCCTGCAGTGATAAATTGCCTTCTACGTCTTCCCACTCCAACAGGTCTTGTCAAGGAGGGGCAAACCCTGAGAGGCAGCACCCAGAGGCTGCCAAGTGCCCCAGGCAGAGCACTTTGTCCCACAGCTGCCTCAGCCCCTCCTTTCCCCAGGAAGGCTTGCAAGGACTCCTGTAACACTCCCAGTGATCCACGAGCTCTGGGGGAGCCTTCCCAACAAGGATCAGAGCTCACTAATGCTCAAGGAACACACAACTCCAGTGTCCCAGGAAAAATGACTCCCTTCTCTGCCATGGTGCTGTTGCCCTGCCTGGGAACTCAGCTGCTTGCCCCAGCCTTGGAGGGCACGAGACACCAGCTGCCCTCCAGAGTGGCTGATCAGCCCCTCCCAGGCCCTACAGCTCCCTGGCTCCTTCCCTCCACAGCTCCAGGCACTGACTGTCCCCAGCCCACCTGCTTGACAAAATGCCAGCCCAGGCACTGCCTGGATGGCTCTGCATGGGAGAAGGAACAGCCCCAGGGAACTGCATCCCTCCTGGCATTCCACTGACACCTGCTGCAGCACAGCAGGATGGAATTCTGCTGCAGCAACAACCACTTTTGCTCCCAACCCTGAGAACATTCAAGCTCAGAGTGGGAAGCAGAGGGAAGGAGAAAATCTAGAGCTGAGCTGCCACATCAAGGGCTGCTTTCCCCTCCTGAGACCTTGCCCTCAGCACTCTTGCTGGCAGCCATTTCCCCCCTGCCACGTGCCCTCATGAACAGAACCAGAGCCTGGCTCTCAGCAGGCTGCTTGCTGTGTCCCAAACCAATGCACGGTGCTCGCACCCAGCACAACTCCACCTCTTGCAGCAAGAAGGAGAGGAGGCCCTGGGGAAATTTGTTCCACCTCAAGCACCAAAAGCCAGGCCAAGAAATGATCTCATTCCTGGTGCCTTCAGAAAAGGGCCCAGGACCCTGCTGGGCTGGGAGCAGGGCTGCTTTTCACCACAGGCTGCTGTCCAAGCTCTGCTCTTCTCATGCCCAGCTGGCACAACATGAGCTCATGAACCAGCACTTCTCCTTGGCAGCTGCAGCCAGCAAAGCCTGGGCAAGGCAGGGGCTGGGGGAGGCCAGGGAAGGGCTGGTACCTGGCTGTGATGACCAATGATGCCACTCCCTTGCCAAAACCCTCCAGATCCACCAGCATTTTCCTGTAGAACTCCATCACCGAGTTGGAACACAGGGTCACCTGGTGGAAGAGAAGAACAGGAAATTCTTCCGTACAAAAGCTCATTATCCACGTGTGATATCCTCCAGCCCTTGAGGGAAGATTTTGTCTTAATTCTGCTGCTGCTCCATGTGTAGAGCACAGTCTCAAAGCAACAAAAGCCTTCTGGCAATAGCAGATGTGTTAAACACACCTCGCTATCAGGGCATAGCTCAGCTACATTAAAACATTAGACTAAAGCTCTATGAACCACTGTATTCAAATTAAGGCCCAATTTCTCATCTGACTACAATGACATAAAAGCAGAAGAAATCTGACTTGAACACAATGAGTTCAGCTTTACAGCAGGAAATGAGGGCAAAGTGTGGCCCAGCAGGTGCTGGGCAGTTCATGGCTGCAGAGTTTTTTGTCCCCACTGGAGATTCCTGCAGTGAACACAAATCCTTCTGCTCCCCAGGAGAGGGGAAATCAGACCAAGAAGAAAAGCTAACTGCTTTCTACAATGACATCTCTCTAACAGCCACCTTTTGCCCTCATCTTTGCTCTGCCCACTTGCAATCAAATAAATGGCTCTCAAGAACCCAAGAGTGACTTCTGGCCTTGACCATATGGTATGTGACCTCAGCATATGATTTTGGAAAGAAAACAGTGCTCCTTGAGGAACATCCCGAGTAAGGCAGCTAGCAGAGGCCTCAGAGCAGTGCAGATCTCTCACTCACACCATGCTCAAAGCTGGCAGCAGAGCTAAAGCCCTCCCACGCTCCAGTGCAGCTGCAGCCCTGGTGCTGAAGCGTCTCTGGCTGCACTCTGCCCGTACCTGGATGTCCTGGTGTCCCTGGGGCAGGATGGTCCCTTGGCTGGGAGTGATGGTAAACTCCCGGGGCTCCACATACAAGTGAACGCCCTTCCTCCAGGCTGGGTCACTGTGGCAGCGGATCTGATCCACGCTGTCCACAGCCGGCTGCGTGCCATCGAACGACATGCGGAGCTGGAACGTCACGGGCACCGGGGAGCTGTTAGTGAGCCGGCAGCGCTGGGTGTAGGGAAAGCCTAGGAAAGGACACCAACATCCATTGAGGCTCCCATTGTGGCCTGACTCCTGCTGGGAATGGCCTGGCACAATGAAAGTGGCACTGGAGTTTAGCTCTGGATTATCTGAACTACAGCTCACCCAGAAGCTGCATGAGGAATGAATCGTCACTCAGTTCCCTTTGACACAGATTGCAGACTGCAGCCTTGAAACTGCCCACTCCTAGCCCTGCTGAACACTGCAAGTTTCTCTCTTGGCGATGGGGAGGAGCTGCCTCACCTGCCCCAAACCAGCACCAGTGATCTCCCAGTGATGAGTGTGCACCCAGACCGAGCATTTCCTCTGAGAATTCAAGCTGTCAAATTCCCTGTTCAGCCTGCCAACACTCCCACCCTTTTCAAGATAGATAAACAGTGAGTCAGCATTGAGAAGAAGCTACAGCAAAAGAGATGATGGAATCAGGAACTAGAACGTGAGGCAAAGCACCCCAATGCAGCTTCTCTCTGCAGGATCCTAAAGGCATCTCTTGGTTTGGGCCAAACAGACTGAGCACGAGACAGCTCAGAGCCCACTCAACTGGGGGCACACCCAAGCCTTGCTTGGAGATTGGCAATGAGGAACCAGGTCCCACCTCACCCAACAAACGGGGACATCACACCCATGCTGCTCACTGGGATTGCTGTCTGCAAGGCTTTACCCCACTGGAGCTCTGGGATTTGCTTTCCATGCTGGAAAGCCAGAGATGTAGCTACTCATGGTGGGGATGTCCTGCAGAGCCTGGAGAGCAGCCACAAGCTGCTCTGCAGTGGACATCTGGCTGGGCTGGCCAGCTCTTTGGGGAGGAGACTTCTCCCTGGGCCTGCTCACCAAGAGGCACTGGAACACAGATGGGGAGAAAAAACAACTGCAGCTGCAACCCAGAGTTTCTCTGTGCCCATCCCAGTGAGCACTGCCAGCTCCAGCAGTGACTCCAGCAGGGAGGCAAGAGAGGCACAACAAGGACAAACACAGATGGCAAAACCTCCAATGAGACTGAGCTCACCGCATGCAGACAACAGTCAACAGTTCCAAAGAAGCAAAGATACAACAGCTGCCTTCAGCTGAAGAGACCTTAGGAATGAAAGCAGATCCAGCAGGATCGATCTCCTGGTTCAGAACCATAGTTCCATCTCTTGCCTTACTTGTTTCATTTCTTCAAAAAGGCAACTTGACAAGTGCCTCCATGGTGATGCAGGGGGGGACAGAAGCAGCTCAGGAAAGGCAAGTAGTTTCCTTAAAAAGTCCATGACCTTCCTTGTTCTGGGTTCAGGCTTGGTAGTGAATGCTCCCCTTGGTCTGGGAAGGGGGATAGGGGTTTTGGGGGTTTTGGCCCTGGGGGTGGGCTTTTCCCTTGGGGGTTTTTGGCAGCCGTGGCGTGATGCCGTGGGCGCTGTGCAGTGGGAGCTGAGGCTGGGCAGGGAGCGGAGCTTCCCTTCCTCCCGCTCGGGGATGGGAGCTCGGCCGCGTGCTGCTGCGGGAGGTTGTGTGCTTGGCCCCGGCACTGCCCTGGCTGCAGCTCAGCCTGGCACCCACCCTGCCTGCCTTCCCCGCTGCTGCCTGCTGCTCTGAGGCACTGCCCACATCCCCCTGCCCTCTGTCCCTTTGCAAAAGGAGCATTTCCCTCCTTCCCTCCTTCCCTGCCGCTGCCGGCTGGCAGGGGATCACTGCCCTGCCAGAGCCCACAGCTCCTCCTGCTGGGATCCTCACTGCACCAAAGGACAAAAACGGGACTTGGCAGCTGGCAAACGTCTGCTCTTGTTCTCTGGGCTCTCCTGATATAGTCTAGGAAAGAACTGTTATTCCTTTTCCCACAGTTTTGCCCGGGAGCCCTGTCATTTCAAAGTATCATCATTTGGAGGGAGGGGCTCATCTTTCCATTCCAGGAAGATTCCCACCTTCCTTGGCAGACATCTGTCTTTTCAAGCAGGACAGAGACACCAGAAAATCCTGACTTTCTATGCCTTGCTTCTGTTTGATCTGACAATGGCCAAATGCTCCCTGCGGCACCAGCAGCCCTGCAGTTCCCAGCCTGAAGAGGCTGCTGGGGCAGAGCAGGAGGGAGGGATGCTTTTCTCTCGGAAGGCACAGATCCCTCCCGCTGTGTCCCAGCCCAGGCAGCACTCACCAAAGGAGATGTCCCCGAAGTCGAGCTCAGGGAGGTCGAAGTGCAAACTCGGTCCAGTGACGCTGCCCCTGCATGGCGAGGACAGAGCAGGAAATGCCTTGGTTCAAGGAATTGCAAAGCTCCGGCTGTCGTGGCTCGGGGGCACCAACCTGGTGTCAGGGCACCGTGCCTTTCAAACCAGCACACACCATGTGCTCAGCACAGTGCCCCTGGGCACAGGAGGCAGCTAAAGCCAAGTGGCCAGCAGCCAACAGCAACTGATGGGCTCTGGGCACAGGGCAGGCAGGAAAAGCCCCCGGGATGCTGCTGGTCCCATGAAGGACCCTGAACACACAGCCAGACATGGCTCTGGGCCTCACTTTCCCCATCTGCAATGGGATGGACATCAAGGTGTCCCCACAAACTTCTGTAACCAGCCCTGCCAGACACAGGTTCCTGCTTTGCTACTTCTTAGCTGGAACTGCTGTTCCCATGGAGGAGCTTTCTCAGCAGAGTTTGACCCACACCATCATTACAGACACAGTTCTGACACATGAACCCAGGGCAGCCCCAAACATCCTCTGAAAAGAGCAGCAACACTTCTACACAGGGCACAGATGAATCCTAGAGGAAAGGACCAGCTTGTCAGCAGTGCAGCAGCTGGCACAGCCAAGAGCAACAGCTTCAACAACCAAACAAGGGGGTCCTGAATCTAGCACAGCACCTCACCTGTCCTTGAACTCAGCAGACACACTCCAAAAGTCACCAACACCCACTGAAAGCAGCACTTGAAGCTGCACAACACTCCCCAGTTGATTTCATGGCTGATGCCAATCCATGCCCACTCTGCCTTGTGGTTAAAAATCCAGGCCCAGTGACCTGTGCCTTCTGTTGGATTCACAGGACTGCCCCTGGCTCTGCTCCACACATCTCAACAAGAGACACCTGCCCTCGCTCAAGGAGAAAGCTGCTGATGCACAAACATCCCATCACCAGTTTAGGGGAGGGACAGAGGAGAATCAATTATTGGATGGTGGAAGGTTCCCTCTTGATCTCCAAAATAAAAAACCAGCACTTTTCCTCCAAAAACAAAGCCATCATCATTCTTTCTCCACTGGGGGCAGACCTACTCACCACTTTGTTCTTGCAAAGTAATAACTTCCTTGTTCTTTTTCATCCATCTCCCTTATCTTACTGCTATAATCCAGTGCAGATTGCTTTCATTTCTTCACTGCCTTGCCCCAGTGCCTCCCAAGAGCAGCAGCCTAGTTCCAAAGCTGCAGAGCAGCCAGCATCAGCTCTCCTGCTCCCACTGCATTATCCTAGCAGCACAAGGCTCAGGCTGGCAGGGACAAGGCCTCGTGCTGCTGTGGTGCTGAGCACTGAGCTCTGCCTCCCCTATCATCACCCCTTGTCCCTTGTGCTGGGCCAGGATGATCTTTTGCCATGGCACCAGCCCAGGGGATGATGCCCAAGTCCTTGGCACAGTTCCTGCTGCACAGTTCCCTGACTCCCACATCAGCCCTTGCCTGGCTGTGCACAGGAGGCACCAGAGCCCTCTGGGCACAGCAGCTGGGAGCAAGGCTTGTGCCCCACAGCATGGCCATGAGAGGTGAGGTGAGGCTGCTGCTGCCCATCTGGCATGGATTATTGACAGAAGTTTTTACAAGCACTGCTGCTGCTGCAGAATGCCCCAGGCTGGCCCATCTCCAAAGCCCTGGGGGCCTTGCTGGCTGTTCAGCTGGGACATCCCAGAGCAGCTGCTGCCCAAAGCCGATCCATCCCACTGCCTGCCATGGCCCAGGGCAGAGGGAGATCCCTGCAGGGAGGAGTCATTCCAGCTCCAGGTACCACACAGGACAGGAGGCATCCTCCCACTAAAGCAATGCCAGCATCAGAGCAGAGATGAAGACCTCAGCAAACACCTTTTCTCTCTGCTCCACCCCAACAGGAGGCAGCTGGGGCATGTCCCAGAGACAGCTCCAGATGTGCCCACCAAGCTCCCAGGGTCCTTACTTGATGGTCAGGATGGCAGGCGTAGGAGATCCAGCCACACTGAACCGGAATTCTTCCTCAAACCTCCCCAACACGGTGGCACTGAAGGAGATCTGGAGAGTCTGGCTCCCACGTGCTGCAATGATGCCCTCCTGAGGTGCCAACTTGAAGCCCAAGCCCACCTTTGTGGCTGAAGGGATGCAGCTGAAGGGAGCATCAAGAGCTCCTTGGTTGATCAGGTTCACCTGCAGCAGCAAGAAAGCAAAGTGGAAATCCATGTGGAATCTTCCCTTCTTGGGAGCTATTGTCTAAGGATGCAATGAACAGCCAGGAAAGGCAGAAGATGCTTTGTGCTGCTGAATGGCAGAAGTCAAAAGATACAAGAGGACAAGTTCTGCCTTTGGGTTTTCATGCAAAGCAGTGGCAGCTGCACAGACCTGCAGTCACCCTGGGCTTATCCCATGGACACAGAGCAGTGCACCTCTGGGCAGCATCACCCAGCTCATGGAGACCTGGCCCTGAGAGCAACGTGGGGTGATTGCAGATGCCTGGTGAATCAGCACTGAGCTGCTGCTGCCCCAGCCTGCACAGCTCCAACAGCACCATCCACTCATTCACCTTTTCCTACACCACGAAAACAAGACATTGGTAATGAGGCATCAGCATCAAAATGTACAGACAGCACCATCTTTTGGTGAGAAAACTCAGGGTGTCTTTCTCTTCCCCAGCCAAGCTTTTGAAAGTGTCTGCCCTGATGTAGTGCCTCATTTTCTACCTCTTTTCAGTTGCTCTCTTGTGGTTTTTTTGCAAGCTTAGCATTATTGTGGGGGAAGCAAAGAGGAAGAAAAATCCTTTTCTTAATTCCCAGGACCACTTTTCTCTTTCCAGAGCCAGAGATGCACCAAGGCTGAAGTGAGTGACTGTCAGCAAGGGACAGAACTCCCAAGGCTTTCCTGGGACTTCCAGGAATGAGCAGGAGACCCTGACTGGAAGCTGTTGGCAGTGGACTGAAGCTCAAAGGCAGCCAGTTGGTTCCAGCTGCTTCTGCAGAGCCCAGTCCAAAGGTGCCTTGTGTCTGGCACTGCCACAAAAGCCTCTGGACATGCAGCTTTTGCACCCAGTGCTGGTTTCACCTGCCAAGGGTTTGTTTTGCAGGAAGCCTCCCAGCTGATCCCTAAGGAAGGCTGCCCAAAAGCAGGGGCTGGGCCTTCATGAACAACAGACACACCTTTCTGACCCCCCAGATTGGACCAGCACATCAAATATTCCCTGCTCACAACTGCCCAGCTTGGCAGGAATTCCACAGCTCCACCAGGCTTGCTGCTGCCTCAGGAGCCATCAGCATCCATCCCCAGCCCTGCTGCTCACCTCACAGACATGGGGGGTGTTGACAAAAATGTCCCCAAGGTCCAGAGTGTCATAGCTGAGTTCAACCAAGGGTCCTTGGCCTTCCCCTCTGAGCTGCAGGGGCAGCCTGCTCTCACGGCCTGGGGAGAGATGTCCATTTCAGTACAAGCATTCCCTCTGTCACACTGTCTTTTCCAGGCTGCCTCAGCGCTAGTCCCTGACTCTGAGCTGGATGCACCCAGCTCCTGATGCTGCAGGAGAAGATATGGACCCTTCTCTTCCCTCAGCAGATATCCTTTGGGGCTGACTTCTAATTCCTAACCCATTCCTCAGGCTGGTTTCCAATGGGAGCCACCTGTTTGCTGAGTTTCAAACATCTCTGGGGTCCTGGAGTGGCAGGCCAAGGAGTAATGGGTAGAAATTGAAAGAAAGGAAATTTAGGTTAGATATTTGGGATGACATTTTTTCCTGTGAGGGTGGTGAGACACTGGAGCTGTTTCCACAGACTGAGAGCTGCAAGGTGACAGCTCCCACACAGGGAGAGAAGCAGCTGCTGGCCAAGGCTGCTCCTTCTACCAACAGCCTGGGCTCAGTGGGGCTCAGCCACCTCTGCTCTGGTGCTGTCTGGCCAGTGGGAGCTGATCCAGGCTCAGGGAGCACATTTCTAACCCAGCTCCTGCCACCTGATGATGGATCCATGTCCAATGGAGCCATCCTGGAGGCCAGGGGCCTGCAGGGGCTTAGTGCTTGTTCACTAAAGCTGCTCTGCTCTGCAGCTCTCTGGCCTTTGAGGAAATGCTGGCAAAGGCATGGCATCAAAACCTCTCCCTGCACTGCCTGGGCTGTGCTGGGATCAGTAACCCAGACACAGCATTCTGAGCCCTGGCCTTGCACGGGACACTCCCTGGGAGCTGCAGGGCCACTGGGGATGTGCCAGCACTGCCCTGCTGGCCAGGGACTCTTCCCAGCACTGCCAGGCCAGCCCAGTGGGCTCAGGCTTGCACCATGGCTGCACTGAGGGGGAGAGAAGCAGGGCAAAGGAGCTGCACCTGAGATGCTGCAGTAAGCCACACTTCCATACTCCAGAGCTGCCAGGGGTTTGAAGGTCACCTGGATTTCGGCCGAACAATTCGGCCCGATTTCTCCCTCCTGCAACACAAAGAGACAGCAAAACATTTCTCTTTAACTTCACATTTCCTGTTTTCAACCACAGTCCTGTCAGCCTTTGTTTAGAGCATCAATGATGAGTGAACAACACAAGGAGCCCAAGGAAACCCTCCAAAGGCAGCTCAACACAGCGCTGGAAGCTCTCAATGCTCAGCTGATCAGCTCCCACTCTCCACAAGATTCCTACTGCTCTGACACAAGCTCTTGCTCACATCATGCTGCTGTCAGCTGCACTGGGATGCAACTGCCCCTGTGCACTGCTGCCTCTTGGCCTTAGATGGGCCATAGCAGTAACCAAGAAGAGAACATGAGCCCCTTCCTTGAAATACAAACATTAGTCAAGCTGTTTTGAAAGAAAGCAGAGGTTGGGATTATTCTGGACTTTACTCCAAGAGGAGTAGGGATTTTGCATTGTGCAGACACCAGGCGTTCATCATCTCTCACAATGCCAGTGCTCAGAATCAGGGCTCTGGCTGATGGCAGCACGTGGCAGTTTGCTTGCAGAAACAGAAAAGGAAAAGGTTTTCTGTCCCTGTGTGCAGGAGAACTCAAAAGGCCCAGTGAAACCTTCCAGCCTTGTGTCCAGGCTCACAGATGACACTGGAAGGCAGACTCAGAAATAGTGCAAGGCGTGGTTACAGGAGGCCATTGGCATTTCTGGGATTAACCTTGGGCTGAGTTTGGCCTCCTTTTCCCAGCCAACCATTGCCAGCTTCAGGTCAGTGTGTGAGCTGGCAGTGCTGCAACAGCCTCTGCTGAGCCCCACGTGTGGGGGCAGCCCCTCCCTACAAGAACTGCTCCCTGTGACACTGCAAGGACACGCACGGAGTGCCCTGAGCTCCAGCCCTGGCAGCAGAGCTGGGCTTTGTCAGGCTCCCAGCCCTGCCTTGACCCTCCAGGGCAGAAATGCTTTTAGCACTTCAGCGTTTTTAGGTGAGCTCTGCAGCTGCACCACAAACTCCATGTCCTCCCTCCCAGCATGTGGGGCCAGCTGAGGATCTGCCAAGTGACCACAGCCAGGGTTGGAGTGGGTGGGAGGAGAAAGAGGGAGAGGAGGAGGAGGAGGAAGAGGAGGAAAATGAGGTTCTCAGCTATCACTTACCATTGGCTCAATGAAAAAAAAGTCATCAGAGAACATGGGGTCTGGGTGCACCTTTGCCATCTCCCCTGGGGCTCTCAGGAGGGCAGCACGATCCTCACAAGAGCCCTTCTCCTTCCCTGTTTCTTTCTCCTCCATTAATTTTTCTTGCTGCAGCTCTCTCTGTGACTGCCGAATAAGACACTGCCTGCAGCCAGAGGAGAGACAAAGCCAGCAGCTCGTTTAATGAGCCACAGATTTGCAGAGAGAAGTGGGAGTGCAGGAGAGCAAAGCACCTGGGGAGGAGCAGCAGTGTGACAGATGAGCAATGCCACGACTGACTCTCACCATTAACAGACCAATACCATGTTTATAGGTTAAGAAAAGGTTTTTTACCCCCTGAGTTGTTATCAAGGGACAGCCAGGGTTGGGGTATTTGGGAGGGTCGGCTTGTCACCATGGTGGCATCTGACCTCCAATCAAGATTGGAGGAAGTAAACTCCACCACAGGACAGCGAAGAAGGGGTCGATGGTCAGAATTTTGGGAGAGGCTAAAGGGTTAAAAGGCAAAACCTCCATTGTGTGGGCGAGCACAGGGTGGGGCAAATCCTTTGCTCCCAGAGCTGTAACATCTTCTCTATCCAGTCTCCGGTTGTATTTTTGATAAGGTTTAATCAACCTTTCTAAACTTAGGAAAAGTGAGTGGCTGTTTCTCACAAGCAGCCGCTCCCCAGCAAGGGCTGACCCCAAGCCCTGGGGGTCCCAGAGGGATCACAGGATAACTTGCTGCTCACTGGCGCAGCAGGTAGTTTTACTCCACACCTGCAGGCTCAGGAGGGCTTTCCAAAGCCAGAATCCCTCAAGGGAACCTCCTGGCTCAAAGCCTCTGCCAAAACTGAGGGACAATCCACCAGCCACTTCAAGTGGCTTTTCCTCCCACTGAGCTGCTGGGGGAGGCAGATAAAGATTATGGAGCAGGACTTCCCTGGGGAGGGGAGACAGAGCTGGGTTGCAGCTCCATGTTACCAGCACTGTGAAAAATGCCTATTATATTATTGGCTTTTTGCAAATATTAAACTGATTACTATATGTGTGATGTTGGAAAGTGATGTTGTATTAATCCTTTTTTACAGTGCTGTACTAATCGTTTTAAGTAGTGTGGTGCATATAGTTTTAGGCTACAGAAACTATGTGGTGTAAGATCCTTTTTCTAACTAGTTCAAGGAGAGATAAGAGCAACAAGACACCCAAAATCCCAAGAGAAGAATTATTGCCTCCTCACTGGGGAGAACCAGACATCAAGGGACCAAGATGACTGATGTACAAGATGAGGGAAGAAGTTGACAATAAACAGAAAACACCCTTTGTTTGAAAAGAATGTTTGCATCATGTATGAGATAGATGAATATGCAACAAGCTATTGCTTTTAAGGGTTAATCCTTTGTTAGCAAAACTTGTTCTGTGGCAGAGCAGAGCACCCAGATGTCTGTAATTCTTTGCTTTTTTATTGTCCCTTTATTGTCCTAACTCTGACTGTCCAAATTGTTACTACTCTAATTTTTATTACTATCTTTATAACTATTTCATTACTATTAAACATTTAAAAAAATTAAGACAAGTGATTGCTGTTTTTCACAAACATCACTTTGTTTCGTTCGTTTTGGACCTGCCCTGTTCCCTACTCTGTCTTTCACAAGAGCATCCCAGAGCACTTCCAAAGGAAATTGATGAATTCAGGCACCAAATCCCTTCAGTGACATTCAAGGTTCTATATGCATGAAAACAGAGGCTCTGAGAGGGGAAGGGACTTTGTTGTGGAGGAGGGAGACAGCAAACTCTTGGAGAGACCTTTTCATCATCCAGAGCTTTTTGGCTCCCATCCCAGTGCATGGTTCTAGAATGTCCTGAGAGGGAAAGGATCCTGCACGATCTCCTCTCCTCAAAAAGTCCTCTCTGCTCTGAGACCTCAAAAGCTGCTCTGACAGCAGGACAGTGGCCTTGGAGCTACAACCATGCCTAAGACTGGAAGGAAGGAAGAGCAAAATGTCCTGGTGGCAGTCTAGGACACAAACTGGCACAAAACCAGATGCAATTACAAAAGAAACCCCCCCAAAAGCAAAACCAGGTTGAAGTTTACTTTGGGGAAACCTAGCTGCTTCTCAGGGGAAAGTGGATCCCCTGGGGTCCAGGCTGAGGCAGGAAAGTGGGAAAAAATGGAAATAAACAGCCCAGGGAAGTAGCCAGAGAAGGTCCTGGGATTTCTTTTGAACACCCAGAGCTTGTATGGAAGTCAGACACTGAGCAAGGAGATCGAGAACAGTGCAAAACCAAGAAGACCAGGACACTAAAGGACCCTCTCACCAGCCATTCAGGTGGGCAAGGGTTGATCTCCTGGGCCTTTGCAGGCAATTTAAAATGGCTCTGGGGAGTGTAAGTGATCTGGCCCACAGCAAACAGAGGCTTGCCATGGCACTTTTGGCACAGCATTTTTCAGTTTTTGCGAGGCACTTGGCACAAACAGGCTGAGCAGAAAGGGTGCAGCCACCCATCCTCCTTGTGTAGTGGGTTGGGTCTTTTTGCTGGTTGTGAGGTGCTTGCCTTTTTTTTTTCTTCTTTCTTTCTTCCTTCTGCTTTCCCCCCCACCTCCCCAGCTATGGTTTACAAATGATGAAAAGCCATTGCTGCTGCTGCTGCTGCCAGCAGGAGTGTAGGAACTCAAAGAGAACCCCCCAGGAAGGACGCAGCTGTCCAGGCCCCTGGCTGCAGGGAGGGTCTGAGCCTGGTGTTAATATCAGAGGACAGGGCAAAAGGAAGAAGTGGAAAGGCTGAGGAGCCTTAGGGAGAGTGAAACAGAAAGAAACTGTTGTGGAGTTACACCTGTCCAACCCTGAGAGAAGCTCAGCAGGAGTCACAGGAGCCCTGTCCTTCTTGGGATCAGGCAGAAGGAGGAGACCTAGGAGACACTGGGGAATGGAAGTGGGCCTCTACTGGGCAGGTAATAAATCCCATCCTGACCCCCATCACCTACCCAGGTGCCCTGACAGGACAGGTATGAGGCCCGGGCTCCAGAGGCTCAGGCAGATGACACTAAAGAAAAAAATTCAGTCTGGAGAGTCTCCCAGTTGCACTTGGTCTGTCAGACAGAGCACAGCCTCAAGTACTGAGAAGAAAAGAAGGGTAGTGGCAGTAGGTGACTCCCTTCTAAGGGGAGCTGAGGGCCCTGTCTATTGACTGGATCCATTCCACAGGGCAGTCTGCTGCCTCCCTGCCTCCAGGCACTGGATATCACCAGGAAATTCCCTAATGGCTAAATGAACTTCATCTGTTCACCTTCATCTCTCTGGGCTACAGTCACTGGGAAATAATAGAGGTCTCAATATTTGGTGAAACGAGGAGGGGCATCAACAAAACTTCCACTCTGGCCTTCTGGAGGGCAGATTCGGCCTGTTGAAGAGGCTGATTTGGAGAGTACCCTGGGAAACAGCCCTTAAAGGGCTCCACGAAGGATGGACATGCTTCAAGAAAGAAGTCTGGAAGGCACAGGAACAGACTGCCCCTGTGTGCTGAAAGACAAGCTGACAGGGAAGACAACCAGCCTGGATGGGCAAGGAGCCTTTGAAGGAACTAAGGGAAAACAACAGGGTGTATCACCTTTGGAAAGAGGGTGAACTGTTTAAGGATGTGGCCAGGTCATGTAGGAAGAAGATGAGAGAGGCAAAAGGCCAATCAGAACCTGAGGAAATCCAGTCATCACAATCAACCTTTCCTTCCCAAAATGCCATCCATGCTTGGAGTATAAATGGCACTGGAATGCTGATTGCTGAGCTCCCAAAGCCCAGGGACACACACCCTAGTGCCAGGGATGGTTTACTTGGCCTAAACCATTCAAAAGCACCAACACCCCCCTGAGGCCACACGTTCCTTTCAGTCTTGGGCCATGTATCTCACTGAAATGCATCTTTCAAACCAACCTCCTCTTCTCTTCATCCTCTTCTTCCTCACTAGGAAAAGCCTTCCACTGGAAGTGGGCTGTGATGTTACTCCTGTTTTGGATGAACACAGTTCTGTGGCTTGACTTGGTGATCAAAGTCTTGTCCATCTCCACAGAACTTGTGCTCAACCCAATGTTGACATCTACAGCTTCTCCTTTGAGGTGTGTGTGGATTCTTTCTTCACCTGGAACAAAGCAAAGGGGAGTCTTTGCTCAGCTCACTGGCTGATGGAAGCACAAGGAACACAGCAAACCACAGGTCACAGAGGAAAGTGTCCCAGTTTTTAGCTGAATGAGCAGTTCTGTGGATCAGTCCATGGATCACATCCTGACAGCTCTGGGTGTAGAGCGTGGGGATGTCCTGGGCAGCTCCTTCAACACCTTATTTCTGAGTGTGTTTGTAGAGCTGTGGCCCCAGGGTGACAGTGTGTACAGTGGGGTTGGTCCATGTGCTCTGGTGACCCACTCAGATCACTGGGATTTCTGCACCAAAGTCCTTCAGGTGACGCTGAGGAGCCCTGCTCACTCCTGCCTTGCCCAGGGCCTCCCCGGGCATCCCACCAGACCTCTGTCTCTCCTGATCCCTTGCAGCCCTTGCTGCTGAGCAGCAAATATGCCTGGCGGCAGGTGGGCAGCAAAAGGAGGCCCAGAGGAACAAGTGAAGTGACAGCCCACAGCAGGAGGGGACCCAGGTGAGGAAACACAACCAGCCTGGCTCTGCAATAGGACAAACCACTACAAAATGAACACCAGGAAAATCAGCATCAGTATCATCATCATCATCTGTCCTGTGGCAGAGAGAATAGGGACAGGCGGTCGGAAGATTTCGGGCTGTCACGGAAACCTGATAGGGCCTCCCTCACCTGACTCCCAGAGATAAGGATAGCCGCAGGACAAGAGGCCAAGAATGTTGTAATCCCCCCAAGAATGTTGTAACTAACACGGCCTCCACCCAGTCCCCTTACTAACCATATAAGGTAAAAGTCAGACCCCGAAGGTAGGGGAAGGACCAAGGGTATATATACCGAGGAGAAAACCAATAAAGGGCCTTTTGGACCGTCTATCACATTGATGTCTGCGTGTCCTTAGCCCGAGCGGCCAAAAGCATTAGGCCGTCGTGCTGCGTTTCCTTGGAACCAGGTCGTTACGCCTTGCCTGCAAGGCAACACTGTCCAAACCCACAGCCACATCAGCCTTGAAATATTTTATATTGTTCTGTCAAAAACCAAGAGCAGCATTTCCAATTTAATAAAAAGGGGACAATGAAAGATTACTAAGTACAGAGCAGTTTCTGCAGGAAGACTCAATGGGGTTCCTCAGCCTAGAAATCAAATGGGAGATAGATGTGAGAGGTTTGCTACAGCATGAACAGCCTGGGAAATGGGGACAGGAAAAATTTGTTTTGATTTGTCACAAAAAAGGAACTTGAGGCCTTGAAAATGTTGTTAAACAGTAACTGCATATATGTGTAAGGGCCACATAGAAAAGGGTCTGTGACAAGCCAGTGCAGAAGCAGCATATGGGACAGAGGTGTGCTAGAAATCCATTGCATTGCAGAGAATCTGATGGAGAACTCACCTACAGCACTACCCAGGAATAAAAGAAACCTTCACCCAGGCACTGCCACATGGCAGTGGAGAATCAGGGATCCTCCTTCCTCCACTCAGCAACTCCCAGCAAAACAGGAGTCCAAAATCTTAGCCTGTTAGAGGGGATGCACTTTCTCAAGCCCCCAAACAGCAAGGAGTTCTCCGTTTGCTTTGGGGTGAAGCTGAGCAGGGGAGGCACCTCTGGAGGGAATGGAGGGGATGGGACAGCAGGGAGCCATGGTGCAGAGCTGTCCTGTGGCCGGGCAGGCCCAGCACTCACCTGTGCTGCAGCACACTGCCAGGCACCCGCAATGGTCACCGGCCGTCAGCGCGTGGAATCCCACTGTCACCTGCACGGTGTCACCAGCGCCCAGAGCTCCTGCGGCCGGAGCCACGGAGAAAGGACTGCAACACAAAGAGAGCCATCAGGGCTGGCCACAGCTGGCCAGCAGATTCCTTCTGCACTGCAGCTCACTGCAGCTCCCTTGGGCAAGCAGGGAGCAAACCAAGCACAGCCAGCAGAAGACAGCCAGGACAGACAGCATCAGAAACAGCCACGGAGCCACTGCTGAGCAGATCCAGCCCTCACAACATCCTGTGAGCAAAATGGCCTCAGCTCCCCACACTCTGAATCCAGCTCTCTGCAGTGACACTCAGGGCTCCCACTGCCAGCAATCCCATCAGAGAATGCTTTCTGAAGAGCACAGAGAGGCTTCAGAGCTATCTGCAGGCACAACTGGACACTGTCTGCCTCAGGAATTTCTCTTTTCCTGCTGCCTATAAACCTCATCTCTGGAGATGCAAATGTTAGGGCACTCCCTGTCCTGGGAGATTACAGCCTAGGAATCACACAGGGAGAAGGAACTTTCCCCTGAAGACCAAGGAATAGTTGAATTTGCAGTGTGGTTCTTTGGTTTACTATACCTTGAAAACATCCTGATTTAGCCTAGAAAGGGCACATTTGATCAGCATTTCAATGAAAGCTGCTCTAAGATAGAAGAGCTGTGAAGGAGACATCCCTGACACTCTAATAACCAAATGAAAACCACTGCCAAGAGATGGGGCTGACAGGCTACATTTTGGCCTTTTCTCTGGCAATTGTGAGCTGTTCCTTAAGACACTTCTCATCCTCTTAGATCTGTGCTTTCCATTAATCACTACTGCACCCAACAGGCAGAAAAGTTAAAGTATGGAGAGGGTTTGAATAGGTTGTTTCCTTCTGCTTTTTAACTAGGTCCATTTGTATGATCTTTTGGCAAACATTTAACGCAAACCAAAACAAAAAACCAGCAGAAACACAGGAACTTCAGAGTATTCAAAAAGAAATCTCACTGAAAGGGGGCACAACCTTACTCAAGAGTTTTAAATCATCTGGTATGAAATTTTAAACTGGCTTTCAAAGGGTCATCATGGAACACAAGAGGTGACTGATGCCCTCAGCTGACAAGGGAAAGCAGATCAGCTTCAGGAACAGGAACTGCACTGACTGCCTGCAGCACAGCTCATGTTGGGCATCTGATGCAGGGACCCCTGCAAAGCCACGTGCCTGTGGCCTCCCAGAGAATGGCTCTGTTTGGCTGACAGTGCTGAGAAAGCATTTCAGGAGCTGCTTGTGCAAGCCAGCTGCCAACATGTTCCAGCAGCCTCCAGGAAAGCTGGGACAGAGAAAGCTCAAAGGCTGCATCCTGCTAAGAACACTGAAGGCAAGAGCAGCTGCAATCCATCCTGCTCCCTTCCAGCCAGGGCTGCAGGGCAGCAGCTCTGATGCTCTGCTTCCTTTTGCTGCCTTTTCCCAACGCTGCTATCACCCAGAGGTGATATCCTTTGCACAAGAACAGATGGGCTGCCTCACCTCTGGGTGCTCAGCTGGAAACGAGTTTCCAGGTTCCCAGTGTTGCGGAGCAGCAGAGTCTTCTGGGTGCTGCTCTTGACTGGACACCTGGAGAAGTCCAGCTGCTCAGGGAAATCCAGGACAGCTCGGGCAGCAATGGCCCGAATTGGCACCACGATCCTTTCACTGGTAGTCATGCAGATGAGCTGGTGGGAATAATCCTGCAGGAAAAGAAACTGCCTCAGCACAGGGCATTTAGTGCCATCCCCACGGCAGGATGAAAAAAAATGGACTCCCTTCAAGGGCATCAATTTAGCTATTCCACCCCAAAATAAACACTAAGCTCTACTAATATGCCACATTTTAAAGGCACCAGGGCACTTTGCAAAACCTGTTTCTGTGGCATTAAGATCTTGGGTCACTTGGTTCATACAAAGAACTGCCCTAGGCCACCATAATATTTACTCTACATTTTAATGATGTTAAAGAATTCCTACGTTCCTTCTAAGGAACATGGAGCTAGGGAACACAGGACATTCCTCTTTAGGTTTCTATATTCCCACTGTCTGAGAATAGGACAAAGTGTTCAACTGACTCGAAGCAGCAAAAGGAAGATGAGAAAGCAGCTGGACCCAAAGAGCTCCTGAACCTCTGGCCTGGTGCAGAAACATCAGCTGCCTCAGAACTCCCCTCCAACTTTGCCTCTCCAAGCAAGTCAGCAGAAGAACAGTGCTAAGAGGCAGCAGGATGCTGCTGGAAAGAGCCTCTCTTGGCTTCCCTGCAAGGCTTCCTCCCTTCCATGCCACGGCCTAAACCCTTCTGGATGAACAAGCCTGCAGATGCCAGCACGGAGATCAGACTTGCCAGGGCCTCAGCACTGCTGTTCAAACCTCCAGGCAAAAGCACCTTTGGCACGCAATGGGTGCCAGCTGACAGAGCAAGCACAGGCACAGGCATGAAGACAGAGGCACAGCAGTGTCACTGCCACGGGCTCTGGGCTCACAGCTCTGCCTGCAGCTTGCACCTGCCCTACACCAGCTCCTGCAGGCAGCTGTCCAAGTCCCTGCAGCTCAGCAACCTCCTGCTGGCCAAGGGCACCCAGAGCCCAGGGTGCCTGTGCCAGGCCGGGCTCACGGGCACAGCAGATCCTCTGCCCTGGCCCTGCAGCTGCACCATGCTCACTTGTGCTCTGGCACAGCACAGCTGCAAGGCTGCAGAGCAGAGGCTGGGAAAAAGCACCGTCCTTGCTCCAGCCCAGGGGGAGGCAGGGAAGCTCTTGCCAGGCAGGAAGGAGGAAGCTCTCAGACCTCTTTGTTCCTCCAGTGTTTGCCATCATCATGAAACCTTCCACTGTACCTAGAGATGGCCCAACATCTATCAACAGCCCTCTGTCATTTTTCATCCTGTTCCCTGGGCATCTTCCCTTGGCAATGCTCAGGGATGTGCAGGGAGGGGAAGCAGAGCCTGTCAGGCCTGGCTGCAGTGCCTGGCAGCCCGTGCCAAGCTGGGACTGGCTGCAGGCTGCCTGCCCACGGCCTGGAGCCAAGCTCCCAGCATGGAATGGGCTGCACCCAGAGTGCAGGGAAAACAATGGCTTTGCAGAGAATTCTGTGCTTGGGCTCCTCCAGGCTCACCTTGTTCTCCTCGGGGCTGAAGCGGATGCGCACAGCGGCAGAGGCACCTGCTGGCACCATGTGGTACACACCCCTGGGGCTTGCCAGCTGGAAATAAGGGCAGCTCTCCATGCACACCTTCAGCAGCCGAGGAATCTGCAGCAAAGACATCAAATGATGATTTCGCCCCTTGTGCACACAGGACGACAGGAGACCTGTCCCTGCCCTGCTGACATCCCTCCTTGACCCCTTTTCCAAAGCATTTGCAGCTCTGCAGGTACAGGCACATCATTCACAAGGGTCAACTGGAATCCCTTCTCTCTGGCTCCAGCATTTTGGTCAGGGCCAGTGGGGCAGGGCCTGGTGGCAAGGAAGGGCCAAGCAGGTCAGCACCAGCAGGATGGAGACAGAGCACCTGACTGACCACATCAAGTCATCTGCACCATCAGTGCGTGTCCAAAATCAGGGCACAATTCCCAGCACAGGAAGATTTCCACCATCTTGCAGAGCCAGCTGCTGAGACATTTTCTTCAGCATGTGTTGCAGCAGATAACTTGCTTTGCTGGACACTCGGGCAATGACAGCACTCTCCTCTTCCAGCACAGGGTTAAAGCTCCAGGTGCCAGCACTCACCTTGTCCTTATTCGTCACAGACAGCACCATTTCAGAGACCTCCCGAGCCACGAAGTTCTCAAACACCATCTCTGGTGGGGAAACCTGAAACAAGCTCTGTTTCGGGGCAGCTGACGGCAGCTGGAGAGGCGAGAGAGAGCAGGGACAGCTTCAGCTGCTGGGAGGAAGGCTCATGAAGGACAATCTTACACTGATCCCCAGTGAAGTGCAGACTCTGGGGGAGCACATCTGCCCAGGACACACTGGGCAAACAGTGGCTCACCCACCTCTGCTCGGAGCTGATCAAGAACTGCTTGATCAGCTTCCAGCAGGCTCAAGCCAAGCTGGTCTTTTGATTTCTCCACCTTTCTTTCTCCACAAGGCCCCTCTCCAGGGCAATCCTGAACCACTTTGTTCCATGTGTCTTACTGCCAGTTTCCTGCTCAACAGCCCACCTGGCTCACCTGCCCCTTTGGACTGTGCTTTCTACTGAGCCAGTCCTGTCACAAAAGCAACTTGAAACACACCTCTAAGCAGGCACTGATCCACAGAAAGCACATCCATTCCTCTCTGCCCAGGGCCAGTCCCCTGCACATCTGGCAGCCTGCAAAATCTAACACAGGGTCCAACATATTGTTCCAACCCAAAGCAGGATTGCAATTGGTTTTGCTAAATCTGAAGGAATTCCTGCAGGTCCTCAGCCTTCCAAGGCCAACGCTGCCACTGTGGAGGGAATCCTGTGACCCCGAGCATTTGATGGTGACCACACCAAAGCAAGAGGTGGCTCCTTCAGCAGGGGAATGGCACATGGCAATGTTGTGCCTTTGTGTCTCCAGCCTTCCCCCATTGTTTTAGCAATGGCAGCCACACTCCAGCACAGCCCAGCAGCTGCAGCAGAGGTTATTTGTGTTGCCTCAGTGCACATCAGGACTCCCAGTCCACCACTGCCAGCAGCTTGCAATGACAACAGCACCTGGACACTGAGGTGTTTTGCTGGAGGCAAGCCTGTCACAAGCACACACCCTCTTCAAACTTGCCATCAAACAGAAAGGAAAAGAGCAGGAAAAGGCTACCTTTGGACTAGTCTTGCTCAGGTCTATCCATGGGCCAATTCTGGGCAGAATCCTCCCCCCAGTGCTGGCCTCCTTCTTCATGCTGACAAACTTCTCCTGCTGGAACTTAGAGGGAAGCAGCTGGAAGGCAAAACAAATCCAAAAAAAAAAAAAACATATCAGCAAGAAGCTCAGAGATATGCTTGTTCAGAAAGGCACTTCTTGAGCAAGTGGCACTGGCAAATAATTTGTGATCACAGCCACTAGGATAGTTCTGGAAGCCATGGAAATTACTTGCTGAAATGCATAGCAAGAATAAATTAATAATACAGAGTGCAATACACATACTCCAAGCACATGGCTGTGGCCCATTAGTGATCTGATGTGACATGTTTGTGGATTTCTGCTCTTTGGCCATTTCTTTCCTCTTATGTTTCATAGGATTGAGGCAGTGACCTTTACAGAGAGTGGGAAGGAGCTCTCAGAACTGCCCCAACTCCATCCCTGCACAACACTCACAACTCACAGCAGGAGACAGCACTGCTGGCTGAGTCCAAGAGAAGCAAGAAAGAAAAGCTGTACCAAGAGGGAGGTGCACAGGAATGTGTCCAAGTTTTTCCACTCTCTGTTAATGAGCATTTGTTTTCTCTGTCTGGGCTGACAGAGCCCTCCAGAGAAGAAAACACAGGGATCTCCTTGCCAGAGCCTCAGCACTGGGGCATCTTCAGCCAAGTGAGCTCCAGACAGCAAGGCACCTTTGTGGCCCTGACTGCAGTGCTGCCTGCAGGGCTGGAGCTGTGCCCACCCAGGAGCTCAGAGAGAACAGCTGCTTTGGGAGCTCTTCTGGCTGGGACCAGCCGTGGCTCTCAAGGCTTTGGGCACAGTTTGAGCTCTCCCCCCCACATGCCCAGGTGCCCAAGGGCAGGTTGGTGACAGCAGCACAGGGCAGTGCCCAGCCTGACAGAAGGAATTCCTGTGGCAAAGGGCAGGCACAGAAACACATGCTGAGGGCTTCAGCTGCACATTGGTTTCACTTGGCTCCCGTGGCACAGCCAGGCAAGGCGCTGGGCTGTCCCTGAAACATCACACAGTGTTCCCTCCTGCACCAGGACAGCCCCCACCAACAGCAGCATGGCACAAAGAGCTGGGCAGGGGCTCTGCAGCTTCCCAGCGCTGCTGGACAACAGGGGCAGGGACACCAGGGACACCAGGGCACTTGCCAGCCTGAGCACAGCCCCAGTGGCTACTCACAGTGTTAGGCTGCAGTCTTTCCCTCTGCAAAAGACGAGGTGTTGGTGTCTTTTTTGGGAATCCAGAAGCCATTCTGAATAGAGGATGTCACAGAGGAACGACAAGGCCTCAGCAAAACTGGAAGGAGCAACAATGGAACTCTGAAAACCCAGAACCCAATTCATGGCAGACTCAACCCATATACTGCTGCTAAACATTTTATATCATTTGAAAGTAGCTAAGTGCTTGTTTGGCATAAGTAGTGAGTATTGTTAGGCCTCTAGTTGGACTTTATTTGAAATAGATGACCACCTTGTGCAATTCAAAAATGGATCTTGCTGAAACCTGGAGCTAAAAAGCTGAGCATGAATAATGCTTAGAGCAGACAAAGCTGTAGCTTAAATATTACTTAAAAACAGCTTGCGTGGACCTGCTCTTCTTTAGGCTAAACACCCCCTGCTCTCTCAGCTGCTCCTCACTGGACTTGGGAGAGACTGCAATGTTATGGTTCATGGCTTAAATATTGCTACAAAGGACATTTTGCCGACTGTGACAAAACTCTATAAAGATGCTGAGAGCACCCAAGCCCACCCTTCCCTGAAAATGCCTCCTGAGTGGAACTTGGGACTGGGAATTCAGCCCCACAAGGGAACTTGAGACAAGATAAAGGTGACACTATTGTCCCATTAGCTCAGGTCTGGGCAGAAGTGAACAAGGCCAAGGGAGAAAAATAGATCCACAACAAAGCCAAAGCCAGCAGCTTTCCTGAAAATCAGCTCTGTCTGCCTTCAGGCTGGGCAAGTCATAGCCACAGACTCCTCTGCTGAGGCCAGGTTTGCACACAAACCTCCCATCAAAGACCTCCACTGTGTCCCCAGACCCATTCCTGAGGCCTTGCACCAGATGATTGCAGGGCATGCAAAGTAACACAACAGGTCTGAAAATCCACAACCCAATTCATGGCAGGCTCAAAGGATATACTGGTACTGAAGATTTTCTATTACTTGAAAATAGCAATAGACAGTCAAACTTGCCCCACCCCAGGGAGGTACCTGGGAGGTCCCACCTTGCCCAAATCTGCATTAATCCATTGGAATCTTACATTTTGCAATACCTCACCACAGAGAAGACCAGAAGAGGATTTTATGGTATGCCAATGGGATCCATGGAATGGTGATATTTTTTTTACTTCATCTGTCTCTGTCATTCTCTTTCTTCCCCCTCTTCCCAACCCCATCTCCACCCCCTTCACGCCCCGCCCCCCCCCCCGCCTTTTTCTATTCCTTTCTCTCTCTTCCTCACATTTACTGTTCCATAAAATCCAGACTACTGACTTTGGCAAATTGCCTCGTTTGCTCCTCAATTCAGAGGCCTCTCCCTAATAATTTTAATAACCAGATGATAACAACCCACGGAAACTGGAACAGAACTCATTCACCTTGAAGCAGTTTAAGCAATCACTATAGGGAAAAAAAAGTATAGATGAGTACATTTAGAAAATGTTGCATTTCTTCAGTGCAAAAAAAAAGCTCATCAGTAGATGAACTATTGTTCATCCACTCAGCTGTGCATGCCACTGAACTGCTGCACCAGAAGACTGGCATTATCCCATCCTGTATTTCCCTTTGGCCTTCTCTCTAAGAGTGCACATGAGACAAAACCAAACAGTTCAACTTTAGTCAATCTTTACCTTCAAAGGAAATTCACGCTCTTTTCCAGAGGCCAATGCTCTGCACGTTGAGGAATCCTCTGCAGAGACCAATGCTCCGCGAACTGAGGACTCCTAGCAGAGGCCAATGCTCTGCACGTGCAGGATGTTGTTTGCAGAGGCCAATGCTCTGCACGTTCAGGAATTCTCAGCGGGGCACAATGCTCCGCAAATTCAAAGGACTCACTCGCAGAGACCAATGCTCCGCGAACAATTCACTCGGCAAATCGCCCAGTGTAGCTGCCTGTACGAGCCCAGGCTGCGCACACCCAGCCAGGGCCGCGTTCTCGGGCAACTGAGGCCGCGCCGCTGTCACAGACGCTGCCGCCCGCGCGGTTACCAGGCAACCGCGGCGCCCGAACCTCGGGGCCGGGCCGGGTTCCGGCGGGGCCGGGCGGGTTCCGGCGGGGCCGGGCCGGGTTCCGGCGGGGCCGGGCCGGGATCCGGCGGGGCCGGGCGGGGGCGGGCCGGGGCCGGGCCGGGTTCCGGCGGGGCCGGGCGGGTTCAGGCGGGGCCGGGCCGGGTTCGGGCCGGGGCCGGGCGGGTTCCGGCGGGCTCGGGCCGGGGCCAGGCCGCAGTGATTTTCAAAGGAGATTGTCACTTGAACTACTGCCTTAACTTTGTGAAGTCTTTCTGTAAGTATTAGCGAAAGCCTAAAATGTGGTGATAGAGGCACCTCTGTCAGGTCTGTCCCTTGCTCTCTGTGTAGCACTGGTGTTCTGTCCCGGCTGGAACAGCTGGAGGGGCTGAGCGAGCTGGGAAAGGGGCTCAGCCTGGAGAGGAGGAGGCTCGGGGGGACCTTGTGGCTCTGCACAGCTCCCTGGCAGGAGGGCGCTGCGGGTTCAGGAAGCGCCGGAGCGGCGTGGTTCCCTCTCTCCTCTCCCGCTCAACCTCTTCCTCCCTCCCTCCTCCTCCTCCTCCCCCATTTCCGAAGCCCTCGCAGCCCACGGGAGGAGTGGAGATAGAGGCGGGACAGGGCGGAATGCAGAGAGGGGATGCCAGGAGTAGGAGTGGCTGGGCTGTACTGGGACCATACTGGGATCATGCTGGGAGGGAGTAGGAGCAGCACGATGGCTGCAGCGCTGGGACTGGGGGCACTCCTTGGCGAGAGAGGGGGGGTGGGACCCCTGGCACGGGACCCCCTTGCTCTCTTTATCCTGCACAGGGACCCTCCTGAATCCCCCATTTCCATACATCAGGACCCTCTGCTCCCCATTTTCCCGGCCATCCATGGCTCCAGCCTGCAGACTTGCCGTGGGCTTGACGGCCTGGAACACCTTGGAACCCCATTCCTGCCTTTCCCAGCCCCTAGCCCCTCCTTTCTGCAAAACCAGAGACCTCCTGAACTCCCCCTTTCCCAACATCCCAGGTGTCCCCACCCTGGACTCCCCTTTCCTGGGCTCAAGGATCCCCTGGAATTCCCTTCTACCTCTCCATGTCCCTGCCTTCCCCCATTTCCGTCACCCCACTGACACCCTCCTGCACCCCTATTCCTGATAAACGAGACACACTTTTACCCCTTTGCTGGGCACTGAGAGCCCCCTGTCCCCCCCCCAGTTCTCCTGCCCCTGTGTTCCCTGCCCGTGGTACTGTTGGAGCCCGGCCCAGGGTTCCCCCAGTTGGTGTCCATGGGATCTCTGGATGGGATCCCCTTCCAGCACGGCCGCAGCCGCTGGGGGTGGCAGCTGGAGCCGAGCCGGGATCTCAGCACAGACAGAGCATGCACAACGAGCGGCACCAGCACGGGGCCACCGGGGAGCTGCAGGTGCTGCGGGAGCGGCACAGCCAGAGCGGGGCTGAGCGGGGGCAGCCGCGCCTGGGGCATCTCTGGGGCTGCCATGGCAACTGTGGGACTGCCATGGGGATCCGGGAGATGGAGCCCGAGGAATGAACAAATTCCCCAGGGCACAGCTGCGTGGAGTGGCTCCAGAAATATGTCAGATATGGGCGGGAGGAGCTGCAGTGTAAAGGTGGGGAGGGCAGAGTTCCCATGGGAATGTGGGAATTGAGAATGTGGGATTTGGGAGGACAAAATCTGCCAACATGGGAATTACCAAGGGAATTCCATGGATAGATCTGTCATCCCATTCCCATGGGACTTCCATGGTTGAATCCCACTGTTGTCCCATTCCCATGGGAATTCTGTAGATGGATCTCACTGCCATGCCAGTGCTATGGAATTCCATGGGGAGATCTCAGCCCTGTCCCACTGCCATGGAATTCCATGCATGCATCTCACCGTTACCCCATCCCAGAGCCCCCTGATGTCCGTGTGTCCCGAAAAGTGGAACACGGGATCCTGACACTGTCCTGCCATGCATACAGATTCTACCCCAGCACCATTGGGACCAGCTGGATGAAGGGGATGAAATCAGGGATCGTTCCACACCTGGGCAGGACTGAGGCGCTGCTGGAGGAGCAGGAGCAGCCCCTGCGCCGGGCGCAGAATCCCGGAATGCCAGAGCCTGGGATCTGCTCCTGGGCTGAGGCTGGGAACATGGAATGTGGGAACTGGGAATTTGGGACTGTGGAGCAGTGGGATGGGGGTTCCCCTCCCCTCCTCACCATGCCGTGCTTCCCAGAGCTGGAATCCAGCAGGAATCTCACCCTGGTGGTCGCTGTGTCTGTCAGTGCTGCCATCAGCATTGTTATCCTCATTGGATTTGGTGTCTGGAAGCTCCAATCTGGTTCGCTCCAAACCCAACCTGGGGGTCACCCTGTTCTTCTCCCCTTCCCAGACACTTGGAGATCCCCCCATGACCCATCCAGCCCCCCCAAACTCTTCCTTGGGTCACCCCTAAGTCCCCAGTGGGGATTTCTGTGAGTTCCCCTGTGTTCCCCCATTCCCAGGACTTTGGGGGTCCCCCCCGACCTGTCTGTGCCCCCCCTGATTTCTTCCACAGCCCTTCTGTGATGGTGGGGGCTGGGGTCCAAGTGCTGGTGCCTCCCTGCCTGCAGCAGGTCTAGCACTGAGGGGAGTCCCTTAGCATTTGGGGTCCCCTGGGGTTAGGGGTCACCCAGGATCTCCCTGGACACGCTGACACTGCCCATGCTCAGTGAGAAGGTTCATTCCCAGCACGAGGCCTCAGCTGTGTCACTGGCATCGCCCAGGTACCCACAAAGCCTCCCGGGAACCCCAAATCCCCTGGAACAACCCAGCTTCCCTGGGACCCCAATATCATCCCTAGCCTCTCCAAAAGCTCCCCAAGACTGCAAAACCCCATACAGACCCCCCCAAACCTTCTCAGGACATCAAAATTCCCACAGGACGTCCCAACACCCTTCCAGACCCCCTTGAGAAGGTTCATACCTGGCATGGGATCCCCATCTCTGTCACCAGCAGGTATCCCAAAACAGCCTTGCGTTCCCCTTGGGATCGCCTAATCCCCCACTCTGGGACCCCTGAAAACTCCCTTTGGGAACCCCCAAAACTCCACCATGACCTCAAAAACCCCCAGTATACACAAACCCCCCTGGGAACCCCTCACAACAGTTTATGCCCAGCACAGAGTCCCCATCACCATCACCCAGGTACCCCCAAACCCTCTAGGGACCCCCAAACCCCCCTGGGACCCCCAACCTTCCCAGGATGTCCAACCCCTCCCCGGGCTCCGCTGTCGGAATCAACGGGAGTGGTGTTGCCCTTTTAAGGGGACTTATAGTAGGACCTGACCATAGCAGGAGCCCTTAAAGCAGCGATGGTAGAGAGAACCCCAAAAATCCACCCTGGGGGGCAAAACGTCCCCTACTGGAGCTTGGAATGGAGGGTGGGGTCCCATAAAAATGTCACTTAAAGCTGTCATGATCCCCCCCTTAAAAGGGGCTTGTGGGGCTGTGTCCTCTCAAACACCCTAAAATGGGGTGGAAAAAACACCCTAGTAGTGTTGAGATCCCCCCAGAAAAATCCTAAAAATGTCCCCTTCAAAGGGGTCTGAAGAGCCTTAAAGGGTCTCAAGGAGGGACAAGGTCCCCTCCTCTGCTGGGGCCTCTCCGAGCTGGGAACTCTCCCGTTTACTGCCCTCGGAGGAGCCCTGAAGGACGGCGGGTCCTGGGCTGAGCCCCCCCTCATTTGGGACTGCGGAGGGAACTGGGGGGGCTGGGATGGGGCTTAGGGGTCCTGGGGTAACCTGGAGGACCCTCAGTGGGTCTCACCTCCCCCTGTGCCCCCTCTCCCACCCCTTTCCCATTGTTGCCCCCAAACCTCTACTCCCCCAGATCGGTTTGGGAGTGACCCAGCCCATTCCCGTTGGCCAGGGAGGAGGAGGAAGACGGTGGGATAGAGGAGGAGGAAGATAGAGGGAGAGAGGAGGCTGAGCAGGCAGAGGAGGAGCTGGAGCAGCTGGAGGAAGCACCGCGTGCTTTCAGTTCTCTCTGCACTCGCAGCAGCTTCAGCTCAGGACCATCGCCCCCCATCCCGCAGGTGCCTGGGGAGGGGGAGCTCGCCCCAAGTATCCCGGGGGTCCCTGGGTTTGGGATTTTTTTGGGGGGATGTTTGGAGCTTGCAGAGCTCCAAAGCCGAGCCGCAGATGGCCCTCAGGGGGACATCAGGGGGTCCCTGGTGATATGAATAAGAAGCTTGACTAGGCCAATACTCAAGCAGCAATCAATTTATTAATGAATATGGTAAAGTATGAGCAATACAGCGCTGGGTACAGTGGGGGGAATTTTCCCTCCAACTGCACACCGATAGTTGGGGCTTACAGATATTTATAGGGGTTTTCATAAGCTTTTTCAGCAGTTTCTATTCCAAATGTTTGCGTCACAATTCTATACACTATTGTGATTTAGTTTTTCTCAGGATGTATCTCAGAAAGGAGTATCCCCAGATGGTGGGGTCCAGCTTCTGAAGGAAGAAAGAAGTCTCTCAGCTGGTGAGGTCCAGGGTCCATATGCGGGTTCACCTTTGAATTGCAAGGACTATAAATCTCATACCAGTGATGTCCAGCTTCCCTTGGTCAAAACTATCAATCCTTGAGTTCTTCTTCCTTTCTCAAGCTGCTTTTGCATATTTTGTTAAGGTGTCGAGATAAGCATCTTTCCTTTTGATATATTCTAAAGCTATAGTTTCAAAGATCCTTACTACAAGCAATATTCTGAAATTATATTTCAAAAGGTTATTATTGCAAACTCTTTTTAGCTAGAAGCAGAACGTTCCTGTCAAACAGCAACATCCTTAAAGCTTTAATTCGAATGCTCCTAAATCAACTTAAGACTTATAAAGGTTAATTGCAAACAAAGGATAGGTTCAAAGGCCTTCTTCCATGCTTTACTTCCTCAGTTATTTATTAGAATTGTCTTCATAACTGTCCCACGGTCAGTTTCCACACATATCACAATCACAGATATACACATTGCCTGTATGTACCTGACACAAAACACAGCTTTATATTTCACATCGGGAGGTGTTTTTAGGGAGTTGCAGCCATCCCCTGGCAGGGCTCACCTGCAAACTGGGTATAGGCTGTGTCTTGGAGGAAGGTGCCACGGCCAAAGTCAATCAGTTTCAGCTGCCCGCTGGCCAGGTTGAGCAGGATGTTCTCAGGCTTGATGTCCCTGTGCAGGACCCCGCAGCTGGTGCAGTGCCGCACGGCCTCCAGCACCTGGTGGAACAGCCCCTGCGCCTCCTCCTCTGGCAGGAACCTCCGCTCCGCCAGGAAATCCGAGAGCTCCTGGCACCGCTCCGGACGCTCCAGCACCAGCAAGAAGCTGTCGGGGAGCTCAAGCCACTCCAGGAGCTGAATGACACCAGCACAGCCACAGGACACCTTGGCCAGCAGCACGATCTTCAGGGGCGTGCTGGTGCCGTCGGGCTGCGGGAGGAGCGCGATGCCGTCAGTGGGGCTGAGGCCGTGCCAGGGCTCTGGGACCCCTCAGCCAGCCCGGGATGCTCTGCACGCCCCACTCAGCCCACACCTGCTCTCCCTGCAGGGCTCCCGGTAGCTCCACGGTGCTGGGCCCCGGCTCCTCGCCGCCCGGCACGGCCCGGCTTCTGCCGCTGGCCCTGCTCACTCACCAGCTCGCCCCAGTGCCGGATGCCATCCCACGGCATGCATTGATGGCCACCTGCAAGCAAGGGGCAGCAGTAGGCTGAGCTCGCTGCCCGCCCCACCGCACCCCGGCCTTTTTCTCCTCCTCCTCCTCTGCCCGCCGCCGGCCCCTCCGCTCATCGGGGCGCCGCCCAAGACCCGTGTTCCCGAGCAGACGCTGCCGAAGCCGCTGGGTCCCAGCAGCAAACCCAGCCATTACTGCTCCTGCAGGGCCTCCTGCGCCTTCCCTGCGGGCGGGATGCGGCTGTCAGCACTCGGCCCAGGGCCAGCAACGGCCCCTGACCACCCCAGGCCGGCCGTCCCCACCCACCCCGGGCCCCGGTAGCCGCGGTGCCGAACGGCGGAGCTCGGCCCGGGGAAGCCGCAGCGGAGGCGGCGGGCGCAGCCGCGCCACGTGTGTCCTTCGCGGGCCCCGGGAGGAGCTGGGGCCGGGAACAGGACTGGAGACCACATGGGGGCCAGGGCCGGGCTCGGGCCAGGCGCAGCCAAAGTGAGGCAATGCCGCCCCGGCCCCAGGCACTGATGCCCGCCCAGCAGCACCACAGCCAGGACGGCGAGAGCCGGGGGGAGGCAAGACCGCGGCGGGATGCCTGGGGCCGGGGATGGGCTGGGGACATGGCCCTGCCCGGCACGGGGAGAGGGACGGGCCGGGGCAGGCACACCGGGAGTGGCTGCGGGGCACCGAGACAGAGTGCGGGACACCGGCAGAGGGAGAGGAGGAACAAGAGAGACATGGCAAGGGCCGTAGACTCGCTGCTGCAAGACCTGGGGCCATTTGTCCGTGTGTCCATTCCACGCTTGGCCCCGCACCCCGGGGCAGCCCCTGAGTCTGTCCAAACACGGGAACTTCAGAACTCCAGAGTCCTGACTCCTGCACAGGGGCACGGGAAAAACCCTCGGTCACTGCTGTGCATTGTCCCTGCTGAGGCTCAACACTGGCAGGGCACATTCCCTGCCTGCAGGATTTGTTTCTGACCCAAGCACTGCACTTATGGCTCTGGCATAGCTTTCCAGCAAAACCAGGGCGAGGCAAACTGTGTGTAGCTTGTGGTATTTTAGAGTGTCTAAAACTCGCTAAGCCATCGATCGGAGAGGTGAGATGCATTTGGAATTCATGGCATGAAGAACTAGTGCAACATAGAAAAGGGGAGCATAGAAATAAATAGAGGAAAAGATCTCACATTGTGCCTTTCCATTTTCATTTCACTTCCGGAAAGCCGTTTCACTTTTCCAGGAATCTTCTCCACAGTCCTGTCTGCTCTTTTCAAGAACCTTCTTTCCTGGAGAACAAGGTTGAGCTTCTGTCACAAGATGTGCCTCCAACTGCAGCTTCTCTTGGCTTTCCATACCGTGAGTGCAGCAAAGCAAGAGAAATGTTTGGATTACTTGACAACTTGTCCTTTCTTTTCCTTGTGGGCTGGGGAGTTATGCCATTGGGGAGTTTTTCATGGTGCCTGTTCTAACCCAAGAAAACAGGAGGTTTTGTTGGGGACTTGCTGGGGAATGCAAGCCTGACTGAATGCAGAGAAAGAATCTCCAGGACACTCAGGGAACTCCCTGGGCTGGGCTCAGTTCCTGCTGGGACTCTGCAGAGGGCTGGCCTCCAACTGGGATCAGCAGCAGCTGGAAATACCTCTGGGCATCTCCATTTTCTGCTGCTCCAAGGAAGCAATGAAGCCAGTCAAGTTCTGTTTCTTCTTTCTCCTAGTCGATTTTTTCATTTGATTTGCCACTCCAGAGGCAATGTCTGTGATGGTCTCTGTAAGTTGATTCTATTTCAACAGCACCAGCAACAGGGCTGTGTTTGAGTGCTCGGTGAGGCTTTAATTCCCCTCGATTTAGTGCTTAAAGACTTGTGAGCATTTCAATCTCTGCTAATCATGATGCCTGTGACAAAAACACGGGGTTCACCATCACAAAAGCACAGTTGGTAGCAGTGATTGAAAGAGGCAAGTGCAGTTGTACTGATAAAATTCAGGTGGCAAACAGAAGAGGGTCAAGAGCAGCCATGATCTCCAATTCCCAGGGCAAAGGCACCAGCAGCCTCCTGCTGTCAGCTCAGGGTGAGTAAAACAGTGCTGAAAACAGCTCTGGAACGCGATCTTTTCCTCCTCTGAGGGTTAGCTCAGGGCAGCACAGGCAGGCCCTGAGGAGTCAGGGCTGTGTGTGGGTGCTGGTTGCTCTACTCCAGGATCAGCTGGAAAAGCCCTTGGGAGCCGAGGCAGGAGCAGGCGGGAAGGGGCCGGCGCTGCTGCTGCTCCTGCCCGGGAGCCCCGGCTGGGCCGGGCCGGCGCCCGCTGCGCTGCGGCTGCTGCTGCTGCCAGAGCCGGGCGGGACTCGGGGACAGCGACGGACACGGGGGGACAGCAAAGGCCTGGCGGCTGCAGGGATGTTGGTGCTGGGGCCAGCGCCAGCACACAGCTTCAGCCCACAATTAACCCAGAGGAGAACACTGGGGAAAGGCTCCATTTCAGCCTTTCTTTACTGGTCGCTGGGAAGGGACTGAAATTAAAGAAGACAAGCAGGACGCGACCCCTTCTCCTTTGGGGGGACCCCCGTGCCTGGGGCTGTGAGGGGTTATGAGGGGCCATGAAGGGCTGTGAGGGACTGTGAGGGGTCATGAGAGGTTGTGAATCACAGAATCACAGAATCTCTAGGTTGGAAGAGACCTTTAAGATCATCGAGTCCAACCCATGTTCTAACACCTCAACTAGATCATGGCACCAAGTGCCACATCCAGTCTTTTTTAAAACACATCCAGGGATGGTGACTCCACCACCTCCCTGGGCAGATGATTCCAGTATTTGACCACTCTTTCTGTGAAAAACTTCCTCCTTAAGTCTAGCCTGTATCTCCCTTGGTGCAGCTTGAGACTGTGTCCTCTTGTTCTATCTGTTGTTGCCCGGAGAAAGAGACCGACCCCCAGCTCACCACAGCCAACCTTCAGGAAGTTGAAGAGAGTGGTAAGGTCACCTCTGAGTCTCCTTTTCTCCAGGCTAAACAATCCCATCTCCCTCAGTCGTTCCTCATATGGCTTGTGTTCCAAGCCCCTCACCAGCCTCGTGCTCCTCTTCTCTGAGGGGCTGTGAGGGGTCATGAAGGGCTGTGAGGGGCTGTGAGGGGTCATGAAGGGCTGTGAGGGGCCGTGAAGGGCCATGAGGGGCTGTGAGGGGCCATAAGGGACTTTGAGGGTCCATGAGGAGCCATGAGCTGTGAGAGGCTGTGAGGGTTGTGAGGGGTCATGGGGAACTGTGAGGGGCTGTGAGAGACGAAGAAGGGCCATGAGGGGCCATGGAGAACTGTGAGGGAGCCATGAGGGGCTGTGAGGGGCCATGAGGGGCCATAAGGGTCTGTTGGGGTCGGCCGTTACTTGTCTGTGCCCCAGCACGGGAAAAGGTGGTTCTGGACAGGCCGCGCTTTGAAGAAGGAGTCTGGACTCTTGCTTTTTCGGTCTTCGGTTGTGTTTATTGTTTCTTATCTACAAAGTTTTTCTGTCTGTCCAGCCGAGGTCTGATCAGCAAGACAGCCAAGGGCACTCTCTCCCGCCCACGGGGCGGTTGTCTCTTTTATAGTGACAACTACGTAGAAGATATTTACCTTCTATTTCCAGTACTTGTCATCCTTGTTAGCAAGTGCACCTTCACCATGAACCAATCCACACGTGCCAACGTCATCCTGAACATGGATGCCAAGGAGAAGAAAGAAGAAGGACAGGGCACACCCAAATCCCTCCATCTTAGAACCCCTGACCCCCATGTACAAGATTCAAAACCCCCCTGTACAGTGCTCTAAAATTTTTCCCTTCACCCTGTGATTGCTACTACTGTGCTACTTAAACTTTTGTGCCTGTAATTCTTCATATAAGGTTGGCAATTTGCTCCATGAATTAAGATGGAATTTCCAGGTGTCTTTGGCTTCCTGCCAGGGTGTCCGAGCCCCTGCCAGGGCTGTGAGACATCCAGGGCATCCAGAGAGATGTCCTGGGTTCCGACATGGAAGGAAGGATAAAAGGAAAGCAATGCTCTCTAAGACTGAGGCTGACTGAGCTCCATCCTCCCAGCCAGCTCCCCTACCCAACACTGGGTTTAATAGTCACCCGGGCAGAAAGGGCTTATCAAGCCTTCTGAGAGGCCAGCAGAGTCCAGATAAATCCATCAGGGAGGCTTCTCCCTGCTCATCCCTCTGGTGTGTCCACAGCACTCGTCGAGGATGTCACATTAATCTTTGAGGAGTACCTGATCTGCAGCAGCACCGACCTCGAGCACAAGCTGCAGTCGGTGGAATGCGCCAGCCTGTTTGTCACTGATGAGAACAGATTCATCTTCAGCAAGGCTCAGGTTGGGCAAGAGGCTGAAGCTCATTTCAATATTTACAACGCAAGCTGTCTGCCATGCGATGTGGTGCTCTCCATCGAACCCCTGCCTGGAGAGGTAAGAACAGGAGGCCAAGGTGGTGGCTGCCCTCTAAGGGCCGTGTGAGAGCCTGTTTTGTTCTCCAGATGCATTGCTGCCTGTGGCCCCGACTAGGCTAGCTCAGTGCAGGTCAAACTGCAGGGGAGAGCAGCAGAGCCAGGGAGCAGACATGCATTCTGCATGTCTGGGGCAAGGTTTTGGCTCAAACCGCTGGGTCTTTGATGGGAGAAGTGAGTCCTTCTGAACCTCTCTTGGAAGCACACGCAGAGAGGGGCTGTTATGAACTGACATGCCAGGGCTCAAAGCAGAGCATTTCCTCAGGCTCCCTGGCTTTTCCTTCTCTTTGAAGGCCAGCTCTAGGTTATTTGCAGGGTTTTCTGTGCAGTGCCCACCTCCCATATAGGTGGGTGCAGCTGCCAGCCCTCAAAACATACACTGCTTTAGCACAAGGTCAGCATTCCCCGGGAGGGAGCCTGCCCAGGGAAGCAGGAAGGAGACACACTGTCTGGGACTGCTCTCAGTAATGCATTTATGAATAAAACCACGTCATGTTGAAAGGTGTTTCCTCCTAACACTGCTCTCTGGGTTCCCCCAAGGCAAAAAGCCCTATCAACAACATTTTCAAGTTACATCCAGTCAAGATGTCTGTTCCTGGCTCATCCTGTGCCATTGCTACGGTGACCTTCACCCCACCAGAGGAGCAGAACTACAACTGCACTTTCAAGGCTTCCCTTGTCATCCCAAAAGGTAAGTGAGCCTGTGAAATACTCTCTGGTAGCTGCCTCTCCACTGGGAAGGCACAGACCTCTTGTTAGCTCTAATGCTTTCAGCAGCCTTAGGCAGAGTACTTGGCATGAGATGATCTGGGAGGTTCTAAGAACTCTTAGAGCAGAAGCATGAGGCTGATGGTTTAGCCTGTGTGAGGAACTGTGAAGAGAGGGAAATACTAGGTAGCCAGCTGTAAGTTACTGAGATGTGCTTCAGCTGAGCTGGGGGTTTCCAACAGCAAAGGCTTAGATGAAGCAGTTTCTGTGCCAGCAGTCAGCAGTCATATTTTCCTCATTTGTTTCTGTAAAATTAAGTGATCCTCTGTGACTCCCTGGCATACATTAAGCTCTTTCATGTGAGTGATTGGAGCTGGTATGAAAGAGGAGCCCAGTTCCTCTGCCCTGGGACCTGTGGACTGGGGCTTTGAGCTTCCCTTCCTCAACCCTTTAGTGGCTGAACCAAGAGAAGACTAACTGCTAATAAGCGATTGTAATTTTACTGTTCTTGGAAAAGATCTTTCTTGAAAACAACAATGATTTCTTTTTGCCTTCTTGCTTTTGGACTGATTTCATGCTGTGCTTTTTCTTGTTGTATAAGTCTCATCTCACTGCAGCATGGGGATTTGCCATATCTCGTCTGGTGCCGTGTTATTTCCCTGCTGTACTGCATGATTCAATTAAGTGAAGTTATTTGTAACTGTTATTGTGGAAGGCTTTGGCTCTTTGGAGCAGATTTGTCTTGTGAATGGCCCTGAGTGGATTGGGAAGAGGCTGGTGGGGGGCTCTGTTGTGGGGTACAGGAACAGCAGGCAGGGAAAAGACTGTGGGTGGCCCTTGCAGTTTTGCTTGCCCACTGAGAAATGGGTTAGTGCCAGCTGAAATTGTTTCTGTGCCTCTCCTGCAGCTCTGTGGGAATTAAACCCCAAAGCCTGACCTTCACCATCAGCGGGAAGGGGCATGAGCCACGGGTGACAGTCGTGTGCCCAAGCGCTCGCAGCAAGAGGGGAAACACCGTGCTGTGCTGCAAGAGGCTCCAGCTGGGGGATTCAGAGATGCTGCCCCTGGTCATCCGTAATGATGGCATCATACCTGTCAAGGTGAGGAGGACCTGCTCAAGGGATGGTCTGGTTTGGGAGCAAGTGCTTCTGGCACAGGGAAGGGTCCCAAAAAACATGGCAGACCTGTGAGGAGGTGTCAGAAATTCTTTTGAAACAAGTGACTGATGTCTGTTCTCTAAGAAGGGAGTTCTTGGAAATTTTCTGTCCCGTCTTTCTTCTATAAGTTGAACACCAGAAAGGTGGTGGATTATTTTCCCCCCTGTCTCTCAGGTCACCTTTTGTTCTCATGGACATGTGTGATTTCCCAGTTCCATTCGATTGTATTTCAGCCCACTTTAGTACATTTTAAGTAAACTTAATTGTGGTTGCATTACGTCCTGCCAATTACATTTTGTCCCATTTGGTTCTGTGTCAGTTCTATCCCGATGCCTCTGAACACCCTTTTTTTCCTGGCTGGTTTGATTTAACTTTTGGGCTAAGTACTGTTTCTATTGGGAGAGGTGCTGGGCTCCCATGTGGGACCAGCAGCACTGCAGTGTCAGGCCTCATGCCATCCTGTACTCACACCAGTACCATTGTGCTCTGTGTTCCCTTTTCTCAGTTTATGTTACACCTGGAGGATGAGCACAGAATGTTCTCCTTGAAAGGCAGGGCCTCTGCTGTCAAGGTGTTCCACAATGGAGATGTGGAAGAGGATTCAGCGGGAAACGGTAAATTCATTACCCATGAAGTGCAATCATGCACAGAGGGAAAACGTGTGCCCTGCTCTTGGCTTCTCTGAGCAGTAGCCACATGTTAGGCACAGTTTTGTCCCTTGGACCCTCTGTCTCCCAGCCTTTTCTCGGGGGCTTTTTGCAGGGTTTCCTCCTAGGAAGTTGCAGGAAGTTCTTCTGTTCTGCTAGACGTGGTGGGTTGAGTTGTGGGGGACTGTCACTACCTCAGTGGACCCTCTGAGGTATTTGCTGCACATGGCATGGTACCAGCCTGAGCAGACACAGCCCTTGAGCACTCAGATAGCCAGCAGAAGCTGAAAGCACTCTTTGGCTCAGCTTTCCATATGGCTGGAGCTGGTGGGAAGCAGATGGAATGAGGGCTGGGCATCAGCCTGAGGTTAAGCTGCTTAAGTGGTGCTGTGTCTGGGAGTGGCAGGCTTGTGAACATAGGAAGAGGGTCTGCAACAACTGGGGGTAGAACCAGTGCTTAGAAGGCAGCTGGTTTCAACCTCTTATTCCTCATATATCCTATGGAAATATTTCCTCAGTACAGCTGCAGCACTTAACTCTGATTTCCATTGCTGTGCAGAGAGCAAGTCCACAAAGCCTTTCTTCCTTCTGAATCGCGGGCAATCGGCAGAGTTTGATGCCATTTTCAAACCCACCCTGGCTCAACGTGTGGAAAGGCAGATTGGTGTGTTAGTGGGGGACATCTACTCTAACAAGACCGTAATTGAACTGGTGGGTGAAGGCCACGGGGCGAATTCACCCTCGATGGATTAGAGGAAGGCACTGAGGAGAGGAATGCTGATGGCAGCCTGAAGGACAACATCATTGATGGTAAGAGGAGAGACTGCCAAGGTGGAGCAAGGAAGAGGAAAATATCTGATCATATATGTCTTCCCTCTAGCCAGGCCTGGGCTGTCACCCATGGGACTTGGTGGCCATTTGGGGGTAGCAGCCATGCATGCAGAGCAGTGTGTGCTGTGCTGCACATCACTGGCTTAGGGATGTGTCAGGGTGTTTCCCTGGAAGTGGTGGAGCTGCCTGGGGAACTCCCTGGCAGAGGGGGAAAGGCTTGGAGCCAGGAAGCATTGAACATGCAGGTGTCTGTGCACGTGACGGGGGCAGGTGGAGCTCCCTGCATGCTGAGGTCCCTTGTTCTCCTCCTTAACAGCTGTCAGAGTGAATCACATTCAGTTTGGGGACTGTCACGTTTGGGAGCCCTACTGCAGGACCTTCACCATCACCAGCCACGCCGAGATGGTCATGCGCTTTGAGTGGGAGGCAGAGGCCCCATTCCGGTTCTCCCCCAAGGTGAGCATGGACTGCCTCTGCCTTTCCCCATCACTCAAGCCCTGCCCTGGTGTGCCCAGGAGCTGGCACGGAGCCCTCACATGCCACTGATAGCCCATTCCAGTGCCACGTAGGAGATGCAGTCCCTGGCTTGGCTGGGCCAAGGCTGCTAGCCTTGCAGAAAAGGCTTCATGTCATGGGAGGTGGCACCTTCTGTTCATACTTTTGTCTATCCAACTTCATGTAAATCCACTCTGAGGTGCAGATTCCTGGCACAGGTGTTCACCCCATCGGTCCCTTTTGCTGTCAGTCCTGCCCTTGGCAGTACTTCCAGTTTGGTCTTGACTCCCTGATTCTCCCTAGGTGGGACACCTCCATCACGGCTGTGCCAAGGACATCACAGTGACCTTGATGTCAGATGTCCCAGTCACCTTCAGGAGGCACCTTGTGAAATGTAAGGTGGCCAAGATCGACTTTGAGCTGCCAAAAAAGAAGGTTCAGGACTGGGATGACCAAATGACCATCGTCATGTGGAAGAATACCACCAGGAAAGACCCAGCAGCCAGGTGGCCTAAAATAAAGAAGGTAAGAAGCAAAACAGCAAAAAAACCCCAACCCAGCTTTTACAAAAAGAACCACCGTAGCACCATCACTGCTGGCTGAGCAGCTCCTGCGTCCTCTGGACATTGGACACCCGTGAGGTTCACCAGCTGTGCATTCCAGAAAAGAGGTGGAAGCACAGTGACCAGATACACTCACACAAGATGGGGAAGCCTTCTGACAAGAGACCTTTAGCCACACACAACTATCAGTCTGGGCCACAAGCACAAGTGTTGCAGCCCGTATTGAATGGAAGGCAATGCTTTATGATTTTATCCCATTTTATGCTGTTAGAAATCTCTTCATCTGATTTGGTACCCTTTCACCAACAAGGAATTAAGTCTGCTGCACTCTGTCTCTTCTTTTGAAGTGGAGAGAAATCCACTTCTCCTGCATATGCTGGTGAACTCCAAGTTTTGTCTGCATGAGAATTTGGTTGTGGTCTTTGTATTGTGTGGGATATCTCATCATGGAGTAACCCAGGCACTGTATGACTCTATGGAGGAGTGCAGAGAAGGATCATCTCCAGAGACTCTTGCTTTTATTGTCATTATTGCCAAACACACTCCTCTTGGTTGAAAGTTCTTTCCCAGTTTCTGGGCCATTTTTAGGCCTCTAAAGCATCCTCTTTTCTATCAGAACATCTGCAACTGGAGACTTTCCCAGTGAGATCTTTCACATTCCAAAATGCACATCCCCAGCTCCCAGCAGTGTGGCTGTTGCTCCAGACATGACATCTGGAGAGCACTTGCTCCTAAGACAAGAACAAAAAGATGCTTCCTGGAACTCTTCAGTCTTGGGGTCCTCCATCCACAGAGCTCTGGCAGGGGAGCCCTAATTTTGAGACCTGCTGGATTTATAGGGGACCAGAAAAAAAGCCAGTCACTCTGCAAGGTTGAAGTAAAGGGACTGGAATGCAGCTACAGTCTCCATGGGGATATTAACAGCTGTGGTAGTGACTGCTTGGATCAGTGGCTAGAAACAACTACTGCAGCAGAACAGTCCCAATTTGGTCATCTTTCCAGGGAAGTAAAAGTGGATGGTCCTTTCTAGTCTCTCTATGAGGCTGATCTTGGAGGCTAGAAGACTGCCCTTCTCAGCCTGACTTTCTGGGCTCTGCTCAGTGATTCCTCCCTCCTGTGTTTGCAGGTGGTCAAGACAGCCCCAGAACCAGCTCACACTGTGGTGGAGAAGAGCAGGCAGGAGGTCGAGGTGTACCTCAGTGCCATTGTTGCCTACGCCCAGTTCCACCTGGACACGATCATGGTTCAGTTCAACAACACCTTGCCCTTTGAGACAAGGACAGCCACGTGAGTGCTGGAGGCCAGGCACAGCTCCTCCTGTGAGCAGGAGCTGCCTTTGCCCAGGGCTGCTGCAGTGCCTGCTTCCCAGAACTCCACCCCAGCCAAAACTATCGGCTGCCGGGGGCTATGTACAAATCAGGGAGGGACGGGACTGCTGGGGCATATGTCTTTAGCCGTTTTATTTTCCAGCATCAGCCTCATTACATGGTTATGACAAAGGGAAGATGACAGCAACTCCCATCCCCAGCAGTAGATAAAGAACTTAATGTTACAACTTACTTTAAAAGTTTTTTGACCAATCACACAAAGCAAAAGCATATTGACAGTAGTTCCATCCAACCGCTATAAGCACATGTACCTTCAGTTAAAACAATGCTTGCTTATTTTGAATACAATACTGTCAATACAAAACATTGTGGTGAATGTTTTAAGTGTGGGGACAGGAGGCTTGACTCCATTTTTTCTTAGAAGGTTGATTTATTATGTTATAGATTATATTAAAATACTACATTAAAACTATGCTAAAAGAATAGAGAGAAAAAATAATCAGAAGGCTACAAAGAGCAAGACTAGAATAGAATACATAACAAAAATCCTGTGACTGCTCACAGCCTTGACACAGGCGGCTGTGATTGGTCATCAATTGAAAACAATCCACATAGACCAATAAAAGATGCACCTGTTGCATTCCACAGCAACAGATAGTTATTGTTTACATTTCTTTCCTGAGGCTCTCAGCTCCTCAGGATGGGAAAAATCCTAGCAAAGGATTTTTCATAAAATATCATAACTACACAATATCTGCTTGTAAGCCTTAAAACACAATGCACAGAGCTCCATTATTAAGCTTAGAACTTCCAATAACTCGCTAGATATACTTTTCAGCAGCTTAGGGAGCTATTCTAGACAAGCATTAAGACACAGACCATTGTTCTATTTGTCTTTACTTACTTTCTACTTCTTACATCATTTTTCTGCTGACAAATCTTATGGCTACTGCTTAGCTCTAATCATGGTTCTGCTGTCTCTGAGGCTTGCCTTTTGTAGCTTTCCCAAAACCCTCTGATTTTAAGGATTCCCACAAAAATCAGCAGTGGCCCCTTTACGTGCATGTGAAGCCAAGCAGGAGATGGTGGTCAGGAGAGGCTCAATGCTGCCATAGGTTTCTGCTGAGAACAGCCATGGCTTTGCTTTCCCTGCAGATCACCTGTCCTCCTCTGCTCAAGAATAAGTTTGCAGTCAAACCGAGACCTAAAGCCCAGAGTAAGCCCCTTAGCTTCAATGTGCTGAGCACCATGTTGGCCCTTTCCTCTAAACTTCCAGACTTTGAAATACTTTCTTGGGTCACCCAGGACAGCAGTCTGAGCATGGCAGGGTTGCCTGGAGAAGATGCTTCTCAGGAGAAAGTGGTACCAGGAGTCCATCAGACAATATTACTGTACTGTTTGCTTTATACTTAATGGACTTTCTGTTTTTTCTAATTCCTCCTACTTGCTTTTCAGTTTCACGATGCACAACACAGGGGAGGTAGTCCTGAAATACTCCTGGGAGAAAGCTGCAGAGACTGAACCAGTGAAGGAGCCATATTCAACCACTCTGATGCGTAAGGGCATTTCACTTGCTGAGGGCCTGGGGAGATGACACGATCCGTCCTAAGGACGTGATTCGTGAAGGTTCTTTTTCACTGATCTCAGGGTGCAAAAACTGACACGACAAGGGGATTTGTAGTAAAATCAAAACAGAGATACTTTTATTGTGTAGCCATAGCAAAGATGCGTTAGAGAGAAGGGGAATGAAGGAAGGGGAAAGAATAAGGAAAAGAAAAAAGAAGAGAGGTAGGGCAAGGAGGTATATAGCTACCAGACGTGCGGATGACAAAGTCCCTCGAAGTCCGGTCGACGAAGAGGCCTGTCGTCTTCACGTCAGGGGAGATCTCCAAGGTATCAGTCAGCTCTAACCCATTTTTATAGTCCTTTTGAAATGGGGGAAGGGGACACATTTCAAAATAGTCTATTGATAAAGGGTACAAGGAGTCCATCAGTAGTCCATCAGGAGCAGGTGTCGTCAGCAGCAGACGTCGTAGGCAGGAACCATTGTGTTCTCGGTCCAGTGGTCGCTTGCAAAACTTGCTTTGGTCCCCACGCACGCCTTCCTTCACCCTATGGTAGGGATTTCAGTCTCAGTCCTTTTGGGAAGAAGAGGGGAGCTCTTCCATGTAGGGGTCACATGTCTCAGTCCTTGAGGGAGAACCCTCTCCCATCTCAGTCCATCTGTCACAGTGGTTGACGTACGGTGAGTGGAGGGTCTTTTAGTGGTGACCACCAAGAAGGTCCTTCCAGAGAGAAAGTCCAGCCAAGTCAGAAAGGTGGAGAAATTCCAACACTAGCATTGCTAGGTGATGCAGGGGAAGGAGAGCACACTGCCCCTTCTCAGGTGCAGTGTTCCATGAGTTGAGCAAACACACCCGTAGGCAATAATCTGGCTTGGTGGACCAGACAGACCCGGATTTTCAGAACAGGATCTTTTCCTTTCCCTGGTGGTCTTGGCTTTCATGACAATCGAGAGGCAAAAAATGAGGGAAGTTTCAGACAGACACTCACAGGAGAAGACCCTGCCACTTCACTCCAAAACATGAATTGCTTTTTCATCCTTGTCCATCCATCCACTTTCATCAGCATCTTCCCAGCTGCAGCTGGAGAGTTTTCTCCTTGTCCCCCTCTGCCTTTCAGCCCCTTCTGTTCTTCTCTGCCACTCCTGCTCTGCAAAGGAGCTGAGCCAGGCTCTGGGGACAGCCACGTGCTGGGTCAGGACTGGGAAGGGGGATGTCAGGTCATCTCTTTGAGGAGTCTGAGACTGGGAAAAACGGTGGTGTAACGAGTGAGCTGCCCTGCAGCCACTGTCTGTGCGCAGTTCCCCACTGCAGGGCAAATGCAAAGTCACTGTCTAAAGCCAGCTCTCCTGCTTGGCACAGGAGTGTGTGCTGCAGGCAGAGACCCTGCTCCCAGAGGCTCTGTTTCCTGCCAGAAGAAAGTACTTAGCCAGAGATGCTCCAAGTGCATCCCAGCTCTCTTCCACCCACCTGCAGCAGGAGGCAGTGCTGCTGGGAAGACAGGATTTTGTCTTGGAAAGGTGTCCTCTTCCTCCCTGCAGGTCGGTTCCTCTCCTACGATACCATGAAGCATCGCAGAAAGCTGCTGAGTCTTTTCTGGTGGGAGCAGGACCATCCTCCTGAGACGCCTCCTAAAGTGCGGCGGCTGCGGCGGCCTGCCAAGCAGCAGCAGCAGGATTCCAAGCAGGAGCAGGATCCCGAGCACCAGGAGGAGCAGCCAGAGCAGCAGCAGCAGGAGCAGCACGAGCAGCAGGAGCACTCCAAGAAGCTGCGCCACTCAAAAGAAAAGAACCTGTCTCCAAAGCGTGCCAGCTCCTCCCTGGATGTCTTCACCGATGCTAAGCATGACCTGTTCTCCATCAGCCCCTACAATGGCACCATCCCTCCTGGCCAGAAGCAGACCTTTCACCTGCAGTTCAAGCCAAAGTGCACCAGGAATTTTAAGACCACCCTGCTGTGCAGGTGGGAAACGTCTACACACTTGCCAACTCATGCTACTGCTGGGTGTCACTGAATCACAGGGTGGGACAGGGTGAAAGGGACCACAGTAGGTCATCTGGTCCCACTTCCCTGCTCAAGTGGGGTCATCCCAGAGCACATGGCACAGGGCTGTGTCTGGAGGGCTCTGGAATAATTCCAGTGAAGGACACTCCACACCATCTCTGGGCAACTCGCTACCTGCACAGGAAAAAAGTTCTTCCTCAGGTTCAGGTGCAATTTCCAGTTCAGGTTCTGCCCATTGCCTCTGCTCCTAGTGCTGGGCATCACCAAGCACAGCCTGGTTCATCCCCTAACACCCTCCCTTCAGTCCCTCTGACTGGGATGGGGAGGTGGGAGACAGGCAGCCCCAGAGAGGCGGCAGAAGCACCCACATGAGCACAGAAAGATCATCATCTGGCCTTGGTAGGGAGGCACTGGGAAAATAGACACTGTATGAAACAGTAAGCTCCTGGAGGCTTGCAAATCTGGAACAAGAGATCCAGGGACCAGACAGTCCCAAGCTCTGCTTCCCTTTGGGACAAGCAAGGCCTGCTTCTCTACATGGGACCCTGTGTGCTGTAGTTGGTGCCCAGGCATTTAACCGGTCATGTTCCTGCCCTTGCAGCTCTGCAGCCTCCATGCAGCGAGTGCAGTTGTTTCATTTGCTGCTCGCTGCTTGCACAGAGAGAAGATGCAGCACTGTGTGCTCTGCAAGGAGACAGAAAAGCGGCTGGCTGGGAATGTTCATCTGGCCAATACCAGTCCCTTTCTTCCTAGGATTCCTAACCTGGAGCCGACTCACAAGATGGGGCAGGTGACTGTGAAAGGCAGAGTCCAGGAATGGAAGAATCTCGAGGAACCATTAGTGCAGATGGAGGAAGGCCAGGGACCCAAGGAGGAGGTGCTCTGGAGACCACCACCCGAGGGACAGCATTTGTGTGAGCTGGAGCATCCAGCAGGAGCCGGCAACATCGTGCCTTCTGAGGATGATGATGATCTCCCACTCTTCACCAGAGATGTCTGGAGCTGCCCTCCCAAGCTCCAAGAACATCTTTATCTTACCTTTTAGTTAGCTAAGTTACCTAACTAATTGTTTGTTAGATTGACAAGTAGTTGATAATTGTCAGTTCATTGTTAATAAACAATTGTTAATAAATTGTTAATTGTCATCTTGTCTTGGTTTTAAAGACAGGTGTCTGCGGGACCTCTCTGGAATGGAGAATGTGACCCCCTTCTCTCCATATTATTATAATTTTGAAATTAAGGGGCTTTCAGGAAGAGATATGGGAAAAGGAGTAACAGTTCTTTGCCAATATGTACAACAAGGCAAACAAACAACAACACCAGCAGCAACAACAAACAGAACCAGGTGGCCAACCACAGCCTTCCCTTGGCTGTAGGCACTTTCCCTTTGGTGTAGTTCCTGTCACAGCCAGGCAGGGAAGGGAGGCAAATAATGAATAAAGCAATTGCTAGAGAAACTTTAATTATTATTGAGGGGCCCAGAAAGGGACCCAGCACCCGAGGTGTGGCCTCACCAGTGCCCAGCACAGCCGGACAATCACTGCCCTTGTTGGGAAGGGTGAAAGTTTGACAAGGATGTCTCACAGAAATGTATGCTTGGCAGAAAGATTTTTGAGTGTAGAATCTGAAGAAGGAATAGAAATGAAAGCAAGTTTTGATGTAGAAGAAAAGAATTGCTGAGCCAGTCTTACTGGATAGCTAAGAAGGTAAAGGATATGTTAGTTTGTTGTAGTGTGTTTTTATACTTTGTAATGGTTTTGGTTTTGTATCCCCTTATTTTTCCCAAATGGTTTCCTCCTGATCATACCCCTTCCCTTTACCTGTGGAATCCCTCTCCTTTGTTGCGATTATCCCCAAATCCCCGTCAATCTGTCAATCAGGCTCTCTGTCAATCACTCTGTCAGCATCCCATCCTTTCTATCTAGAACTTTCAGTTCAGGTCATCGAGTGATTAGTCAGAGGCCAGGGGTCAGCCCCCCAAGTGCTACCCCCATACGCTATCCCAAATGTCCATTCCCTAAGTTTTCACCCCTGAAAGTTCTTTATTGATCAGCAAACTTATCTATTTTTTGGTTCATACCTCCCTTTAAAATGTAATCTTGGCACCTCTCCCAGGTACTCTGGGCAGGGGCCCCCTGAGGTGGGGAGCTCCCAGGAGCTCCGAACAAAACCTTGGATTAACCCCTGCTAAGAGTCGGTCCTTTCATGCTCCACCGATGTCTCCAGCGTCTCTTCTGCTGCAAAGGTGACTAGCCTAGCTGCCCTCGGTACCCTCGGGGCACAGGAGAGTGTCCCCCTGCTGTCGGCCTTGTCGGGGCTGCCCGGCGCTGTCTGCCGACCCGGGGCTGGCCGGGGTTCCTGGGGGGCTCCCAGAGAGATGGAGACATTAGTTAGAGCGTGTTTTTATGGCTTAGAGCAAAGGATAAACCCACCTCAGACAAGAAGATGTTTTTACCAAGCAAAAAGATTCCACAGGCAAACACAACTGCTGATGTTGCAAGTAGAAAAAAGGTCTCAGAATTTTCTACTGCAAGGAAACTGAAAAACAATTTTGTGCTTCAATTGTAATGTACTAACTTTTAGTGACTGAAGTATTGTTACATGAATATGGTAATTATAGTAGTTATGATAGTCTATAGGTAAAAATTAAGGTATAGATTGGTTCTTCTGTGTGAGGATACTCAGCAAAGAAAATTTTATTATGCATTGTAACCAAAATTCAAGGGACTCCAGGCTTGGAGCTGGAGCTGACAGCTGTAGGCGCAGGCTCTGTCACCCACAACCCTGGCCTGCTGAAACATCTTGGATACAATAAACTGCATTTTGAAGAGCCGCCTGGAGTCCTGCATCTCTCATTCAGGCTCTTGCTGCCCTGGTCCTCAGGGCTACACTATTGCTGATACAGGCCCAAAGCTATTGGCCTTCTTGCCCACCTGGGCACCCACCTGGGCACCCACCTGGGCTCAGGTTCTGTTGTCATTCAGCTTCCCAACCACTTTCCACAGCTGGGAGCTGCAGAGGGTTAGTGTGGCCAAAGTGTACGACCTGGCCCTTGGTCCTGTTTAACCTCATGCCAGTGGTCTCAGCCCATGGATCCAGCCTGTCCAAGACCCTCTGCAGCCTTCCTGTCCTCCAGCAGATCCGCTGAAAAATATTATTGTAAGCACTGATTGGCGAGGGGCAGCATGGCCATGGCCAGCAGTCCCAATGCCCAGGGGGTTGGGGGAGATGGGATCTTTGTTTTCCAGCCAGGCTCCCAGCCAAGAGCAGCCAAAGCCGAGGTAGAAGACAGATGTTGTGCGGCAGCCAGGAATTCAGGTCAAAGCTTCATTTTCTCCAGAAAACAAAACAAAACAAAACAAAACCCAAAAAAACCCAACAAAAAAAAAAAAAAAAAAAAAAAAAAAAAAAAAAACAACAACAAAAAAAAAAAGCCTTTAAAGTGTAAGGGGAAATTCTTGTTCCAGCCCTCCAGCCCCATCCTTGGCCAGAGAATGTATGTGCAATATTGTCCAGGAATTGAATGTATTGAAAGTAAGGAATCCAGATATGACATGTTATCCAAGAATCGCATGTAGTGACTTGTTATCTAGGAATCACATGCTGGGAAGCCAGACACAGCCTGTTAGACAGTGATTGTATGCAAGGAACCCAGATGTGGCACATCAGATGGGGTTGGATGCAAGGAATCCAGATGTGCTGCGTTATCCCAGAGCAGCAGGGGGGGTGAGAAACAGACAAACACACAGAGGCTGCACCTACTTGGGGAGTGCTTGACCTCTGACCCAGCTTGGCATCATCCAAAGAAGGACACTGAGGTGATGGAGCAAGTCCAGAGAAGAGAAAGCAAGTTGATTAAAGGTCTAGAGAATAAGTCTGATGAGAAATGGCTGAGAGAAGCAGGGCAGCTGGGGAGGGCTCAGTCTTGAGCAAAGGAGGCCCAGGGGGAACGTTGTCACTCTCTGCACCACCCTGACAGGAGGCTGTAGTGAGATGGGGATTGGGCTCTCCGCACAGACAACCAGTGACAGGACAAGAGGACACAGGCTTAAGCTGCACCAGGGAGGTTAAGTTGGACATCAGGAGGAATTTCTTCACAGACAGGATTCTTAAACATTGGAAGGCACTGCCCAGGGAGGTGGTGGAGCCGCCATCTCGGATGGTGGTCAAGGACCAGCTGGACATGACACTTGGTGCTCTGCTCTGGTTGGCAAGGTGGTGTTTGGGCCAAAGCTTGATGGAATGATCTCAGAGATCTCTTACAACCCAGTTGGTTCTGTGATTCTCTGACATTAACACCTGATAAAGACAGGGAATCCTTTCAAATTAAGTATGATAAACGATAACATTTTGTAAAAGGGTTTCACAGGAGCTCACATATTGCCCTGACCAATCTACATGATAGACATAATTCCCTAGAATTGTTAACTGTTCTCTGGTCTTTTTATCCACAAAGCACACCGTATTCAAGAGTCTTAGAGCTCTAATGAATCTCTAAATCATATTGGGGGTGGAATCAAATAACAATTTAATTGCTAATAACAAGAATCCTGTTAAATTATTTGAGCAGGAAGAGCAACTCCACCTGCCTTTGAAAATTTGTAATAAAGTTAATGGTACAAATTCTTCAGCAGCAATTGTTTGGATCATCTCTGGATATAACATATAGGTGATTGCACCATGATTTTCTTGAATGGTTCCTAAATTGCACTGTGTTTTCTTAATCATCATGCATGTTTTCTTTCATTTTCTAGCCTGTGTAAGCAAGGACAAAATACATAAGATACAAATTCATGAAGAAGTCAGGAGTTTCTGGATTGGTTCATGCATAATCTGTGACCAAAGCCTCATGTCAGTCATACAGTGCAGTGTCCAGCTCAGCAAAAAGATTTTCAGCTTAGAAAAGCACAGTTTTTTAAATCAAATATGTTACCTTTATGTATTTAGTGTCTATTTCTATGATGCCTGCCTTTGACTTGCTCTTGCATGGCTTACATGCAAGACACTCAAAAGACACTCCAGAAGAACTCGGTCAGCTGAATCCAGCCTGAAGCAGGTTCAAACCAGTGCTCTGGCCAGAATCTGCTTTTTGGTTTGGTTTGCATGGTGATATTCTGACATGTTAAAGTTGAAAGTGAAGTCTTGACTTGAATTAGTCTAATAAAACATTGTCTATCTGGAATAGAAAAGACCATAATGCCAATCTTTATCAAAGCCTTAGAAACTGACTTGGGAAGAAGAAATTAAAAATCCTTTTATGTATGTAATTGGAAGAGAATTTTGTGTTCTAGCAGCTTCTCATGATTGATCCTAATGGTGAAAAATTTATTGAGATGAGAAGAGAGGAGCAAGGAATGTGCCTGCCTATATGTTTCCTCTTGCTGTCTAACAGAAGCTGCATCACTGGAAAATGTGATCTAATGAGAATGTTCATTTTTTCAAGAGGAGACTAAACTGCTTTATAGAGTTCTGGATTGAGACAAATGACTTTTAAAGCCCAGAAATTAAATTTTGAAATGTGTCAACTTAGATCCTAGCTTTGTTTTCAGCTGCTGCTGATGCAGGTTTTCTCTTTTGGTGTCTAACTGACATACTGTATGAACACTTAATAAATAAGTTTTACATAAGATGGTGGAAAAAGATGATCTATTGCCACACTTTCTTTGCCTGCATCACAGCCTGTGTATTATTACCTCTAAGGATCTGTGGGGAATCAAGTTATCCTGATAGGTGTATTTTTAATAAGCTTTTACTCTAGAGAGTTGCCAGAATGTGGTTTGTATCTGTTATTGATTAACAGCTGAATTAGGAAGATGGAACTAAGCTGTTCTTGAGAATCAGCTCCTGGGATTCTATCAAGCTGCTATGGAAAAATAGCATGTGAAGTAATATATTAGCAGCTTAGTATTTATAGAAAAATAAGAAGTGGTGAAAAAGAAAGCCAGTATCTGGCAATTGAAAGAATTCTTGAAGTGGCAGAATTGCTGCAGAAGATCTTTACTATTAGGATACACAAGACAGATGATGGACTTTGGCCCATTTTTAGCATAAGAGATTTGATAACAGGACACCTTGGCAAGAACAAACAGCTTTGAAGATTGCAAGAAGATTAAAACAGATGGGTGTCACAGACATATGTTCTGGAAAAATCCCTTTGCCCAGGATTCTTCTCCTGGGAAGCTGAGAAGCCTCAGAGGAAAACAGTATTATCTCATTTGCTTCTCCTCTGTTTTGCTGCTTTGGAATGTGGTTGGAGATTGTTTATCCAACAGGTGATTGTTTCATTGGTTTCATGTGAATGGTTTTGACTCAATAGCCAGTCAGGGTCAAGCTGTGTCCAGGCTCTGGAGAGAGTAATGACTTTTCATTATTCTCTTTTAGCCTTTTGTCTGCATCCTTTCTGTATTCTTTGGTATAGTTTAGTATAGCATTCTTTAATATAATGCAGTATCATAAAATAATAAATTAGCCTTCTGAGTACATGGAGTCAGAATCATCATTCCTTTCTTTGTCTGAGAACCCTGCAAATACAACAGATGGGTTTACCAGAAAAGAGAAAATTGCATCAGACTCCTGCAAGCAAGAGATATTTAAAATATATAAATTTGTTTATGTGATGATTAGCCAAATCATTGCAGTAAAACATTACTAGTCTTCCTAGAATAAGCATATAAGTGTCCTAGGGTGATGTTATGATGCTTTTATCCCCAGTTGTGTGTTCTGTTGATGCTGGATATTATATTCTGTGCCTGCAAGCCTGACTCTGAGAGCAAAGGCAGGGAGAAGAAGCAGCATGGAGTTTGTTATCAGCCTGCTCTCACTCCTGCACTGTGGTGTCTGGGCACGGACGGGACAGAACATGGTGCTCTGTTGTTTTTTAGTTAGTTTTGCTAGCTGAGGCAGAGAAGTTTTCCCTGCACTGGTTTTCGTTCCCTTTTTTTGGAACTGTTCAAACCTGCTCCAGACTGGGACCCGGGGGAACAGCGAGAGCTCGCACTTTGTAGCCTGCCAGGGCCTACTCTGGGCAGCAGCCTTTCCCAGTGCCAGAGGGACTGATAACAGAGCGACCAGCCACCAGAGAGACTTTCTGAATTTGTCATCTCTTCAGAGCGACAAATGAGTTTTGTCCTGTGGTATTGTTCGTTTTTTGTGCTGGGGAGCCCTTTGCCTGTTAAATAAACAGGTTTTTCCACTTCTCTCTGAGGAAATTCTTCCCAAAAGAGTTGGGGAGAGGGGCCATGTGAGTTTGCTTTCTGGGGGGGCCCTTTTGGAGGATTTCTTCCAAATTTGCCCTAAACCAGGACAGAGTCTTACCAGTTCCTCATCCTTCAAAGGACAAAAACCTGATGAGTTGTGGTTCCCACTCCAGTGGCTGCTCTTGGACCTCCCTCCATAGCCAGAGCACAGCTTCCTTTTCCCAGAAAGTCCCTGGCACTGGAGGGATGAAGGAAACAGGACAGGCTGCGGGGATCAGGGGCAGGGAAGAGCCAGGGAGAAGAATGACTTTTGCATTGGATGGAGCTGTGATTTCCCTTGGCTTTGTTGGCTGACAAGAAATGAACATCCCTCTGTGTCTCGGGCAGCTCCTTCTCCAAGGAAAGCAGGTGGGAGTTGGAGCCAAAGAGCTGAAACCTACAGGTGCAGCCTGGGCTGGAGGGAGCTCAGATTTGCACGAGGCTGCTCTGAGTGCCAGGGCTTGGATGGGGGAAATGGTGGGGTGGGGGCAGGGACAGAGTCTGATTGATTGTCAGCCATGAAGGGTCTTGATTTTCAAATCTATTCAAACTGCATGAGGAGGTACTCGGATTCAGTGTCAATTGGAAATTGCACATATCCATGTGTTAACAGGAAGAAAAACCAAAACAGGACCTAAAAATCTTTTCTCATGGTATTTTTAAATATGATACCTTCAGTTTGAATACCCTTCCAGCCTCTGGAGCAGTAAAATTCAGCAGGAGCCTCTGCAAGTTTCTGAGGATGTCAGAAGCCCCCACTGAGGCCATCCCTGCCTATGGACCATGGGGGAATGGGCAGACAAGGAGAGCGTCCCTGGGGCTGGGCCAGCAGAACTCAGAGGCACCAGTGGCTCCAGCTGGGAAATGGAGTGTGGAATGTGGCTGGGAAAGCCCTGCCTGGGCTATGCCAAGCAGGACAGACAAGCCCAGACACTCATCCCTACAAAAATTAATCAAATGTCTCAATAAGACATTAAAAAGTAATTAGAATTGTTTCTGTACTTTGAGTTGGATGCACTGGAGAAATACCAACAAGAGATATTCAATTCACAAAAAACACTTCTCAGTGCATTAACTTGGCCCATTGATTCCATGAGGCCCCACAGTGTCACCATGGTCCCTTGGTCTCACAGGGCCCTACAGTGTCAGAATGGCCCCTTGGTCTCACAGGGCCCCACAGTGTCACCATGGCCCCTTGGTCTCACAGGGCCCCACAGTGTCACAATGGTCCCTTGGTCTCACAGGGCCCCACAGTGTCACCATGGTCCCTTGGTCTCACAGGGCCCCACAGTGTCACCATGGTCCCTTGCTTCCATGGGCCCTGTGCTGCTGCATTCCCCCCTCCCCTTCTCAGGCCGCCCTGCCAGCTCAGAAATGCTCCTTGGGCCTCGGCCTTGGCCAACAGCCCCTGGGCTCAGCTCCTCTGCAGCTCAGCACAAACACTCTCTGCCCCAGGCACTGCTGTGCCCAACCAGCTCCTGGTTTCATCAGGAGCAGCCCTGGGAACTGGTTTTGTTCCCTCAGTGGCACAACATCCCTGTTCTCACAGTGCCAAAGAAAGCTGTTGATGCCAAGTGTGGCCAGGATGAACCATTGCTGTGACTGCAGCCCCTCTCTTGGGGCCCTACAAACAGCGCTGCAAAAGGAGCCCCTTGGAGCTCTCCTGGGCCAGCGACTCCCTCTGAGTGGGGCCTCTCCCAGCCGGGAACTCTCCCGTTTGCTGCACTCGGGGATCCTGAACAGCGAGGGAGCCTGGGCCGATCCCCCCACTCCTCCAGGCTCAACCCTTCACCCGCTGGGGAGATGCCAAAGCATCCACAGGGAGCATTTCCTGCCCTCAGGGGAATTTCTCACAGGTGCCTTGCACTGGCTCTTTGTGTCTGTGTGCACACAGGAGTGCCTGTGCTGGGGAGATGTGGCAGAAATGCTGCTCTCGGGGGGTTGGAGTGCCATGGATAGCTGAGTCAGTCAGGCCTGTAAGTGAGGTTAAGTCATGAGGAATAACCCAAGTTAAATGCTGCTAGGAGTTGTTCTTATGCTAAGTTCTTATGCTTAATATAAGTAATAAGCTGAGTTAAATACTGTTGAGTGTTATTCTTCTGTTAAATTGCTAAGTCAAGGGTTACAAGTTAGGTTAAATACTATTAAGCTCTGTTCTTTTCCTATATTGTAAAGTTGAAGGGATCAGTAGGTTAAGATATAAGTTAAGTCTTTTTAAGTTTGAGCTCTGTAAGCTTTTGGGTCGTATTCCTTTTATCCTTGCCCTCACAAGGCAAGGATATCCTTGTCCTTGTATCACATACAGGAACAGTTCTCAGTTCACTTCTGGTTTGATTGCCTGGATTTTGTTTGGTTTTTTAGTTGCTTTGTTTCCTTGTTGTGCCTGAAGTGTCCAGTCAGGAGCAGAGTGACTCTTGCCAAGGAACTTTGTGGTGATGTTGCTTAATATTAAATCTGGCTTTTGCTGATCCCTTGCTGGGGATTTTCTCAGCACTCTCAAGCCCTCATTCGTAACAGGGTGAAGGAGCCCTGGCCCAGGCTCTGGCCCTGGGGGACACAGGGATACTGTTGGGGGTCCCTGTCCCCCTGTCCCACCCCCCAGAGCCCCGGCCCCCCTGTCCCCGTGTCAGGCTCTGGGGTCGATCTCGTGGAACATCCTCTGGGGGAGGCTGCGGCGCCGGGGGCGGGGGGACCCGGGGGGACAGGGGACCCCACTGTGCACGAGCAGTGTTGGACTGCTCTGGGGGAACTGTGAGGGGGGGCTGGGGCAGAGTGACCTCCCCAGTGACCTCACACAGCCCCTGTGATGTCACACAGCCCATTTGTGATGTCCCAGCCCACATTATGATGTCATGTTTAATGTTATGATATTACACAACCTACCCTGGCATGTCACACAGCCATTCTGTGATGTCACATCCCGTCTGTGATGTCACACAGTTACCCTGTGATGGCCGATTCCATTTTATGATGTTCAGTCTATGATGTCACAGAGCCTACTCTATGATGTCACAGGCAACTCAGTGATGACACACACAACTGCTCTGTGATGTCACAAAGCCCTTTCACGATATCACAGGGCCAGTGCTGGGATATAAGTTTCTGATATCATAAAGCTGCTCTGTGATGTCACGGAAGATTTGGTGATGTCACAAAGTTACCATGTGATGTCACAGTCTGTTCTGTGATGTCACACCTGGCTCTATGATGTTGCGCCATCACCCGGTGCTGTCACAACCCACTCTCTGATGTCAGAGGGCCACCCTCCATGATGGCAGACTCTGCTCCATGGCCTCACATCCCACTCTGTGACATAACAGACAGTTCTGTGATGTCACAACACCGTCAGTGATGTCACAACACCCTCAGTGATGTCACAAAACCCTCTCTGTGATGTCATACTGCCACTCTGTAATGTCACAGCACACACTTTGACCTCACAATCTGCTCTATGATGTCATACTGCCATGCCATGATGTCACAGCCTGCTCTGTGATGTCACACAATCCCCTCTATGATGCTGGAGCTGCCCAGTGACCTCACACAACAAACTGTGATGTCATAGCCCAACCTGTGACCTCACACAGCCCACTCTGTGCTGTCACACAGCCCCTTGCTGACATCACAGCTGCTCTGTGCCTCTAGGACACAGCCACAGAGGTGCCGCTGTGACACAGCCCCCTCTGGGACATCCCCCAGCCCCTGCCAGTGCTGAGCCCTGTCAGCTCTGTCTGTGCCCTGCTGGTGTCCCTGAGCTGCCCTGGCAGTGCCCCAGCCCTGCTGGGCTGTGCCCAGGAGCTGCTCCTGGCCAGAGCTGTCTCTCTGCAGCGCTGCCCTTGCCAGGAGCTGCCTCTTGGCCAGGAGCCCGGCACAGCTCAGCAGCACAGACACAGCACCAGGACTTTAATGACCCTCTGGGGCTTTGGTACTCTTTGCATCAGACTCTGTGCCTCAGAGTGTGCTCAAAAAACTTCTCAGAGACTCAAAAGGGAGTGAAACACTGAAGTTTCTCATACTTAAAATAAATCCTTTTGAGGAACAGGACCAAAAAAGTATCCCCATGTTCCAGGTAAAGCAGAACACTGGAGGCAGTGATGACAGCTGGGGACAAGCAAGGAAAAGGTGTTTCTGATGCTGAGAAAACCTGTGCCTCTGTCCCTGCAGGCTGTCGTCATCCCCCGGCTGCCCCACCTGGCTGGCCCCTTCCTTTACTGACAGCTCTGCCTCCTGCCTGCCTCTGCCTGCCCACACAAAGCCTTGGGCTGCTCCAGGCTTCTTCTGGGGGATGTGTTGCATCACAGCCCTGCCCTGGCAGGGAAATTCCTTTCTCCTCATGTCCAGTCTGGGCCTCCCCAGCTGCCCCTGTGTTGTGTTCCACCACAGTGAGGGGCGCAACAATTCCCTCAGGGCCCAGAGTCTCAGACCTCAGGCAGGCACCGATGACCAACAGGGAAAGGAAGGCAACAGGATGGATCTTGTTTAGCAAAACCCAGGATCCTTTATTGTGCCAGGGAACCAAGAGAAGAAATGAAGGGGGTGGGGTCATGGGTTTAGAGGTGAAGTTTAGGGTCAGGGTCTAATAGCAGAAGGAGCAGGGGACTGGAAATGGGTGGGTCAAGGAGGACAACCAAAACAAAAATCTAAGCTGGAGACATTGCAGTAGAATTTAAACCAATGAGGGTACAGAAAAGGAAGAACATTCTGGGGCCATTCCTTATTTGACCAGATGGGGTGGAGTGTCTTTTCCCGGGATTGCAGAGGCACACCCCACAGGGTGGAGGGGTGGAATCTGCTTTCAATTACACCCCTCGCCCAATGGTGTCTGTCTGGGTAGAATCCCTACTTCATGGGGCAGGGGCACTCCACACCCTTGGTGCCATTATTTCTTTCTCTAGCTGCTTTTTACAAGAAAAACTCCTCTCTGATACCATCCTTCACTCCCTCCCAGGCTATTCCTGTTCTGTCCTCAGTCTCAACACCACTGAGCCCAGAGCCATCAGTCTCTCCCTGCTGGTTATGTGATGAGGCCTCCAAACCCCATCTTGGGAGATTTTTCAGTCTTCTCCAAGGTCTGTGAAAATGGAAAAATAGTGGTCAAAGTTATTTTCTCCCAAATCTTGCAGTGACAGGATGAGGGCCAACATCTTTCAACTGAATGAGGGTGGATTTACATTTGTTAAAAGGAGGAAATATTTTACAATGATGAGAGTGGCCCAAAACTGCAACTGTTTTTCCAGAGAATTGTCCAAGAGCAGGAGTTTTGTGCAGCCTGACATAGCGAAACCCTTTCCCCTCCCCAAGAACAGAATTCCTGTTGTGTGGGTTCTCTGATGTGCTGGGTGCCCTCACAACGCTTCTGGCCAGAATGTCTGCTGAGGGCAGCCAGGCTGCTGCAGGGCAGTGACCTCACAGCCATCACCATGGCAGCCCTGTCCCCTGGGCCTGGCTCTGCCCTTTCCTCTGCCCCTGCCTTGTCTCTGCTGGCATGAAGAGTTTTGTCATTCATATCTTGTCCCCAAGGTGCTGGGGCCAATGGCTTCCCAGGCAGGCTCCTGGAGCAGAAGTGGCTTTTCAGAGCCCGGGCAGAAATGAGCCCTGAGGCAGCAGCTCTGCAGTGCTGGCCACCAGGCCGGGCTGCCAAGGGAGGCTTCTGGCCATGCCCTGCAAGCAGCTGCTGCTGCCAAGGTGCCTTTGGTGCCTCAGGCTCTGCCTGGCACAGCTGCCAGCACGGCACTCTGCCCTTGTGCCCGAACCCTTCCCTGTGCTGGGGCTGGCCTGGGGCTTTTCCTGCAGTGGGACCTGCCCTGCTGATGGCACAGGAAAGGCAGCTCCTGCTGGAGCAGGAGGAACTGCCATGGGCTCCAACAACTCCAGCAAGACTCTGTTGACATCAAAATTGCTTCCTAGATCACTATATTCTAATAATTGTTATATCTCCTGTACTGTGGAGTAAATAACTATCTTTTTTAAAATTTAATCTGTGGTGTAAACAAACCATTCTGTCAAATCATGATCAGAATCAATCAGAGCTGTATTTATATAAATTTATCTAGAATTCCATCGATAATCCTGTGGGACAAATTGCATTAAGGTTCAATTCTACCTGTCCAATCTTTTACACCTTTGACAAAGTCTGGGGCTGGGATTGGATCCAGCCACTCCCACTCTCCTGTACTAAAATAAATTTTGGAAGTCTAGGGGCCCTGCAGGGGTTTGAGGATCCATGGTGGCTGTTGGGTGTCATTTCTCCATCTCATGAATCTGCAGGAGTTTCTCCAATAAAGAAATAAAGCTTTTGCCTGAAGCTGCCACTGTGCCCATGACAGGAACCCCTGGGAGTGTCTGGGACATCCCGGCTCTTTGGTAGCCTGGGGACTCCTGGGATGTCACCGTGGAGCCCCCGTCAGTGCCTGTGACAGATCGGTGCCTTTGCAGCCCCAGGTGCCATGGGATGTCACCATGGAATGGCTGTGACTGGCTCTGATCACACGGCCCTTTACCATCCCCAGAAACCCCTGGGAGGTGTCCATGGAGCCCCTGTCTCTGCCTGTGACATTCCAGCTCTTGAACAGCCTGGAGACTCTTGGAAATTCCCCATGGAATCCTTCTGAGTGCCTGTGACAAATGTGATCCTTGGCAGGCAACCATCCCCAGCCCCCTGCTGCTATGGTCAGTTTCCATAGCAACCATCCCCAGCCCCCTGTTGCTGTGCTCAGTTTCCATAGCAACCATCCCCAGCCCCCTGTTGCTGTGCTCAGTTTCCATGGCAACCATCCCCAGCCCCCTGTTGCTGTGCTCAGTTTCCATGGCAACCATCCCCAGCCCCCTGTTGCCATGCTCAGTCCCTCGGCAGCTCCATGCAGACCCCATGCCAGGGGTGGGTGCCATGGACACCAGCTCAGGCCTGCAGCCAGAGCCTGTTGCCATGGCAACCATTGGCAGCCCCATCCCCAGGGTCACGGGATCCCAGATCCACAGAACTGGCTGAGCTGGGAGGGACCCATCAGGATCCTGGAGTCCAACTGCTGGCCCTGCACAGGACACCCCAACAATGCCAGCCTGGGCCTGGCAGTGCTGTCCAAACGCTGCTGGAGCTCAGAGAGCCCTGGAGCTGGGAGCCTTCCCTGGGGAGCCTGGGCATTGCCCCAGCAGCCTCTGGGGAAAAACCTTTTCCTGAGATCCAGCCTGAGCCTGCCCCGACTCAGCTGCAGCCGTTCCCTCCAGTCCTGTCCCTGGGCACCAGAGGGAAGAGGTTCCCACAGCCCCAGCCAGGGACCCGCTCCCAAGGCTGTTGCCATGGCCACCAGGGCTGGGACCATCTGGGATGCTCGGTTTCCATGGGCCAGGGTTCAGGAATGGGATTCCCCAATTTCCTGCTCCCGCTAAAACCGTGCTGCTGCTCGCTGCCCTCCCGCCTCCCATGGAAAGAAAAAAAGGCAAAGATCCCAGGCTGGGATAAGAACAATTTACTGGGAACAGCAATGAGATAAGGAACAAACAGGAAAAAAAGCAATATTGATAACAGAAGGGATAAGAAAAACTATTTACAGGGAAAACTACAACATCACCACTGAGTGGCTCTTCCTGGCCACGTATTTCCTCCTACCTGGAAAAAGGACACCTTTCTCCTCAGGGAGAGAGAAAGAGTCCCTTTCCTGCCCCTGGCAATGACCTGAGGTGGGAGTGAGTGTAATGACACGGCTCTGGCCAGACCCTCTTGTTCTTCAATCCCACATCAGGTCATTAGCAGGGGCAGGAAAAGTGACAAGTGTCTTCCCACCATGGATCACAGGGAACATGGATCAGCAAGTCTCTTCCCGATGCGGGTTCTCCAATGGGGGATGAAGCTGGAGCAGCACACGAGGCTCTTCCCACACTCAGGGCACTTGCAGGACTTCCCTTACTGGTGACTCTGTTGGTGTTTGGTCAAGTTAGAGCTGTGGGTAAAGCTCTTCCCACACTGGGGACACTCGTAGGGCCTCTCCCCACTGTGGATGCACCGGTGCCTGGCGAAGTTTGAGTTGCAGTTGAAGCCCTTTCTGCAGTCTGGGCAGCGGAAGGGCCGCTCCTCTGTGTGAATCCATTGATGCTGGAGGAGACTGGAGCTGGTCTGAAACCTCTTCTGACACTCGGGACAGTCATAGGGCCTCTCCCCGGTATGGATGCGTTAGTGAGTGATGAGCTCAGAGCTGCACCTGAAGCCTTTCCCACACTCCCCACACTCGTAGGGCCGTTCCCCAGTGTGGCTCCTCTGGTGCACGATCAGGCTGGTGATCCACCAGAAGCTCTTCCCACACTCCAAGCACCTGTGAGGCTTCTCCCCATCAGGAACCCACTCATGGACCACCAGCTCCAAGCTCTGGCTGAAGCTCTGTCCACCTTCCTGGCACAGGGTGGATCTTTACTCCTCAGAGCAACCTGGGCTGCGTTTGCAGCCCCTCCTCGTGCGGCATCTCCGGGGCTTTTCCTCCCCGTTGGGTTCCTGCGCCGTGGAGCCGCTCAAAACGGCCTCTGCCACGAGGTTCTGCCGCGGGGATTTGTCCTCCCTGCTCTCCATCCTCAGCTTCTGCTCTGGGGGAGGAAGGACAAGGACAGGATGGCATTTGCCTCCGTGCCACAAGCAAGGGCAAGGAGATGCCCCCAGACTGTCCTGCAGCCGGGGCCCTGCTGGGCTGGGAGATGGAGCAGGAGAGAGGGGAAAGGGGCACTGACTTCCTCCTCACCTGCTTGCATGTTCTGGGGCATTTTCCTCACAGCCTCAATGGGGGTTGGCAATGGAAATCCTGGTTTGAGGAAAACAAAGGATGAGCACATTGAGTTTGAAGGTCCCTCTGCCCAAGTCACTCTCAACAAGTCACCAGCGACCTAGGCTCCAGAAAAACCTCCCAAACACCACGAGTCAGCCCGGAAAAACCCTCCCCAGGAGTTCCCTGTCCCTGCTCCCTCCCCTCTGGTGTTCCCCTGTCCCAGCTGCTGGGGTCACGCTTGCATTGGGGGTCCCCCTTCTCCTCGGTGCCCGCCCTCCCCAGCCTGCTGGCAGTCCCAGCAATCCCAAAAGCTGCCCCCTCTTCGCTTCCCATTCAGGGCTGCCGGGGCTCCAAGGAGTCCCCCCTGCCCCTCTCCAGCCTCTGCAGGCTCCCGCCCATGGCGGCGCTCCTCCCTCTCTGGGCTCCCCACTTTGGGCTCCTGGGGGACACAGGGCTCTGCTCCTCCAGGCTGCCTCTGCCGCCAGCCGCCACCGCCACCCCCCGATGTCCCCACAAGGGGCCTTTTCCGCTCAGCCTTGCACTTCTTCATTCTCCAAACATCCCCCCAAAAAACCCAACTGGGAGGAACTGGGAGTGACTGGGAACATGCTGGTGGTCACTGGAACAAACTGGGCTTCTACTGGGATCAACTGGGATCACGCTGGAGGTGACTGGGATCATCCTGGCAGTGAGTGCCACTGCACTGAGGCTGACTGGGAGTGCTTGGCAGCAAATGGGATCATACTGGAAGGAACTGGGAGTGACTGGAACAAAAGGGAGGATGAAAGAGAGCCACTGGAACCATGTGGAGCACAACTGGTTCATACTGGCAGGGACTGGGAGCACACTGGGCTCATCTCTGGATCATACTGGGAGGGACTGGACTGATACTGGGAGAATCTGAGAGCGACTGGGAACACACCCTGCACATCATCCCCCATACTGGGCCTGACTGGGAGCAACTGGGATTATACTGGGAGCACACTGGGAGGGCTGGCATGTGACTGGGATCCAACTGGAGCTTACTGGGATCATATTGGGGTTGAAAGGGAGTGACTGGGATCACACTTTGGCCTACTGGGAGCACCTGAGAGAAACTGGGATCATGCTGCAAGCAAACTGGAAGAACTGGGCAGGACTGGATGCATGCTGGAGGCACCTGGGATATTCTGGGCATGACTGGGGGATCACACTGGGAGAACTGACACCTTCCTGGGGCCACTGGCAGCGCCTGGAAATGACTGCAGACATGCTGGGACATACTGGGAAATGTTGGGGGGTTTTGTGGATTTTGGGGGTGTTTGGATTTTGGGGGTTTTATTGGCGCTTTTGGAGAGGTGTTTTTTTGAGGGGATTGCGGTTTTATTGAAAATTTTGGGGTTTTTTTTGTATTTTGGAAGGTTTTACTGGTATTTTGTTGGCAGTTTTTGCGATTTTCATAAATTCTGGGGGTTTTATTGGGATTTTTAGGAGATTTTGAGGTGTTTATTGGAATTGTGGAGGCATTTAGTGGGATTTATTTGGGATTTGGGTTTTTTGGCAGTTTGGGGTTTTTTGGATGTTTTGGTGGGATTTAGGGGAGTTTTGTGAGGTTTTTTGGGTGTTGCTCTGATTTCTTTGGGTCTTTGGGGAGATTTTGCAAGATTTTTTAGGGGACATTTTTGGGGGGATTTGTGGGGTTTCATCAGGATTTTGGGGGTTCTTGGGATTTCAAAAGATTTTGTGGGCTTTTATTGGGATTCTAGGGTGTTCTGATGGGATTTTGTGAGATTTATTTCGGATTTCATGAGTTTCATTGGGACTTTTGGAGCTTTAAAGGAGATTAAGGAGATTTTGATGCCTCTCAGCCCTTCCACAAACCCTGGGACAACCCCAAAGACCCCAGACCCCCAAATCCCCCACAAATTCCACTAAAAATCCCAAAATTTCCAAGAAATTACAACAGGATCCTCCAAAACCCCAGAGAATCCCACAAAATCCCAGTGAAACACACCAAAACTCAAAAAAACTCCCCAAAATTTCACTAAACCCCCTCAAAAATCAACCTCCCCAACCCCAATAAAATCCCCCAAAATCCAAAACTCCCCAAATCCACAAAACCCCCAAAATCCCATAACGCCCCCTGAAACACAATAATTCTCTCCAAAACCTCTATAATTCCCCCTGAACTTGCATCAAATACCCAATAAAGCCCTGAAGAAGCCCCAAGATAATCCCCAAAACCCTCCCAAAATTGCATTAAAATTGCCCCAAAATGCCCCAAATCCCAAAATTCCCCCCAAAATCCCCCCAGAACCCCCAAGACTCTCTGGGGACGTCCTGGATCAGGGGCACCGGCCGGTGGAACAGGAGCCACCTCAGGGGCCCTCGGAGCTCTGTGGGGAGGGGGCACCATGGGAGATCCCCAAAAACGGGAGGGGGGGCCTGGGAACCCCCAGGATCCCCAAATCTCCTCCGGGAACCCCAAATCCTCCTGAAAAGCCCCCAAGGTTGGCCCAGGACCACCCTGGAACCCCAAAGTCCCCCCAGCACCCCCAGGACCCCCCTCGAGACCCCTCTCAGGACCCCTCCCCACCCCCAGATCCCCCCACAGTGCCCCAGGACCCCTCCCCAGACCCTCCCTGACCCCTCACGATCCCCCAGCCAAGACCCCTCCCCAGACCCCGCCCCACACCCCCGGAACCCTCCCCAAAGCCCCCCCGGAACCCTCCCCAGACCCCCCCGATCCCCTCTCAGCCGCTCCCGGCCCTGTCCCGGCCGCCTCAGCAGCTCCCGGAGCGCTCCGGCCGCTCCCAGCGCCGCCCCCGCTCTCTGCAGCGCCTGGCACCGCCACCGCCGCTGCGCCTCGCCTCTGATTGGCTGCAGCGGCGCGGGGAGGCGGGCGCTGCTGAAGGGAGCCGCGCCCTCATTGGCCGGTTCGGGGCGGGGCGCGCCGCTATTGGCTGGGGAGCCCGTGCACGCGGCGGAGGCGGGAGATTCAGAGGCGAGCGCGGCTGAGGAGGGCGCTGAGGGGAAACTGGGGGGGTTTGGGGCGGTCTGAGGAGAAATCGGGGATTTTGGGGAGATTGACGGGAAATAGGGGGGTGTGCGGCGTGTTTGGGGATAATGAGGGGGTCTGAGGAGGCTTTGGTGGGTCTGAGGGGGCTTTGGGGATCTTTGGGGGCAGCTTGAGAGGGTCTGGAGTGTTCTCAGGTGGGTTTAGGGGGATCTGAGGGGAATTGGGACGGCCTGAGGGGATTTTGGGGGATTGTGGGAGGAGCTGGGGGGATCTGGGGGGGTCTGAGGTGCATGTGGGGGGCTTTAGCGGAGTGTGAGGGGATTTCCCAGGGTTTGGGGGAAATTGAGGGGGATTTGGGGCAGTCTGATGGATTTGAGGGGGCCTCAGGTGGATCTGGGATCAATTTTGTGGGGAACTGCGGGGTCTGAGGTTTGGAAGGTTTTGGGGGTCCAGGGTGATCCTGGGCCAACCTTGGGGGGGTTTGGGGCTCCCCGAGGGGTCCCGGGGGAGATTTGGGGGTCCCGGGGGGTCCCAGGCCCCCCCTGAACCGGGGTCTGGGGGTTTCGGGGCGAGGGGGCACAACAGGGGTTCCACCCCCCCCTCCCGTTTCTGGGGGTCTCCCATGGTGCCCCCTCCCCACAGAGCTCCGAGGGCCCCTGAGGTGGCTCCTGTTCCACCGGCCGGTGCCCCTGATCCAGGACGGCCCCAGAGAGTCTGGGGGGTTCTGGGGGGCATTTTTGGGATTTTGGGACAATTTTGATGCATTTTAGCAGGGTTTTGGGGGATTATCTTGGGGCTTCTTTAGGGCTTTACTGGGTATTTGATGGAAGTTCAGGGGGAATTATAGAGGTTTTGGAGAGAATTATTGTGTTTCAGGGGGCGTTATGGGATTTTGGGGGTTTTGTGGATTTGGGGAGTTTTGGATTTTGGGGGATTTTATTGGGGTTGGGGAGGTTGATTTTTGAGGGGGTTTAGTGAAATTTTGGGGAGTTTTTTTGAGTTTTGGTGTGTTTCACTGGGATTTTGTGGGATTCTCTGGGGTTTTGGAGGATCTTATTGTAATTTCTTGAGGAATTTGGGATTTTTAGTGGAATTTGTGGGGGATTTGGGGGTCTGGGGTCTTTGGGGTTGTCCCAGGGTTTGTGGAAGGGCTGACAGGCATCAAAATCTCCTTAAAAGCCCCAAAAGTCCCAATAAAACTCATGAAATCCAAAATAAATATCACAAAATCCCATTAGAACATCCTTGAATCCCAATAAAAGCCCACAAAATCTTTTGAAATCTCAAGAACCCCCAAAATCCCGATGAAACCCTGTAAATCCCCCCAAAAATGTCGCCTAAATAATAAAAATCCCATAAAATACCCCCCAACACCCAAAGAAATCATGGCAACACCCAAAAAAACCCCACAAAACCCCAAAAATCCCACGAAAATTCTGAAAAAAACCTCAAATCCCCAATGAATCCCACGAAAAGCCCCACAATTCCAGTGAAATGCCTCAAAATCTCCTAGAAATCCCAATAAAACTCCCAGAATTTCTGAGATTCCCAAAAAAACAGGATAATCTCAGTAAAATCCTCCAAAATATAAAACCAAAAAAAATTCAATAAAGACCCCCAGAAGAACAACCCCCCCAAAGCACCAATAAAACCCCCAAAATCCAAACCCCCAAAATCCAGAAAACCCCCCAACATTTCCCAGTATGTCCCAGCATGTCTGCAGTCATTTCCAGGCGCTGCCAGTGGCCCCAGGAAGGTGTCAGTTCTCCCAGTGTGATCCCCCAGTCATGCCCAGAATATCCCAGGTGCCTCCAGCATGCATCCAGTCCTGCCCAGTTCCTCCAGTTTGCTTGCAGCATGACCCCAGTTTCTCTCAGGTGCTCCCAGTAGGCCAAAGTGTGATCCCAGTCACTCCCTTTCAACCCCAATATGATCCCAGTAAGCTCCAGTTGGATCCCAGTCACATGCCAGCATTCCCAGTGTGCTCCCAGTATAATCCCAGTTGCTCCCAGTCAGGCCCAGTATGGGGGATGATGTGCAGGGTGTGTTCCCAGTCGCTCTCAGATTCTCCCAGTATTAGTCCAGTCCCTCCCAGTATGATCCAGAGATGAGCCCAGTGTGCTCCCAGTCCCTGCCAGTATGAACCAGTTGTGCTCCACATGGTTCCAGTTGCTCTCTTTCACCCTCCCTTTTGTTCCAGTCACTCCCAGTATCTCCCAGTGTATCCCAGGTCCCTCCAGCATGTTGCCAGTCCCTCCCATTATACCCCAGTATGATCCCATTTGCTGCCAAGCACTCCCAGTCAGCCTCAGTGCAGTGGCACTCACTGCCAGGATGATCCCAGTCACCTCCAGCATGATCCCAGTTGATCCCAGTAGAAGCCCAGTTGTTTCCAATCCCTCCCAGCATGCAGCCAGCCACTCCCAGTTGCTCCTGTCATGATCCCAGTTGCTCCCAGTCACACTCAGCATAATCCCAGTCACTCCCAGTAGATCCCATTTGCCCCTACCATGGTCTCAATTGCCTCTGCAGGCTCCTGCTCACTCCCAGTATGATCCCAGAATGATATCAGTACAAACCCAGTACAGTCCCAGTCACTCCCAGTATGATGCCAGCAGAGCCCAGTCCCTGGCAGTGCTGCCAGCGCTGGGATCCCGCAGCCCTCTGTGCGTTCCCCCCTCCCGGCTGTGCCGAGAGGAGCCCCAAGGGCTGGCAGTGCCCAGGCAGGCTCCCCAGCAGGGCCCAGTTTGGATGTGGGGCCCCCAGTTGTCGCAGTTTGCCTCTCCTTTTGCCCGGGCCGGCTTCCCCCCTTCTCCGCAGCGGCCGGGAGCAGCCGAGAGCCCCGCGCTGCCCGTGCCGAGCTGTGCCGGCTCCAGCCCCGCTCCTGCCGCGGGCTGCGAGGGCTCCGGGAACGGGGCAGCGAGGGGGTCGCTGCTGCTGCGGGAGGAGGAGGAGGGAGGGAAGGGGAGGGATGAAGGAGGAGGAGGAGGGTGGGAGGGGAGATGGAAGAGGAGGGGGAAGGCGGAGAGAGAGCAGCCACAGAAGGAGAAGGAGGTGTGGTTAGGGAGGTGAAGGATTAGGAGGAGGCGGGGGATGGAATAGGAGAAGGGGCAGGAAGAGGAAGGGAAGGAACAGAGGCGGATCGAGGCTGAGCAGCAGGAAGCACGCGGTCGAGCCCTCCGTGCATTCGCAGCCCCCACCTGTGGGATCATCGCCCCCATCGCGCTGGTGAGCGGGGAGGGGGAGCTCAGCCCAGATATCCCGGGGGGTCCCTGGGCTGGGATTTTTTTGGGGGGATGTTTGGAGAATGAAGAAGTGCAAGGCTGAGCGGAAAAGGCCCCGTGGGCGGACATCGGGGGGTGGTGGTGGCGGCTGGCGGCAGAGGCAGCCTGGAGGAGCAGAGCCCTGTGTCCCCCAGGAGCCCAAAGTGGGGAGCCCAGAGAGGGGGGAGCGCCGCCATTGGCGGGAGCCTGCAGAGGCTGGAGAGGGGCAGGGGGGACTCCTTGGAGCCCCTGCAGCCCAGAGCAGAGCATGAGGGGAGAAGGGAGCCCAAAAAGCCCCGGCAGCCCTGAATGGGAAGCGAAGAGGGGGCAGCTTTTGGGATTGCTGGGACTGCCAGCAGGCTGGGGAGGGTGGGCACCGAGGAGAAGGGGGACCCCCAATGCAAGCGTGACCCCAGCAGCTGGGACAGGGGGAACTCCCAAAGAGCAGAGGGGAGGGAGCAGGCGTGGGGAACTCCTGGGGAGGGTTTTTCAGCACTGAATCTTGGTGTTTGGGAGGTTTTTCTGGAGCCTAGGTCGCTGGTGACTTGTAGAGATTGACTTGGGCAGAAAGACCTTCAAACTCAACATGCTCATCCCTTGTTTTCCCCAAACCAGGATTTCCCATTGTCACTTCTTGTGAGGTAGTGAGGAAGAGGAAGATGTCCCTGGACATGGAGTCAGGTGAGGAGGAAGTCAGTGCCCCTTTGCCTCTCTCTCCTGCTGCATCTCCCAGCCCAGCACAGCAGAACCTCATGGCAGAGGCCGTTTTGAGCGGCTCCACGGTGCAGGAACCCAACGGGGAGGAAAAGCCCCGGAGATGCCACACGAGGAGGGGCTGCAAACGCAGATGGCGGGGATCTGAGGGGGAAAGAGCCAGCCTGGGCCGGGAAGGCGGCCGGAGATGGAGCCAGAGGTTGGAGCTGGTGGTCCATGAGGAGGTTCCTGATGGAGAGGAGCCCCACAAGTGCGAGGAGTGTGGGAAGAGCTTCAGGCTCAGCTCCAACCTGATCAGGCACCAGAGGACCCACACTGGGGAGTGGCCCTACGAGTGTGATCAGTGCAGGAAGAGGTTTCAGACCAGCTCTGATCTCCTCGTGCACCAGCGCACGCACACAGAGGAGAGGCCCTTCCGCTGCCCCGACTGCGGGCAGGGCTTCAGGCGGAACTCCCATCTTGTCAGACACCGGCTCATCCACACTGGGGAGAGGCCCCACGAGTGTGAGGAATGTGGGAAGAGCTTCAGGCAGAGCTCCAATCTGATCCAGCACCAGAGGACCCACACTGGGGAACGGCCCTACGAGTGTGGGGATTGTAGGAAGAGATTCAGCCAGAGCTCCAGTCTGTTCTGCCACCAGAGAATCCACATCGGGGAGAGGCTCTACGAGTGTGGGGAGAGTGGGAAAAGCTTCAGCCAGCATTCCAGCCTGATTGTCCACCAAAAGATCCACTCTGGGGAGAGGCCCTACGAGTGTTCCAAGTGTGGGAAGGGGTTTCGGACCCACTCCCATCTCCTCCTGCACTATTGGAGTCACACAGAGGAGAGGCCCTTCTGCTGCCCCGACTGCGGGAAGGGATTCAGGCAGAACTGCCACCTTGTCAGGCACCGGCGCATCCACAGCGGGGAGAGGCCCTACGAATGTCCCCAGTGTGGGAAGAGCTTCTCCAGCAGCTCTAACTTGACCCAACACCAACGGAGGCACCGGTGAGGGAGTGCCCCGAGTGCGGGAAGAGCTTCGTGCGCTGCTCCAGCTCCATCCCCCACTGCAGGAGCCACGCTGGGCACAGCCCTGGTAACCCACATTCCCTGTGATCCATGCTGGGAACACACCTGGCTGCTTGTCCTTTTGGTTTGGCCTTGATTTTCTTCTGATTCATCTTTATCCCTTAAAAACAGCCCAAACTGTGTTAAATGAATGACATTGATCAGCGATCTCTAAAGTCTCACCATTTCATAGGTGTTTGAGGGGGCACCTGCCTTTGCCCTGTCTTTTGGGGGTAAGAAATGGATTCTGGAGCTTTCTGAAACCAAGACCCGTCTCGTTTGTTCCCGGCACCGGCAGCTGCAGCCTCCCTGGTCACCATGAACTCTGGAGAATGGGGGCAGCCAGTGAGAACATGTCCTGGATTGCAAGCTAAGTGTGTGTTCTGTTTGCCATCTGTCAGAGGTAGAGCACTTATCTTCTGTTCATTGGGCAGTTTATCTCTTCCACAACCAATCCTTCATCCAGGAGATAGCTTCTGTCAATTATTATTAATTACCTTCTGTTAATGGGCCATTGAGTGCTACTGCATGGCTGATAAAATAACATCATGCCACTGGGAGATGTTCTGCCCAGCGGGAGGAGCCAAGCATTTCTTCCTGGATAGAATTTGAGTTTGGAACATTGCAGCAGCCTTTTCCCACTGGATTGCCAGAGGATCAACCTTTTCCCACTGGATTGCCAGAGGAAGACCAGGCCCATCTACACCACCACTGGACCTTCAGAGGAAAACTCCACCCTTCTCCAGGATCCCTGCTCCAACAGAGCCACACCTGTCACTGCAGGAGGGCTGCAGCCACCATTCAATGGGACTGCTGCCAGCACCCTGACCCACAGGGTGTCAGGTTGTATTCTGACTCTGTCAGTGGTTTTGGTTTTTTTTTTTTGGTTTTTGCTATTGCCTTTGTATTTTTAATTTTTGCTAAAAAAGAATTCCTATTCCTATAGCTTTTCCTGAGAGCCCCTTAATTCAGAATTATAACAATTCAGAGGGAAGGAGTTTCCATTTTCCATTTCAGGGGAGGTTCCTGCCTTCCTTAGCAGACACCTGGCTTTCCAAACCAAGACAGGACAGCACGACCTGCACCCCGTAAGTCACCCCCTGATGGCCACACCTTGTGGGACCCCCATCTTGAAGAGGAAGACCCAAGAGCACCATGGCAAGAGGCTGGATTTGAAACAAAAACTTTAAGGAAGTTAGACATTTTGGAGGAGCTAAGATTTTAGTTAGAGATAAGCTTTATTGTAATTAATTAAAATAAATAGGTAGGCCTTGATGAAGGTAAGAGTTAGTAATTAACTAATAATGGATTGCTTGTCAACACAATGTTTGGTTAGCTGGGTTTATAATGAAGACTATAGAAACTGACAGATACCTTTTAGGAACATAAGACAATTGTGGGCCTCCTGTGTTCTGAAACCAATTGAAGCCAGGGAATGGGAATTCTACCAAGGGTTCATTTGTCATATTTGCATTGAAAAGGTAGAAAGGTCAGAATGAGGAAGACTTCATTTACTTCCTCATTTTGGGACCCTTCCCATGAAAGGGACCCCAACCCATTTCAAAGAACAAACTACGTATGCCTAATAGATTTTGAACTAATTAGCCTATGAAACGGGGAATGGGATGTACCAAAATTATGAATATGTATTTGTATTTTGGGTATTCAGTAGTTGTATGGATGACAGGACTCTGTAATCACCTGTAAATTGCAGTGTGCATTTGGGAGCTATCCCACACGCCGCCCGGCATCGCAATAAACATACACTTTCTAGCTTTAAACTGTTAGAGAGTTTTTGTCCGTCACAGTTGGATATCGGTGCTAGATCAATATCCATATTTTTTTAATAAATCACTTTGGTGACTGCAGCAGGACATCCTGCACTCTCTGGCCGTGGGGCCAGTGGGGGTCCGGGACCCCTCTGGGCACCCACCCAGGAATTTCTGGGAAGGAGGATCCTGTGATCCTGCTGCCTACGTGGGGAAAGACCAGGTCCTGCTGGAACCACGGACAAAAGGGATGTTTCTCTTTAGGGAAAGGTACCTTATTATATCAGCAGTTAATAGGACGCGGGATTCGTCCCGCCTCAGTGGTCTGGTAACCCGTGTGCCGCAGTGGGGACCAGGGCTCTGGTAGTCCGTGTCTCGTAGTGGAGACAATGGCTGTGGTGTTGTGAATTGGGATTGGAGCAGGGGTGGCTCTGGTTTCAATTTGTAGTTTAAAGGTGCACCTCAGTGACTCGTCATTTGGGTGGTTAGTCCGAATTTTTGGGCTGCGAAGGGTCCCATTGTGGGTGGCAGACAATCCTGGTTGTGCCCCCAGCGTTGTGTGTGTGTGTCTGTGTGTGTGTGTGTGTATTGTAATTGGATCTGTGTTTGTTTGGTGGTTTTGTGATTTTGTGTGTTTAGGTTGTAGATGCACCGTATTTGTTGTGGTTTGTGAGAGTTTGTGTTGTAAGCATTATCATTTGTGTGATTTGGCATGTGTTATTAACGTTTGTAAGTGTTTTTGGGAGTTTTGTAAGCTTAAAGTTGTAAAAGGTCTTTGAAATCCCTGCCTGATTGTGGAGGAACACTGACACTTTTGTTTGGGAGAGCGGACTGATTTCAAGTGTTTGTATTGTGCTTAGACTGTGTTAGAGGGGAATTAGGCTGTGTGTGAGCTTGGACAGCATGTGTTTTTGGATGTAAACTTTTATTTGATGTATGGTCAGGTGAAAAAGGCTTTGTGTGAGTTAAATTTGTTTCCTTAGTAGTTAAAAGAGTGAATGGAAAGCCCACAACTATTCCTGACACAGTCCTGGTGATCAAGCAGTCATTTGTTTCCTGGGTAACCAGAGGGGAGTCCAGACTTTGTAGCCTTGGGATACCTCTTTTTATCTCCCTGTAAAACGCAGAGAGTTTGGTGAGCGCATGTTTTGATAATTTTATTGGTATGTGAGGTTTGCAGTTGCTAGAGTGTGTGGTAATATTTTAAAGTGCTGATGGTTTACCCCCATCCCCCCAATTCTTGTGGAGGGATTTGTGCTGTGCCCTGGCCAAAGTTTGTGTGATTTTCAGCAGGACCTTGTTAAAACTTTTGTTGTGTTTGGGGTCGTGAAAAACCCCTGTCTGTTTCTTTTTTGTGAGCCTAAACTATTAGTGTTAGGAGTCAGGTTGTCAGCAAGAAAAGGGAAATTCAGTTTAGCGGCTTTGGTTGTATGCAGAAAACAGAGAGCCCAGAAGTAGTGCTGGCAGAGGTAGCTGAGAGACTTCTTTGGTGCCCAGATACGCAGCTGAACTCTGTGTTCTGTAACATTTTCCACCAAAGGGTGAGAGAAATTTGGTTAGCAGTCCAAAAAGCTTCGGAATGGGTTACAGTAGTGACTCACACAGCTCTTGGTGCAGCGTGGAATCGTCAAATTTCTGCCAGAACTTGACTGATACTTTGCAAGGTTTCCATCTGTCCTTTGGTTACAGCATGACAAGAGATACGCTTTGCTTTCAGCTGCACACTGTCTACAGTGTATGAAAAGTTGCTTCCAATTTTTAAACATATTTTAATAGGAATACACCTGGAGCAAAGCTTAACAGAGGACCTGATTTAATAAATTATTAGTAACCTGCAACTTGGGTGGAGTACCTAACTACATGGTGTGGTTTCATTAGATTGAATCAAAAGGAGTTTTTCCACCCCTTTTTTGTAGAACTACAAGTTCTTTCCCTAACAGCTGCTGCTCTGAACCCTGCCTTTGAAGGCCTTCTAACCCTTTCTTTCTTTAGAGAAAAGGAGAAAATTAATTAACAAGCTGTTTTATCCCTTTTGTTTGCTAGCACAACTATATGAGCAGGAACAGGAGGCACAGGAATCGAGAACCTGGTTGAGGGGTATTCCCCTGCCCAAGGAAAGATTGCTGCTGTGATCTGTGGATCGTGTTTCGGTGTGCAGTCTGTCAGGACTCATGGGTCTGGCAAGGGTACAGGTGGTTAATACCTAAGACTGGAACTTGTCTCTCTGTTATAAAAAGGAACAAAAGGCTGCCCAGATAACTATATGAATTTTGTTGGCAATTGGTCAAGAGTTACGGGATAGCAGTAAAATATTTGAGTTGTTGGAAAATGGGGTTTCAGGAACATTAAAGAAAGCAGTGGAAATTCTTAGAGTTGAGTGTTGCCAGTATATTTTTGTACCAAGGGAATACCAAGTGAAATTTAAGAACTGGGATAAGATCAAATGACATTGTGAAAAAGAGGATCCTAAACATGGGGGCAAATGAAAGCAAAGAGATTCCCAGAGGAAGCCCTTTAGGGTGTATCTTAACACACTGGAAAGAGCTGGTGGGCTATGGTGGCAGTGAAACTAAAAGGGAACTTGTCAAACTTTCCACGTAGTGGTGGCCACTCTATAGACTTGATGGAGGAGTGAAGTGGCCAGCAAATGGTACACTGGACTATGAGACTCTATTACAGTTCATGCTTTTCCTTAGGCGGGAATAGAAGTGGCAAGAGGTGACTTATGCTGCTATGTTTTTCAGCCTTTGAAATCACCCTGAGTGGCAAAGGGATTGTGGGATTAGGCCTCCATCTGATCCACTGGTATTGGCTCTTGAGAAGGATAATAAAGCTAACAGGGAAAAGCTGAAACGGTGTTGTAGCACGTGCTCCATGCAACAGAGATCTTAGAACAAGAGACAGTAGAGGCACTTTTAGCACCCCCTAGAAAGCAGGAAGGAGGCAGGGTAGAGGAACGAGTAAAATTGGAACCCTCACCAACTTTAGCCTCCCCTAACTTGTCTTCTGGTTCATCTGCCCTGGGAAAAACAGTAATTGAGGGAGGGGTTTCCCCACCAACTCCTGAATTAAGGGAACCATGGAGGCTTTACCCACCGTTGCCTAGTAGTGATAGTGAATGGGATGAATCTGAACCAAGTCCTGAGCCTTCCCTGCAAGGTCTGATAGCATCAAGGGCCAGAAGGCAAACCAGACTGAACCCACCCCCACAAACAACTAGAAAGCAAACTAAAGGACTCATACAAGCACCCTTAAGGCAGGCTATAACCTCTAATGGGGAACCAAGGATGATTAAGGTCCCCTTTTTCTCAGTGGATTTGGAGGCTTGGGAAAAGACTGCTAAGGGTTAAGGGAATGACCCAATAGGGGTTGCTAAAAGGGTAAAGTTTATGGCTAAGCAGCATTTACCTGATTGGGCAGACATGCAGTTACTGCTTGATGCCTTAACAGAAACAGAGAAGCAGTTGCTTTTGAAGGTAGCCAAGGATTTAGCTGAAGACGCTTGTGCAGCAGCACAAGAGGATATCAAAGATGTGTTTCCCCTTCAGGAACCGATGTGGGATCCCAATGAACCCGATGAATGGGCACAGCTTAAGAGATACCAAGACTTTGTAGTAAAAGGACTAGAATGAGCAATTCCTAAAACCATAAATTGGTCAGCCTTACATGCTGTTAAACAAGGTCCTACTCAAACACCTTCTGAATTTTTGGATCACCTCTGGGACACGATGCGGCGATATACCACCCTGGACTCTGGATTGGATGAAGGAATACAACAACTAATAAATTTATTTTTCGGACAATCCACAGGAGATATCAGGTGGAAACTTCAGAAGATCCGGGGCCCAAATAGCTGAGGCTTGGAGACTCTATTGGATGAAGCATGGAGAGTGTTTAGTAATCGGGAGGGAGGATATAAACCAGGGATGAAGAAATTAGTAGCAGTAGTAAGGGCGGGAGAAAAGGAGAAACGTGAGCAAGACCTGCCAAGACAAGGACCACCCCGAGTGGGAAAAGATCCATGTGCATTTTGCAAGAAATTTGGACACTGGAAAAACCAGTGCCCAGAATGAAGAAGGGGTGATGAACAAAGAAAAAGCGATTGGGGGTCGGGGGAAAGGCTGGTTGCTCATGTGAAGGAGGACTGAGGAGGACAGGAGGGCCCTACCCTAGGGGACCCTCTGGTTGTAGTTAAACTGGGGAACAAGGAAAAGGAAGTGGAATTTGTAGTGGACACAGGGACAACATTGTCAGTGTTGAATAAGGTCCTGTACCTCTAACAAATGATTATGTTATGGTAAAGGGGGCTACTGGTCAATCTGAAAGAGCATATTTTTGCAAACCATTAAAGTATAAATTGGGAAAGCAATGGGAGATTCATCCATTTTTATATATGCCTAATGCTCCATCTGCACTTTTGGGCAGGGATCTGCTAGAGCAGCTGGATGCAAAAATAATATTGAAAAATGGAGAAATTAGTTTGGAGGTAAAGGACCAACAATATGTGGAGCTGTTAAGCCTAATGTTAATAATCAAAGAAATTGAAATTGTAAGTGAAGAAGAGAAAAACTTCAAGAAAATAATGGATCAAATATTCCCTGGTGTATGGGCTTCTAATATACCAGGGAGAGCAAAGAATGCATTGCCCATACAAATTAAGCTCAAGGAAGGGGAACAACAAGTAAGGGTTAAAAAATACCTCCTAAAGAAGGAAGACAGAGAAGGGACTAGCAAAATCATAGAAAACTTTTTGCTAATAGGACTGTTAAGAGAGTGTCAGTCTGATTTCAATACCCCCATTTTGCCAGTAAGAAAGCCTGATGGGTCATACAGGTTAGTACAAGACCTAAGGGCTGTTCTCAAAGTAACTGAAGACTTGTATCCAGTAGTTGCTAACCCTTATACTTTATTAACTCCTTTAACACCTGAACTAACCTGGTTTACCATTTTAGATTTGAAGGATGCCTTCTTTTGCCTCCTTCTCTACGAGGCCAGCCAGAAAATTTTTGCATTCAAATGGGAGAACCCCAAAACTGCACGGAGGAAGCAGCTCACATGGTATGTATTACCACAGGGGTACAAGAACTTCCCACTGTATCTGGGGAGCAACTTGCCAAGCATTTAGAGTCTTGGAAACCTCCACCAGGAGAAGGGCAGTTGCTGCAGTACGTGGATGACCTCCTAACAGCCACCCAGACCCAGGAGACACGCGTGCACTGGACGGTAAGCCTCCTAAACTGTTTGGGCCTGCAGGGGTATGGAATATCCCAGGAGAAAGCCCAGATGGTGAGGCAAACAGTCATTTGCCTGGGTTATGAGGTGAGTGCAGGTCAAAGGACCTTGGGGCAGGATGGCAAAGAAGCAATATGCCAGACCCCGAGATCTCAGACACTGAAGGAACTGAGAACCTTTTTAGGCATGACAGGGTGGTGCAGCCTGTGGATTTCTAACTATGGGTTACTTGTTAAACCTCTATATGCCCTGATCAGGGAAGGGAGCAGAGATCTTCAGTGGACAAAAGAAGCAACCCAAGCCTCTGACCAACTAAAGAAGGCCCTCATGTCAGCTCCGGCTCTAGGACTTCCAGACGTGAGTGAACCATTTTTCCTGTTTTCCCATGAAAAACAAGGGATTGCCCTGGGAATATTAGCAGAGAACTTAGGCCCGTACCAGAGAGCAGTGGCCTATCTCTCCAAACAGCTGGACACGGCAGCTAAAGGATGGCCAGGGTGTCTCAGAGCTGTTGCAGCAGTGGCAGTGAACATCCAGGAAGCACACAAATTCACCCTGGGCCAGAAAATGACTGTGCTGGTATCCCACACGGTGTCTGCAGTCCTTGAGGCAAAAGGGGGACATTGGCTCTCCCCACAGAGGTTTCTGAAGTACCAAGCTATACTAGTAGAACAAGATGATGTTGAAATTGTGGTAACTCACATTGTAAATTCAGCTTCCTTCCTCAGTGGGAGTATGGGAGAAGCAGTGATCCATGACTGTCTGGAGACCACTGGAGCCACTTTCTCCAGCTGCCCGGATCTGAAGGACACCCCACTTGAAGATGCTGAGACCTGGTTCACTGATGGAAGCAGCTATGTCATCAGTGGAAAAAGGCACCCTGGATATGCGGTTACCACAAGCAGAGAGGTAATAGAGTCTGGACCTTCACCAGCAAACACCTCTGCACAGAAGGCTGAAATAATCACCTTAACTCGAGCCTTAGAGCTGGCAAAAGGAAAAGAGGTTAACATCTACACGGACTCAAGGTACACGTTTGGGGTGGTTCATGCACATGGAGCCATTTGGAGAGAGAGAGGACTGTTGAATTCACAAGGGAAGAATATTAAACATGCACAAGAGATACTGAGACTACTAGGTGCAGTACAACTACCTGAGAAGGCAGCCATCATGCACATTAAGGCACAGCAAAAAGTGAGCTCTGAATTGGAAGAAGGGAACATGCTGGTGGACAGAGAGGCAAAAGACGCAGCCAGAGGTGAGGTATTTGAGGAGACAGTGGAGGCAACATTGATCCCAGATGGAAACATTTCTATTGATGGTAAGCCAGTGTACAATAAAAAGGATAAGAAACTTTTTAAGGCAAAAAAAGCAAATTATAATCAAGAAGGACAGGCTGTAACAGAGGAAGGGAAACTTGTAGCGCCTTCCTATTTGCTGTGGTCATCAGTGCAAAAAGAACATGAAAAAACACTCTGGGGAGTAGATGCCCTGTACAACCATTTGAAAGGAAAAATTATGGCCAGGAAACTCCAGGGCACAGTAATACAGGTAACTCGTCAGTGTAGTCTTTGCCTCTGAACTAATCCTAAAAACATCCCAAAGCCTAAAGTTGGACAAATTGGGAAAGGCTGCGGACCTGGGCAACAGTGGCAAATCGATTTCACAGAATTATCCAGGAAGGGTAGATATCATTACCTCTTGGTATTGCCTGATACCTTTTCAGGTTGGCCAGAAGCTTTCCCTACTAGGACAGCTAAAGCACGAGAGGTAAGCAAAGCACTGTTGCAAGAAATAATCCCGAGGTTTGGGGTTCCAGCCACCATATCCTCAGACAGAGAGCCGCATTTTGTTTCCAAAATTGTGCAAGAAATTAGCCACCAGCTGGGGATAGACTGTGAGCTGCATACCCCATATCATCCTCAATCGAGTGGCCAAGTGGAAAAGATGAATCATTTGATTAAGCAACAAATTGTGAGATTGGGAGAAGAGGCAAACCTACCTTGGCCCCAGGCTCTTCCATTAGCATTATTGCCAATTTGGACAAAACCAAGGACAAGGGAAAAATTGAGCCCCTTTGAAATATTATATGGGAGACCATATGCAGTTCAAGAAGGAGCCACACCTACACAAATAGGGGAGGAAACCCTACCCGAGTATATGATAGCCCTGAATAAACAACTGAGAGGAACTGCAAAATATGTGGCTGGAGCTCAAAACAGAGATTTGGATGGACCAGTACATGATGTACAACCTGGGGATTATGGGTATGTTAAGTCTTTGGCAGAAAAGACCCTGGAACTGCAGTGGGAAGGACCATTCCAGGTGCTCCTCACTACCTTTACTGCAATCAAGATCAAAGAACAGCAGGCCTGCATCCATCACTCCCGAGTGAAGAAAGCCCCTGAGGAAGTCTGGAAACTGATGCCAGGTGACAAAGAACTGAAGCTGAAGCTCACCTGGAACCGTGAATATATGGACTTAGAGAAACCATGGACATGATGGAGAAGGTGGTAACTATTATAGCCATTGCCATGGTTGTAACAGGAGCCAGTGCGATACCGCGCAGGTACAACGTAACTGGGATGTACCGGTGCCAAGGGAGGGCCTGTGATCCCCACTCTCATAGGGCCCTAAATGAGATCCTGAAAGTCACAAATGCACGTTTGTGGGAAGGGAGAAATGTTTGGGGATGTAGCTATGCATTTGTGCAAGGTGGGTTGCATGAGGCTTACCATCCACCCATGAAACTCATTCAGATTAGCTCTGAATGCTGTGACAAATCTTTGAGTAAGTGCCCTAAAAATAGAAGGGTGTGCAATAAGAGAGTATGATCTTGACTTTAGCATCACTCAAGTGTGCACTGAATATCAGAAGAACAAGATCAGAACTACCCCACTAACACAAAAGAAAGCTGTTCCTACCCAAAGGCCAATTATTCCAGAAGCAGAAGTGCAGCCTGTAGTTCCTGTGATTACTAGAATTGGGCCGTATGCTATGAAGAAAACAAGAACTCAGAGACTGCTGGTTAATCCAGAATGGTCTCTGAAGCGAGTAGAAATGGGAATACAGGTAAATGCTTTGGACATTCAACTAGAGTGTGCCCCATTTCTAAATACAGAAACACGCCTTTTTTCTAAATACAGAAAGTGGAGTTGTAGCAGGCCCAGGGCCTGCAATGCCTCCATGGCATTCAGCAGCCTAAGACAGGAAATGCCTGGTCATGATGACTGGACCTAAGAATCCCCTCTTCCACCCTCGGACCCTTGCTTATCTCTCTAAGCCCACAGCTCACTTTCGCCTCGACCCTCACTATTGGATTGTTTCTAAAACTCCTGTACCCTATATAAAGCCCTACTTCTGCCCTGTTCTGCAGAAGAGCTGTCCCTGAGACCTTGTCAGAAGACATCAATAAAGACATCTCTGTGGAACCTCACACAGCCTTCTCCTCTCTCTGCCAGCATCTGCCAAAGGCACTCAGCAAGCCAAGAGCTGAAATCACAAATGAGCTGAGAATCACTAAAGAGCTGAGCTTGCTAAGACTGGCTGCAGCTCTGGGGCCTGCCTGAGGGGCCCGGACAGGTCGTGCTGAATTGGACTTCTCTGTCTTGGGCTCCCACGGCAGCCGGGGCCGGGGAAACCCCGAAACGCCGGAGTCGCCTCAGGGACAAGGTGGGCATCGGGCACAGCTGGGACTCCATGGTCTCACACAGCTTTCCCAGCCTGAATGATTCCATGAGTCTGGGATTCTATGAAGGCATGATTCAAAACAGATTTGAACTCCAAATCTACCATATACAAATATTACAAAGGTCAAAATTCACGTGAAAGAAATTAAAGATGATTCTTTAAGATTGAAAGAATCGTATGTCAATGTTACATATAGGTAAACCCTATAAAAGAAGAGCCTTGTTACCCTTGTAAAATGATGGCTCAGGCCTGCTGCTTGGGCTAAGTACAGCTAACAGCTAGCCTGACAAGTTCCTGTGAGAAAGGAATTTGCACCTGTGAGAGGAAAGACTTCTACCCACATCTTCTATGCAGGAGACAAGAATGGAAACCGCGTTAGAGAGAGGAAAGGTTTTGACTGACACCTACATGAGCAACTACTAACCAATGAACTGAGTTGCACTAAGTTACTAAGCAATTAAAATGAAACACAATGCCTTCAGAAAACCATAGAAATATGAACTGTGAAGAATAAAGATGGGCTGTTGTGCATGAAGAAATAGGTGTCTTGCCTGTCTCTACAGCGACATGTAAAGACAGCATTGCATGAACTGCCCTTGGGTTTAACATCTTCAGTGAAAAGCTAAACTGGGCCTCTCTATTAAGAATGGGTTAGTGGTTCAAATGTCCTTGTCCTTGAAGAGAATTCAAAAGCCTTCATAGATATGTTCCTGCTTCTGTAAATACAAACACCTTCATGTTAACATGTGGAAATATATTCTGATTATCATTATTGACAGGCCAATGGAAGAGAAAAAATAATCAGATTTTGTAGGCTGACTTCTTCCCTCTAATACCTGGCCTTTCTGGCTGAGATGCCAGACTCATGAGCACACTGCTTAATTCTTTTTCAGTTCAAGATGATGCAGAGTTGCGAGAAAAGCTGTGCCTCCAGTGAGGCCTGGCCTTGTACACATCTAGTAAAAATGGTATTTCTGAGTTTGAGGTTTCTCAAAAGACAGATCTTGGCCTTGGAAATGCAACTCTCAGTCAGTGACTGTTGTCAGAATGTGCAATAAAATGCAGCTTGTGCCTCTTCTGTGTTTATCTTTTGTGTGCAGGTTGTAGAGTTTGTTGTGTGTTGCTGCTTTTCCCCTGCTCTTTTCCCCGCAGTGTTTGGGGAGCAGAGGTGCAGCAGCCCCGGGAGGGCTGTGGCAGCCGAGCCGGGCCAGCCCCGGCGGGCTGGATTCACGGCCGCAGGGCCCTGCTGGGAGATGGAAAATGAGATGATTGGCTCTGGCAATTAAGGGATGAATACTGTGTGAATATTGAGAGAAGCTTTATTGGTGTACAGTTATGTCATTGCAGTTTAGATGGCCTCTGTTCTCCCCATAGCTTCCCTGTGGGCAGCGCCTTCCCTCTCCCCTGTGGGCGGCACAGGCCCCGCTCTGGCCCAGAGCTGTGTTTGTGTGCCTTGAAAACGTGGTGCTCTAGGGTTTTTAAAAGTTTATTTTAGTTTCTGACTAAATTCTGATTGTTTTATGTAGTTTTACAGTTACTGGAGAGATTGAAAAGCGGTAAATGCAGCGCCTTATTACCTATCAAATTTTAACATGGTCTGATCTCTTTAACAAGAATGCTAACACATTTGCCATATAAAATGATGCCAGATACTGTCACTAAAAGCTGTTGAGTTGTTCAGCAATATGCTAAATTGCACATTATTATATTTATTTCCCAGTAACCCTGCACTTTGAAAAGTCTTACTGAATTTCTGTTTCCATGGAATTTGCAGTTACCATGGGTTTTACTCATAACTGATTTACTTCTAATTCTAATATGCTTGTTACAACTTTAATCCCTCCAGCAGACCATCATGCTGTTATTTCACTTACAGCTTGTTCACCTTTAAGTTGTCTTTTTGTGTTAATAACCTTAGACTGAGTTACATCATGTCATATCTATAACTTTTAAGAATGTTCATTTGAATTCTGTTAAATTAAGGCCAAATATTGTAACGCTCAGTTACCTTCTTGAATAAGGCTAAGTTTTATTAAGTAAATTTTGGTAGATTTTATAAATGTTAAGATTCAGTTTTACGTCATTTCAGCAATGATCTATTCCAGCTTTTTATGGATCCAGTTATGTTCGGTATTAATAGTAATTAACATTGAGTTCTCTTGTGTGCTTTTTGTTCTACTAAGGTGATAAGGAAATTATGTTTATTAATTTGAAATCCTTTTAGGACTGGGTTTTATTGAGTTCATCTTGTTAAGCTCTATTGATGTCGAAAGGAATTTATATCAGGTTTGAGTGTGATTTAATCTGAGATATCATAAATTTTATGAGTGAGCTGTTCAGTGTTTCCTTTGTTGCATTTTTTCTGTCATAAATACATTCATGTTTGTATTCCTGTTTTTATAGCCAGCTTTTCATATGTTTTACCATCTTTTGGTGTAATTATCTACAAGACACGTGTCGTTTCAGGATCCTTCTTTTGTTCTCTAGCTGCTCATGTATCTCTTAGACCAGACTACCCCTCTGGCTGGGCTCTGCACTGGGGCTCCATGGTTTGACCTAGTGCTGCCTCATGATTTTCAAGTATTTTTCAGAGTTCCAGGAAATGATATCTCAGCTTTGTCAGAAGTCTTCTCTAAACTGATGGTATTGTGACATCTACTCTAAGCAATCAGATGCAATCCCAATTGTTATTACAGAACCACTCCAACAGTTTGCTGTGTTTAAAGCATCTCCATGCTGAGGAAATTCTGGAGGAGGCGGCTATTGGATGGTTCATCCGTCTTTCACCCCTAGACCTTTACTCCTAAGTGCTATTCTTAGGAGCCTTGTTTAAAATTACATTTAGGGAATTCTCTCCCACTTAGAGCTTGGGTGGTGGCCAGGCCTTAGCTCTACCTGGACAGGAATTTGCCAACAGACCCAGATGTTTTCTGCATCAAAACTAGATTGGAGTTGCTTTGACTTTGCAATTTCACCGTCTGTACATGACAGTTGAACTATTTTTAAAGGGAGCTTGGGAATTATGATCTGGAAATAATTATCCAAGTCCCCACTGAATCGAGGTTTGTCAGCTGTTTGCAGACTCTGGGATGATGGTACATTATTTCAGAGATTTCTGTTTATTTCATTCCACCTATGTTGTTAGTTTTGTCCGCTATTTGAAATATTCCCGATCGTTGTATCTAAATTATTCCTAATTGCTCTAAGTTTCTTGTCTACTACGTGTATTATTTTACTACGCTGTTTCTTCATACTCATAACAAAAGACATGCATCTCATTCTTAAAAAACAAAAAAGAAGAGGAATGAACGCCTTAAGAACATTCAAATAATGCAATATGTACATGAGAAATTTGGATGACTAACATTTTGAATCATGCAATATTTACATTAGAAACTTGGAAAAAAGGCCATCCCATCTAAATCCCAATGGAGTGTCCACAGGGAAGCCTAATTGATTCATTAACTTCAGGAGAAGAGATGCCTGTGTTTTATCACCAACAGCTCAAAGCAGTCACCTGTTCATTCCATCAGATACTGATCAGCTCTGAAGAAATGAGGCCCAGTGGAAAGAGAAATAACCGCATCCCCTTGCAGCCTTTGTGGCCAGAACAGGAACAGGAGTAGGACTGCCAAGACACAGCTGTGCCTGGAAACTGACAGAGGCAATTGGCCAACAAAAGCCTCATGGCATCATCATGGGACAGTGCTCCTCCCAACCTTCTTCAGTTCTTCCCTGTTCCAGCTGCCAGAAGGACATTCAGTGATGTCCAAGATCAACATTTCCAGCTAATGGACCTTCTCCTACTTCTCAGCTAATTGGAAACAATGGTCATTTCTTTCCATTTCCCGAAGAGACATTGGACATTATTCTTTTGTTTGCTCATGCTGCAAAACCCTGTGTCAATGACTTGACAGAATTGGGTAAGTTTTGTTGATTGGAATTGGTCTTTTATGTATCTTATCCCACATCTAACAGATAACCAGTGATAACCTTCATGAGATCATACCCTCCCAAGAGTGAGCTGTTTCAACATCAGAACATAGGAGCCTTTTTAAAATGAACAAAAAGGGGGAGATGTCAGAGACAGGTAGAATAATGATAAAAGAAAGGCCTTATGAAACCAGGCCTTGTTCTGCTATATTAACAGCTGGCCCGTCATCTCTTCTAAGTGCAGCTAAGCAGTCACAAGTTCCCATGTGAAGTTATTTTGAGAATGAGACTTGGTGAACAATCTGATCTGAGGGTGAAAAACAAATGCACCTGCAAGAACAAGGGATTTGTCCCATGAGAATCAGTGAAGAGAATAGGTAACAATACAAAGAATACAACAGAGAGATTTGATGCACAAGTAAAATATATTTTATTATCCAACAGAATAACTGGCATAACTAGTAATAAGAAATCGATTAACTACCTAAAGTTGCACATTAGGTTTGTCAAACTGTATAAAATAAGTTGTGTGAATAAAATAAAGAGTTCTTCTCCAGCTCAACTGGGTTCTCTGGGATTTTGGTTCCTCCCTTCTTTCAGGCTTTGGCTTCCCCCTTCTTTGGGGCTTTGGGTTCCTTCTTTTTTGGTGCTTTGATTTCCTTCTCTGGGATTTTGATTTCCTTCCTCTCTGGGAATTTGGTTTCCTTCTTTTCTGGAGGTTTGCTTCTCTTCTCTGGAGATTTGGTTTCCTTCTTTAGAATTCTGATTTCCCTTTTTACTAGGGCTTTGCTTTCCTTCTTCTCTGGGCTTTTCATTTCCTTCTTCTCTGTGGCTTTGCTTTCCTTCTTTGGGCTTTTGATTTCCTTCGTCTCCGGGACTTTGTTTTCCTTCTTCTCTGGGAATTTGGTTTCCTTCCTCTCTAATGCTTTGGTGTCCTTCTTCACTGGGGCCTTGCTTTCCTTCCTCTCTGGGAATTTGGTTTCCTTCTTTTCTGGAGGTTTGTATTTCTTTTCTGGGAGTTTGCTTTCCGTCCTCTCTGGGGCTTTGGTTTCCTTCTTCTCAGGGAATTTAGTTTCCTTCCTCTCTAATGCTTTTGTGTTCTTTTTCTCTGGGGCCTTGCTTTCCTTCTTCTCTGGGGCTTTGCTTTCTTTCCTCTCTGAGATTTTGGTTTCTTTCTTTTCTGGATGGTTGTTTTTCTTTTCTGGAAGTTTGTTTTCCATCTTCTCTGGTTCTTTGATTTCCTTCCTTGGTGGGATTTTGGTGTCCTTGTTCTCTGGGGCCTTGCTTTCCTTCTTCTCTGTGGGTTTGGTTTTCCCCTTCTCTGCTTTTGGAGGTTGCTTCCCCACAGAGACACCCTTCTTTTCTTTCTTCTGCTTCTCTTTCTCCTTCTGCCTCTCTTCCTCCGCCAAGGCTTTTGCCTCCTCCTCAAGCTTTGGAGACGGCCGCTTCAGCTCCCTTCTGCAGACAAAACAGAAAACATGGCTGAGAGTCACCACCAGAACCTTGGGCTCACTCATCCTGGCTGGCCCTGCACTTCATTCCTTGACCCTGAGGCCAGGCAGCAGCGC